>NW_024543064.1:11422500-11987500 GCF_018167655.1 Microtus oregoni | reverse complement strand
AATGTCATGTCACACACGTGCAGGGTCTTACCACAGCTCATAGGACTGAAAATGTTGGTGCACATCTCTGAACCTAGAACATGGGAGGTAGAGGAAGGAGACTCAGGAGTTCAGGGCCAGCCTCAGCTATGTAGTAAGTTCCAGAACATCCTGGTCTTATCTGACGTTGCCTCAGTGGTCACATCAGGGGACTGCAGAGATGGCTCGGTGATTAAGAATATTCCCTTCTTCAGAGGACCTGAGTTTAGTTCGAAGCACATCCATCTTGCAGCTCACAATTGCCTGTAACTCCACCGCCAGAGGATCCTATGCACTGTTCTGGCCTTTGAGGCACCCAAAACACATACATATAAAAATAAAATCGAAGCAAAGCAAAAGCAAGTGACAGGAAGTCAACAGAAGCCACAGTGTCCCCAGCCTAGCGTGTCCCGAACACTCACCCATGCCATGTGTGTGCCAGTCACATGCTCCACTCATCTAGGTACACATGCGCGTGTCTTTCCACAAGGCCTTGGCACACCACATTCCCTGCATCCCCAGATATGACTTCCTCTTGCTGAACCGCAAGTAACCGTAATAACAGCTGCGATTTGACTAGCGCGTCCCACATCCCAGTCTGTGCGGTTTCCATGCGTGACCTTATTTGATCTTCACAGTGAATCTCCCAAGTTCTTAGTGTCACCAAGGAGCACAAGGAGGCTCAGAGGCGCAAGAAGACTTGTCTAGACTTTCATTGCTGCCTCCACAGGCTGGTGTGCTCCACTGTCTTGAAGTGTGGCACACCCAGATTCTCTCACACTCAAGCACACACTTGCATGTACATTCACACTTGCATTGACAGACTTACACACTCAATACTGTACTCAATGAACTCCTGAATTTCCCCTCAGCAGACATCCATATGCCAGCCCTTACACCGCCATTTGTATTTATCAGTACTTCTACATTCAAACATTCTCACCCAGACGCGGTCAGCCATTCTCAAGAACACTAGAGTGCCCACATTCTCAGAAGTCATAGGCTCCTCTTCCCATCATCCTGATCAAAGGCTTTAATTAACCCCGACACCTGTAATTAACCCTTTCTCTCCCCCTCCAGGGGAGATGTCTGGACCCGCTTCTCACAAAACAGGCGCCAAGGCCAAGCTGGTGGGTAGGACCCCAGGAGGACCTGGTACCAGAGCAGTATAGTGTGGGCCAGGGGAGTCGAGGAGAGGAAGGCCAGGGACAAGAAAGTGGGCGTGGGCAGAAAGGTTCCCGGAGAACCAAGCCTGCTACAGCTGTTCCTTTGCACTGGCCAAACGGTAACTGGGCAACAGGCAGTTGTGGGTGGCCGGGCTGGTTGCTGAGTTCACCCCGTTTGTTTCACTAACGCTAGGCAAGAGAGGCGATGAACTCAGATGTGAGGAACCTTGGCAGAGAAAGGGTGGGTGGGAGGTGAGCGTCTCCAGAGAGTCAAAGCATACCATCTCATTTCTGTCATCCAGGGATCAGGGGACAAGGGTGCTCTGTTGGGATTCAGAGGCAGAGGTCAGGGGTTACCCATGAGGCATGAGGTTGTGCGGTGGGCCCCCAAATGGAGCAGTGGTTAAAACAGAGCAGACCCAGAGGCAAACCCTGCCTCTATAGCTGGCGAGGTGTACAACCTTTGGGCACATCCTAGGAAGACTTGGAGCCTAAGTTTAAACTCTCCACTCTGAAGTGGCTGCGAAATCACCTGCACTTCTGACTCCTGTTCCCAGAGGCACTGCTGTTGACACTCGGCTTACAGGACCTTCCTTGATGAGGCATATCTTCTGGAGGTCTCAGGAACTCCACCCCCCCCCCCGTGTGTGTGTGTGTGTGTGTGTGTGTGTGTGTGTGTGTTTTATCAGGAGTCCTTCTTCTTGTTAGCGTGTTGCTAACAAGGCTTTTACGTCTTTGATTTACAACTCATTTCTTCCCAGGTCTTGAAGCCCAAGGGCAAAAGGCGAGAGGAGAAAAAACTCAGCGGACATTCATTCCGCACTTTTGAGCTTAGAGATCAGATCCCCGGGCACTAACCATTGGAGGCGCTTGCAGCGCGCAAACTCCTCAAGGTTTGGGGCTGGGGAGACGCCAGCAGGTCACAGGCCCCCTACAATCCTCCTCAAATCCCTGCCTTCCCCCACTCCAACTTCCCTCTCACTTCCCCGCCCTCCAGTCTGGGTGTCAGCCCGGCCCCTTTAAAGACATTCCTGAGGGCGTGGTTTCGGTGACGTCAGCGCGGGACATGAATGAACAGGAGCGGGTTCTCACCCAACTTCCATTAAGATCTTGGGGCAGGAGGGGAAGAAGTCCGTGGCTGGCGGGCGGGCAAGCGGGCAGGAGCAGGGCACCGAGGCCGTGTGCGGATAGCAGAGATTGCGGGGAACGAGAGGCGCGGCATGGAGCTCCGGGCAACCGGCTTCTGCCTTGCGCTGCTGTGGGGTTGCGCGCTGGCGGCCGCGGCGGCACAGGGAAAGGAAGGTGAGTGTCTGCGCGGTGGCCGCAGCCAGTAGGGACCCCGGGCCACGGGACCCCGGGCTACGGGACCCCGGGCCACGGGACTCCGGGCGCTGAAGCTCCACGCTTCTCTCCGGGACGTACCTTTGGAAACCGACTTGTGCCTGCTTGGCGCGCTGGGTTCGGTGGGGTTCGCGGGCTGCGGTCGGGGACAGTCTTGGGGACCCTCTCCTGGGACTCCAGGCTTTACGGAACTAAGAGATGTAGACTGGGGCACTCAGGGCTCGGAGGCCGCGGAAAATGGGATGCGGCGCCCGCCACGCGGTTGCAGCCCGTCAGCGGCTTCTGGAACGCGACCCCCGCAGGGCGCGCGGGGTCCTTCGGAGGAAAGAAGGCTTTTAAGGGGACTTTTCCGGGCGATCAGCTTCTTAGTAACCCTAGCTTGCTTAACTCATCCGCCCTGATTTCGTGCGGAAGGCATTTGGGTGCAGTCCCCGCTTGTTTGGGGAGGGGGCTTCTCGGCGGCCTGACCCAAGATGGTTTCTCCGCTCCCCGTTTTTACTCGGGTCTCAGAGGCCACCGTAAGAAGCGCCTGGGGTCAGCCCTGACCACGCACACCTTCCCTTCTTGCCAAGCCGCACTCCCAGGTTCGGGAGACAGGTTAAGGGGCAGGAGCGAGGACAGGAAGTCCCAAAGTCAAGTGTACTGAGCAAGGGGTGACTCAGAAGGAGGAAATGCGGCAGGTGGGGTTGCGGCCTCCTTCGATGTAGAGCCGTCACCTCGGGGCCACCGGGAGCCGGGTACCTGGAGGTGGGAAGTGAATCACCTGCCCCCGCCCCAATGTGCCAGAGGGAGCCACGCAAGGTGAGGGGGCCGCAGACTTTGTCTTTGCCCAAGGCACGGCCTGGGGTGTGCGTGGGGGCGTTGCCCCTCAGCTTAGGGTCTCCGAGAGGATGGGGATTCCTGCCCTGCCCTTGGCCGAGGATCTTCCTGTCCACCCAGCCGGAGCTGGCTTCCGTTTCCCACAGCGAAAACTTCCCTGCTTCTGAACATAGCGCGGCTTCTGCCGGCTTCAGCAGGGGAAGCGTGGAGAAAACCCTGATGGGTGAGAAGTTCCCTAATTCTTTTCGCCTTCCACGTTGGGAGGGTAAAAGGCCAGTTTGGAGCTCTTGGCGGGTGGAGGGGTGTCAGTCACATCCTGGCCCCATCCCAAGGACAGACAAAGCCGCTGGGTCCCCCGGGAAGTTCTTTTTGTCTCTATGTGTGTCCTGCAGGGCAGGGCAGGGAATCTGCGACCCTCATGCCCCCTCCCCCCCCCCCCCTCGATTCGGTTATTGACTCTCTCTCTTCTTGAGAACTGGTTGGGGAGAAGGGAGAGACAGCTGGAATTGCTACAGGCCTTTCCTGGGCTGCCACAGAGTTGAGGATTAGACGTCTGTTTTGCTATGCGGGCTCCTGACCCCCAGCCCCCAGCAGGGAAGCCTTAAACAATCTTGTACTTGTGCCTCCCTCCCGGCATCTGTCCTCCTCATCCCGGCCATTGTGATTAATCCCGTTTGCATGGGATGGAGGAGGGAAAGGGTGCATATTGCCCCGTGGTTGTGGAAAATTCTTGTCTAGGCTCCGGAGTCCCAGTGCTTGTGTGATGAGGGGATAGGGAGGGGGGTTGTGACCCAGCTGGTTTCACTTCGGGTTGGGGGAGCTGCGGGCAGGTATGATCTGTCTGGTTTCTAGCCTCAACACAGCTGTGCGGCCTCTTCTACCGTTCTTTGCTGAATTTGGAAACCCAGAGGGAACCAGTTAGGGTCTCGACAGCTGCTGAATTTGCCCCTCTATAGTAACTTTTACTTTATTACAGTGTGTGTGTGTGTGTGTGTGTGTGTGTGTGTGAATGTCAGTGTATGAGTGTGGAACTCAGACTTGCAGGAGGAATTGGTTCTCTCCACCATGTGGGTTCTGGGATTGGAACTCAGGTGACAGACGACATGCGGCTTTACCTGCTGAACCAACCATCTCACTGCCTGTCCTTCTAGTGGAGGCCCCCCACTAGTCAGCCAGAGCCCTCTGCACAGACGGGTCTGACCCACCTATCCAGCTGTCTCCTCCGCTGACTCGGATGGATGGGGGTTAAGAGGCAAAGGCCTGGAGAGGGCTAGGTTTCTTAGCTCAGCGAGGGCCTTGCCTGCCTCCCAGCCCCATGCCTGTTTGCATCCGGAGTCTCCGGTCTCCCCACCCCTCATCCCCCTTTTTAGGTGTAAGCTGATCTTGGGTAAAGAGGGATGAGGTTAGCAGGGAGGTGGCAAGGGGGACATTGCATTGTGGGAAAGCTCATAAAGTCATGTAGCCCACAAAGGTAGCCTATGGCAGTAAATCCCTCCCTCCCTCCCTACTGTCTTTTAAGGGACGGGGACTTATAGAGTACTCCATCAAAGGCAACCTTTTGGTGAAACCCTGAGAGGGTCATGCCAAGGGCTCCCAAGCTTCCTGCTTCCTATAAGTCAGGAGCTCTGTCAGGGCAGAGGGACAGCTGGGCTCTCCCCGTTCCTGATGGTTGGCTCTAGGGAATTTCCCTGGGAGGGGGCCGTGGCTGGCAGCCCTGGGGATGTGTGAAGCCCTTCTTTTCTTCTCAGATTGAACCTGGTGATGTTTCTAGATCCAGGCTTGGGCTGACCCTCCTGTTAGATTAACCCTTCAGAGTCCTTTCCGCAAGGGGTCTTGTCTTGAAGTTTCTCCACTGCTTGAGTGTACGTTTGTGTGTGTGTGTGCACGCGCACACACGTCTGCTATACATTAGATTTACTGAGAACAGCCCTCCCCTTCATCTTCCTACCTACCCAGCTGGAGTCAGGAACCCCCAGCACCATTCCTGTGGGGTTAGTGAGTTTCCCAAGGTTAGGCCCTGGGCATGTCTGAACAAATCCCTGCCCCCTGCCATTACCCACCTGACCATCCACTCTCTCCAACTTACAGCCAGCTGTGGGATGTGGAGCCTGGGCCACTTCAGAGTTCCCCTTCCTTGTCTGGGCTCCCAGAGCCTTCATAGGGTGGCTGAGGCCAGGGTCAGGTTGGTAGTACCTCTCACTAGGGCCTTGACTCCTCCCCTCACCCCCTCAATATGGAACCCCAGTCTGTCTCAGTTTTCCCCAAGGTTCTCCATTCTCCTAAATCTTGGTGTGGAGGAGTGACACTTCTGAGACCAGATCTTCAAGGTACCCTGCCCATGAGAACAATAACTTTGCAGTTCCTGCTTCCTCTCCCATAGCTCTTTGGCTTCTGAATCTGGGGACCTTGCATGGGTCCGAAGCCTCAGTTTCCCTAATACCTGCTCTCTAGGGAGGGTGGCATGACTTAGCCTTTATTTGGAAATGGAAGAGAAACAGATCTTGGGCCTTGGCTGCTGCACCTGGCAGAGAAGTGGGAGTGGCCTGTGGAAGGAGCCGGAGGGCCAGGCCAGGTGCAGGGAAGCCCCTGGCAGAACCTCCCTCTGCCCAGATGCCTCCCTTTTTAAATACAAAAAAAAAAAAAAATTTTTTTACTTCATGTGCATTGGTGTTTCGCCTGCATGTGTGTCTGTGTGACATAGTCAGATCCTTGTTTTTTTTTATTTATTTATTTATTAATTATGTATACAATGTTCTGTCTGTGTGTCTGCAGGCCAGAAGAGAGCACCAGACCCCATTACAGATGGTTGTGAGCCACCATGTGGTTGCTGGGAATTGAACTCAGGACCTTTGGAAGAGCAGGCAATGCTCTTAACCTCTGAGCCATCTCTCTAGCCCCCTAGTCAGATCCTTGTAACTGGAGTTACAGACAGTTGTGAGCTGCCATGTGGGTGCTGGGAATTGAACATGGGTCCTCTTAATCACCAAGCTATCTCTCCAGCCCCCTTCCAAAAGCCTCTTGAGGGAAGATAGTGTGGTCTTGTCACATGGTCCCTCTGGGTCTGGAAAGTCCCCTTTGAGGATTCCCATCTATCATTCCCCCCACAGGAGACCTGGCCAGAGATTTATGGCTTTGGGCCCCTCGCTGAGACCTCCATGCCAGAGACTGTGGTGGGAAGACCCATTTCCAGGATACTCACCTTTTTTGTCAGATCCTCTTGTTAACTTCCCTTTCTTTCGTTTTTTCTTTAAAAAAATATTTATTTATTTATTTGTTATGTATATAATATTCTGTCTGTGTGTATGCCTGCAGGCCAGAAGAGAGCACCAGACCCCATTACAGATGGTTGTTAGCCACCATGTGGTTGCTGGGAATCGAACTCAGGGCCTTATGAAGAGCAGGCAATGCTCTTAACCTCTGAGCCATCTCTCCAGCCCTTCCCTTTCTTTCTCTTTTCTTTCTGACCATGTAGCATTGCTGGCCTGGAACTCACTATGTAGACCAGGGTGGTTGAGAACTCCTAGACATCCATTTGCCTCTGCCTCTGAGGGGCTGGGATTAAAGCTGCGTGCCACCACGAAAGGCTGGCCAGCATCACTTTCTCAAGGAGCACCTCAGTAGCTATTACCCACTGCTACCCTGTGTGCTGGGTGGCCTGGTTTGGGTCAGGGTGTTCTATGCCAGGGGGATGTGGCAGAAGCCGACAGTTCTGTCCTCTGTGACCCATGTGCAGTGTCCCCTTGTTCGAGGAAGCAGATGGGGCACTGGGGTATCATTTTATTCTGTTCACCCCAGCACACTGACCAGCTGCTGTCCTGCAGGGCTGAGCACTGCCCTTCCCCCAGCCAGGGGCATAGCTGAAACCCTTGTGACCGGCGGCTGTAGGGCATGAGTCCCACCTCTTCCCAGGTCAAATCATGTGTAGCTCCTGGGGTTGGGGTTGCGGACGCACACACACACCATCACCACCGCCGCCCCACACTAGTCCTGCTGTGTTGCTCCTGGGGAAGCCCCAGCTCATCGGCCCCTTTCCCCGTCTTTCCCACAGTTGTTCTGTTGGACTTCGCAGCAATGAAAGGGGAACTCGGCTGGCTCACACACCCCTATGGCAAAGGGGTAAGTAAAGTTCCAGAACTGAGGGCGGGTGAGAAGGGGAACTGCAGGTCCCAGGAGGGACGGAGGATGGGAGCTGGGATCAGACAGTGCCTCTGACCACACAGGACTGAGTTAGTGACCCAGACCAGGGCAGACTAGATCTAGGCAGGAAGGAAGGGATCTTAGGTGACCCCGCTGGAGAGACAGCTGAAGACCGTGGCACAACGGGATATTCCATAGGGGTTCCTGGCTCTACTTGCCTCTTGGGAGGGAAGGGTTAAAGGCTGCCCTGTCGTGGAGGTCTTAGCACAGGAGGTGAAGAGTGAAGGATAGATAAGGGACCCTAACTCCCTTCCTGCCTGGGGCCCCTTTCCCTGTCCCTCCCACAGGGGACATCTCCCTTTCTGCTCTGCTTTATGGTGTTCCTCTGACCGCTGACCGCTGCTGCTAAGTCAGAGGCCGGGAAGCTTTGTGAGAGATACTGTTCTGCTTTGGGCCTCAGTTTCCCTTGCGTGCCACGGATCCTGGTTAAGTTGGGGCTCTGAGCCAGGGTGAGGAGTGTGTCTCTGGGGAACTCTAGGGACAGTTCCTACAGTTGGCCAGATCTGAGGGACTTGCGCCCAAGTCATGGCGCCAGTGAGGTCTGAGGTAGAGTTTGGAACAGACATTCCGGGACCCTGGAATGTCCAGCTGGAGGCAGATAGCCTCATCCAACCCGGTCATTACAATACAGAAGGAAACTGAGCCCTGGGGGCATGTGGGTCTTGGACAATGTCACACAGGGCAGGGCAGGGCAGGGCAGGCCTCTTTTTTGTTCTCTTTACTTGCATTCATTGAAATTTTTTCTCATTCATTTGTTCACATATTCATTCATCTGGGACCTCCCTAAGTACCTACTCAATGGCAGAGAGGCCCTGGGGATTCAGAGCTGAGTCAGTTGCTGCTCCCATGCTGAAGAGTTCAGAATACAGCCCTGGGAGCCAGGCTTGTGTTACCATATGCCAAGTCCCCAATGATAAAAGAGGACATGGTGATCCTGGGGGGTACCCAGCGCCATCCAGACATGCTGGACGAGCCTCAGCTAGATTGTAAGCACAAACTGCCCAACTCCAGGCCCTGGAGGATCACCTGTGGCTTTGACTTACTGTACTCATCAACACACATGGCACACAGCGATGACCCTAGCCACGATGGCACCATGCCAGCTGTTTCGTAGTCACCCTGAGTGCCACGTGCTATAGTCTATGTTTTGTTGTTCATCCTCTCATGAGGTGGAGGATACGGCTCCCGTTCCATAGATGGGGTTTAGGGAGTTCAATGTTGAGAATGTCCCAGACTCCATCCCACGCCCACTGATGGGGAGACTCAGTACCCAAACATTAGGACCAGAAAGACCCACAGTCAGGTCTCGGCTCAGTTATTTTGTGACTGCATTTTTCCGGGTCTCATTTCCCTTCCCTGTAGAATGAGGGCATAAGAGCTGAGAGTCAGTTGTGGAGGCAGGAGACAAGATGTTCAGAGTCATCCCCTCATGACATAGTGAGTTTGAAGCCAGCTTGGGCTACGTGAGATACTGTCTCAATACAATGAAGAAAGTAAAATATGGGAAAGGGGGAAAAACTGTGAGACTGAGCCCGCCTGCTGGTGGGATTCAGTCCGTACCCTCCCCCACTGACCGTCACGTGTTCCTCACACACAGTGGGACTTAATGCAGAATATCATGGATGACATGCCCATCTACATGTACTCCGTATGCAACGTGGTGTCTGGTGACCAGGACAATTGGCTCCGTACCAACTGGGTGTACCGGGAGGAAGCTGAGCGCATCTTCATTGAGCTCAAGTTCACCGTGCGAGACTGCAACAGCTTCCCTGGAGGCGCCAGCTCCTGCAAAGAGACCTTCAACCTCTACTACGCCGAGTCGGATGTGGACTATGGCACCAATTTCCAGAAGCGCCAGTTCACCAAGATCGACACCATAGCCCCCGATGAGATCACGGTCAGCAGCGACTTTGAGGCTCGCAACGTCAAGCTGAACGTGGAGGAGCGCATCGTGGGGCCGCTCACCCGGAAGGGCTTCTATCTGGCCTTCCAGGACATCGGCGCCTGTGTGGCGCTACTCTCAGTCCGTGTCTACTACAAGAAGTGTCCTGAGATTCTGCAGAGCCTGGCTCGCTTCCCCGAGACCATCGCCGTGGCTGTCTCCGAGACTCACCCCCTGGCCACTGTGGCTGGTACCTGCGTGGACCATGCGGTGGTGCCGTATGGGGGCGAGGAGCCTCTCATGCACTGCACGGTGAATGGCGAGTGGCTGGTGCCTATCGGGCAGTGCCTGTGCCAGGCGGGCTATGAGAAGGTTGCCGATGCCTGCCAAGGTGAGTGGAGGTTCCTGGGGTGGCAGGGAAACCTTACTGTGGTGGGAGGCGGTGCTGGTGGGAGGTCGCTGCTCTGGGATTGGAGCATTTTAGTAAGTAGGGGACGTCACTGCTCTGCTATGTCTACCTGTACCTAGAGGGAGGGCTATGGGGCTTAGGACAATGGCATAGGTCCCAGTTCCCAGACCTTTCAGTTTCATCTGTTTCCTTCACCCCCCCCCCCCCTGCACGAGTTTCATCATCTGTAGAGAGGGTCATAGTATCTATCTTGGGGGGGTAGTTGTGGCAATCACATGACCTCATGCTCGTAAAGTGCTTAGGTCAGTGCCCAACACACACATACCTGTAAGTGCGGCTGTTATCTTTTTTTTGATTCATCCCATGACTAGTTCCTATTCTTCCGCGGCCCTGCAGTCTGTTCCCAGAAACTATTTCTGATTCTCATGCTGTGTGGCCTCAGGCAAGCTGCTCAACCTCTCCGGGCTTCAGCTTCTCCTCGAGTAGTTTGTTGAATCAGGACCCAGGGTATGCTAGAATCACCGGGAGTGCATTTGAGAGGCCGTGAAGTGGGCTGTGTTCTGTTCTCACTAGAACCACAGACCCAGATCTTCTGTTGGGGTTTATTGATGACTGTTGAGATTGCAAAGGGCCCCTGTTTAGGTGACTCTCTGGGAACAGGCCAGGGCAGTGGTGAGCTCACACAGGGGAAGCTGTGATGACCGCCAGGGCCTGCCACAGCGGAAACGCACAACCATCGAGGGTTTGCAGTGGATGGCTCTGGAAGCGACTGGGCAGAGCATGTGTGGAATGCAGCTGACCTTTGGAAGGCCTGTCCCGGGGAGCTGCTTTTGCAGAGATAAGCTCAGTGTTGAGAAACTGGGGGCTAGGGCCTTACATATGTGTCTTGCAGGTGTGCATACCTGCCACGGATGACCCTAACTGGCTAGGTCCCTGCTCATCTGGCCTCAGCTCTCCTTTGAGGAAAATGGGGGGGGGGCATTGCCTCCACCTGTGGACCTAGCTTGCCATGAAGGAGGCTGAAAGCCCCCTGAGTTCTGGCTAATAGGTGGTCTGTGTACCTCTGAGGCATAACACAGTGCCTAAGCCCCCCTTGCTTCATCACCCTGCCTCTCCTCCCCACTGCCCTCTGCTGAGTGAGGCCCCCACTTAGGTGACCTCAGATGCACGCTCTCAGCTTCAGACAATGACCATGGGTGCGTGGGGAGGGGGGAGGGGGCTGGTCAGGACGAGTGGGCCCAGGAGCTCCTCCCCCATGACATCCTAACACAAGAATGCGGGTGTGGAGGAGGGGAGGTTGAAAACTTTCCACCCTGGTGATTCAGACCCTGCAGAGATAAGTGGGCTGGGGTGGGGGTCCTTCATGAAGTGGAGCAGCTCCCTCCTCTTGGGGATCAGGGTTCTTTGCTTTGTTTATAAAGAATCACCAACCCCCCCCCCACACACACACACTAGGAGTAAGCCCAGCAGGAGGACCAGTTCCCTAGAGGGACACTTGACTTAGCTGGCAAGGCCCTCTCTGTGCCAGCCACCCACGGCCCTGGCTCTGTCCCCTTTGCACCTCTTCCCAGCCGGGAAAAGGTCTCACCGTGACAGTGTTCAAGTCTCCGAACCCAAGTGGAAGAAGGAGGAGAGCGCTGGCTTTGCCAAAGTGACTTCCACACGTGTGCCATTGTGTGCACGCGCACTCGGGCAATCATGATGAATCCATTTAGTTTCAGAATTCTTTCTTCTCCATTCTGCCCGGCAGCCTGTGACTGTGGCACTGAGGGGGTCGATGACAGCGTGCTCTGTAGAATTGGTCTCCCCGAGTCCGTGTGTCCCTTCCATGAGGCTGGGGTTCTTTGTTAGTCCCATTGAATAGATGAGGAAACTGAGGCCCAGAGGCTTACCTGGAATCACACAGCCATGTCAGTGTTTAAACCATGGTGCACAACAGTACCCAGGCCGCCATAGGTTAGGAAGTAGGACAGGAAGTGACCAGATCCTGTGGAATCCCTGACTCAGCTCTTGGCACTGAGATGGGCTTGCTGGGCAGTTCTGGGATGGCAGGTCTTGGCACCGGAGCTGGGGCTCCATCAGAGGGAGGGGTGGGGTGACTAGAGGGCCATTGTGTGTTGAGGACATGGGTGAGGGCACAGGGTCTTTCCAACCTGTTTGGCACTCTTCAAGCTGTGACCCCAGGTGCTTCTGTTACAGCTTTTACTGACAAGAGCGGCCGTGGTGTCCCAAGGCCGACCTGCACCTTGTTAAGGTCATTTCCAGAGTCATCAGGCAGCATATCTGTTCTTCCTGGGGGTTCCCTCCCCCAGAAGGCTGGAACTAGCCAGGAAGGAGTTAAGTGGTCAGAGGAAAGGGGGGAGTCCTTTCAGGTGCCCAGTGTGGACAGGTGGGCATGCTGCCCGGCCACAACTACCCAGAGCTATGTCAGGAATGAGCCAGCCTCCCTCCAGCTCTGTCCAGGGGACAGTGGAGTCACTCAGACTGACTGCCATCTCCCTGGGGGCTGCTTTGTCTGTGCTTCCTGTGTTGGCTTCTGCAGGGCCCCCGACTGGCGCCTTGCCTCTGCCCAGGGAGACCAAGGCCAGGTGAGCAGGTGGTTAGCAGCTGGAAGGCCAGCTTCTGGGGGATGTCCCTGCCTGGCTCCAGTTTCATGACCCCCCTTTCATATATAGGGGTACTTTATTCCAGGTACCAGAATAAATATTTCACAGCCAAGGTCTATAGTCTGCCCAGCACCCAGAGAGGATGAGGACTCTTCCCCGTTTCCAGATGAGGAGATCAAGGCCCAGAGGAGACATGGCATACTGTTTCCACTTGCCCGTGGAGCCGAGTGACTATGGCAGAACTCCTTTGGGTTTTTTCCTTACTATCTGCCAATGGCTGTCAGGCACCCTTTTGTGATCGGATCCTAGAAGCTGTCACTTTCTTTGTCAGCTCAGTTTGAGCTATTACATGTGATTACTGTGAGTGATGAGAAGGGACTCCCAGCCCAGGGCTGTAGCAGTGACCTTGGACCACGATGCGGGTGGGGGCTCTAAGGGCCTTTGATCGTGGCTCTCAGGCTTATGCCTCCCCTGGTATGTAAATACCAGGTCTTATCTCTGTGGGTTTTGGGGATAAGGGTTGTGGCAGCAATCCCCCAGCCTCACCCCTGGGCTCCCAAGAGCAAGGCTAGGACCCAGTAGCCCTGCCAAGCAGGCTTGGCCCCTCCCTAGTTACCGGAGGTAAGGAGGTAAAGTGGGTCCCCTGAACGGAAGGAAGGAGGCAGGCAGAGAAAGCCAAACAAGATAAAGGCTGGAGGTGGGAAAGCTGGGTGGGCGGAAGGGAGCACTTACCTGCTGGGTGGCAGATATGCCCACAGATGATCCCAGGGCACTTGTGAGAGGAGCAGGGCCCACCCTGATAACCGGGAATGGGGTTCCCCTTTTCTGTAGGTACCACAGGGCCTGCTGGGAGCACCCTCCTTGGACTGGGTCAGTAACTCACAGGTCAAATTCACTGTCGAGTGCAAAGTCCAGGCTCCCTGCAGAGGACTGGGGTAGCGAGGTGGCATTCTGGTTGCCAGCTGTCCCTGGCTTGGGAAGGCTGATTGCCACCAGGGCTGACCTCTTGACCTCACGACCTCACTGCCCGAAGCCTGGGGGGAGGCTGGGCCTGGGGAGGGGTTCCACAAGGAGCTGGATTAGCGCCATACAGAGGGCGTCTGTCCCTGAGTCACCCTGCACTGCCACCTGAGGGGCGGGTATCAAGAACTGGAAAAACCAGGGTACAGCCCTAGCTATAGCGCTTGTGCCCCAGTTCTGCTGCTTGGAGTGGCCCAGGCCTGCCTGCCAGGCAATCGGGGCCAGAGATACACTCTGCAGGTGCCCCAGGTGGGTGTCCAAGCGGTCGGCATCCCCGAGGGGCTGAAACGCCACTCGCTTCTGCAGCCCCTGGCATGTTTCATTGTGCATGGTGAGTTTGCCATTCATTCATTCATTCATTCATCCACCCCTTCATTCATTCATCCGTCTCTGCATTTGTTCAAGCCCCTCCATCGCATCAGGCCTTGTGCTGAGCCACATACGGGAGCAGGTAGACCAGACTCCACTCCTACTCCAGTCTCAGAGAGCAGGGGAGGGGGGGGAGAGATCCTCCTGTGTGCACAGATAATTTCAAATGAGGCATAAAAGCTAGGCTGTGAATTCCCCTGGAGCTGAAAAGATGCTAATCTGTGGTCACACCACCGTATCCCAGTTCCCGACATTGTGCCAGACACGTAGGTTGGGCTTGTCTCTGTTTGGTAAACTTGAACCTGAGTAATAGATGCCCTGTGTTGGAGCACCAGGGAGCCTGAAACTGAACAACAGTTGGTGAAGGTGTCAGAGGAGTTAAGCTATTGGCAGTGGGTGGGTCCTCGGTGTGCTGGGTGTGTTTGTGAGTGGGCCCCTTGTTGTTGCTTGCCCTGGATGTTGGGAAATGCAAGCAATTCGGAGGGTCCTCATGGTCTTCCTGATGTGTTCTGGGCCTCTCTAGATAGACACTTGCAAACTCTGGCAGGCCGGGCCCAGCCAGGGGTGCCCCGGGGCCCTGTGATTGGAGGAGGAGGGGGTAGTGCCTTTTCGGCAGGCAAGCGCATGCCCTGTGGACACCGCCTCTCGTGCATTATCTGGTACATCCGCAGCGGAAATCTCTCCAAATTCCCTTTTTCCTGCCGGCAGGCAGGCCACCCCCAGGCTCTGGGGCCGAAGAATAGAGCCCATATCTTCCCCCACTTCCTCTCTGGCATGAGATGGTGGGGAGCAGGGACATGAGGGTTGGCAGGTGGCTCAGGCCTTTGTGGCCGCACTGAGTGCCAGGGCTGGGTCCCAGGCAATTGTGATTTGGGGGCTGGACCCTCCATCTCCTGAGTCCCCTGACCTTGGTCCCCAGAGAACCAACACTTAGTCACACGCAGGCATCTCTGGGTTTAAGTGAGAGCACTGGGGAACGAAAACTGGGATTAGCAGGGCCTGGCGTTCTGGCGTCTCATTTTTGTGTGAAAGTTGAAGGAAGGAGAGAGCTATTTTTATATTGTAACAGCTATGTAACAGGAGCGAGGCCAGAGACACACTCTTCCCAAACCCACGAGGAGGCTTTGCAGCTTGGAAGAGGTGACTGTAGCTAACCCATAGCCCACTGGGGTGGTGCTGGCGCTCCTCTCCAGACTGCTCTGGCTATAGTCAGGACTTTACCAAGTGGGTCATCAGGCCTCATGGCTTGCACCAGGCTTGCCCAGCCCTGAACTTTGTTTCACATTGACGCCTTCCTGGGAACAGAAAGGGATGACGGGGAGCCGCTTAGCTTCAGCTATTCTCCCTTTATCTTGGAGACCTTGAGCAAATTGACCCACCAGGGCCTCAGTTTTCTTAACTGCAGAATGGGATGAATGCTAGCCATGAATGGGTGCCTTCATCTTGCTATTTGGTTCCGAATTAAATCCCTTCTCAAAATAGGTGCCCAAGTTCGTGTGTGTGTGTGTGTGTGTGTGTGTGTGTCCGCGCGCATGTGCACAATGGCTGGGCCAGCCTGGGTACCTCAAGGAACCATGATTAGAATGTTGTTTCCCAGCCTTCTAGCAAATGCAGGGCACAGGCTCGCTCTTGACAGCCCTGCTGTCAATCCCATCTCCCTTCCCACCTCTGCTTTATTGCCCAAGGAGAACTGGGCTATGCTCTCCAGCCTGGCAGGAGACTTGAATTGGCTTCCCGGGATGGGGGTTGGGGAGGTTCTCAGGCCTTGGGGCCAGGGCTGCCCTGTATCAGGCAACCTTTGTCCAAGAATTTTCTTCCTCCCACAGTGCAGCATGCCTCTCGGGATAAAATCTGAACTTCTTTGCATGACATTCAAGGCCTTTCTCCCAATGCGTTATTGCTACGGTTCCTTCTGTTTGTACCTAGAAGGCTGCTCATACCTTGTGTATGGCAAGCTCTTGCTCACCCTGATATCCTACTTGGCCATGTTGAACTTCTACACAGCCATTAAACCCCAGCTGAAGTATCCCCTCTGTGGCGTCTCAGGTGCCCGGCCGCCATCTTTTACCTCTGTCAGTCACTTGGCTGTAGTTTTCTTTAATTCAGAGTCTTAGTTTTCACCTTGGGGTCCGCAAACCACGTGGGCTGGGCGGAGGAAGATAGCCAATGAGTGACTGATGAAGGACCCTCCCTGCATAAAAAGCAAAAAGGGGCATGCAGCATTGAAAAAGGAGGTCCCGGGGCTGGAGAGATGGCTCAGAGGTTAAGAGCACTGGCTGCTCTTCCAGAGGTCCTGACTGAGTTCAATTCCCAGCAACCACATGGTGGCTCACAACCATCCGTAATGAGATCTGGTGCCCTCTTCTGACCTGGAGGCATAATTGTATACATAATAAATACATAAATCTTTTAAAAAAAAGTTAAAATAAAGAAAGAAAAAGGAGGTTCCCGGGGACAGCACTCAGTCTGCTCCCGAAGGTATCCAATCTCTGGTGAGCCCTGTGAAGTGACCCTCGTGTCTGAGCAGCTTCCTGCCTTTAGGCCAGGAAAGGGCTTGGGGCAGAGAGCAGGGTAAGGTGTTGGGAGGAAGCCCCCAGAGTCAGGTGCCTGAGTCCCTAGCCAGCTGGTCCAGGATGGACTACTGAAGGAGGAAAGACCACTTCCCGGCGGCCCCCTGAGAGGAGCAATGACCTGGCTTTGGAAATGAATCCAGGGAAAGCTGGGGCCTGGCCTTTCCTGCCTCTCGGAGGCCAGCCCCGGAACAGGAAAGAGATGGAGGCCTACGGTAGAGGAGCCTTGGCAGGGGGGCATCCTGACCGAGGAAGGCCAGCTGGTTAGTCAGGGTGGAGGCTCACAGCCACACTCTCCACCCGTCAGTTCACATCTGTGGTGCACCGTAGAGATGCTGCCGAGCCAGTCTGCATGAGTCAGGCTGGAGGACCTGCTCAGGCTGGAGGAGAAGCTGTGGCCCTCGAGTGCTAGGCTTTGAGGTGTGACACTTCTCGCAAGAGGCAGCTGGCATCACACGTCCCAGGGTTTGGGGCACTTGGGACAAGTTATTTTTGTGCCCAGCAGGCACTGGCCATGGGTGTGATGTCAATGAGAACACGGCTGGGGAAGGACAGACAGAACTGACCTCATGTCTGTCCTTGTCCCTTTCAGCCTGCTCGCCAGGATTCTTCAAGTCTGAGGCATCCGAGAGCCCTTGCCTGGAGTGTCCAGAGCATACCTTGCCGTCAGCCGAGGGTGCCACCTCCTGCCAGTGTGAAGAAGGCTATTTCAGGGCACCTGAGGACCCACTGTTCGTGCCCTGCACACGTGAGTCTTGAGGAGATCCGGGAAGGGGTGGCCGAGTGAGGGGACAGCCCCTTTGACCACCAGTCTTTTGACAGGTCCCCCCTCTGCCCCCCACTACCTCACGGCCATCGGCATGGGTGCCAAAGTAGAACTGCGTTGGACACCCCCCCAGGACACCGGGGGCCGCAAGGACATTGTCTACAGCGTCACCTGCGAACAGTGCTGGCCCGAGTCTGGCGAGTGCGGGCCCTGCGAGGCCAGCGTGCGCTATTCAGAACCTCCTCACGCCCTGACCCGCACAAGCGTGACAGTCAGCGACCTCGAGCCACACATGAATTACACCTTCGCCGTTGAGGCCCGCAATGGCGTCTCAGGCCTGGTGACTAGCCGAAGCTTCCGCACAGCCAGCGTCAGCATTAACCAGACAGGTGAGCCGAGGGACGGTAATGGGTCATGACCTGCCGGGGGAGGGGGGGACCTGCCTGGGTGGGACTTGAAAACAGATACCCTTCCTGGGTGTGGTGGCACACCTTTAATACCAGCACTTAGGAGACAGGCAGGTGAGCGATCTCTAGGAGTTTGAGGCTAGCCTGGTCTATGGATTGGGTGCCAGGACAGCTAGAGATATATAGTAAGATTCCTGCCAGGCATGATGGATGGCATACTATAATCCCAAGACGTGATCTGAAGGCGGAGGCAGAAAGGTCAGGAGTTCAAGGTCATCCTCAGCAAGTAGTGAGTTCAAGGCCCCTGTTAGGCAAAGGAAGGTGGTTCAGAGCATAGTGCTTGCTGCATAGACGTGAGGACTGCACCTCATAGGGGCACAGATCCCTTGCACCCACACAGACAGAGACAGGGAAACCCCAGCTGATAAAGCCAGGGCGGGGTTCAGTAACTGACTTCTGCCTCAAAATCTAAGGCTGAAAGGGATGGAGGAGATAACCTTTGACCTCCACATGCACATGTTCACACACACACATGTGCATGTGCCCACATGTGAATGCACATATCTGCCCCAGTCTCTGGACTCCTTAGCCCCGGGACTTCAAGTTATTTCTCTGGAAATTTATTTCTCTTTTCAGAAAGATGTAGAAGGCTGTTAAACATATAAACAATATAAATCGGGGAACAGGAAGGTGGGCTCAGTCAGGAAAGCAATTGCTACGTAGGCATTGGGATCTGGGTTTGACTCCTCGGCGCTCATGTAAACGCCTGGCCCCACGGGTGTGTGTGTGTGTGTGTGTGCCATTGGAATCTGAACACGGGTGCTGGGGACTGGGGACGGGACAGCTGGCACTCTCCACCCTTCACCCCTTCCTGCCTCCTCATGCCCCTCCCACCCTCTTTTGCCCAGAGCCCCCCAAGGTGAGGCTCGAGGACCGCAGCACCACCTCCCTGAGTGTCACCTGGAGCATCCCTGTGCCACAGCAGAGCCGCGTGTGGAAATACGAAGTCACCTACCGCAAGAAGGTAACTGAGGGTCGGCTGGGCCAGAGGAGATGCTCTATGCAGGGCCGTCTGGAGAGGCCTCCCAGGGCAGCACAGGGGAGGATTATAGGGACAGAGGATGTTTTGGGTTCTCAGAGCCAGTTAGAGCAGGCTGTTTGGGATTCAGCTAGTCCTGGGGTCACATAATCCCTTTTTGTACTTATACACCTTGGTTTGTGTATCTGTCTGGTTGGATAGCACAGGAAGCCACCTTTCTGGCCGGGACCTTGGCTCTTAGCAAGGCCAAGGTCCCTATCTTCACTGCCTGCTCCTCTACCCACCTCCACTCACAGGGTGATGCCAACAGCTACAATGTGCGTCGCACGGAAGGCTTCTCCGTGACCCTGGATGACCTGGCTCCTGATACTACCTACCTAGTGCAGGTGCAGGCACTGACGCAGGAGGGCCAGGGTGCCGGCAGCAAGGTGCATGAGTTCCAGACACTGTGTAAGTCAGGGAAGCAGGGTAGGACATTCCTGGGGAGGAAGTGTGGGAGTCTGGAGATGCCCCTTTCCTCTTAGCCATATGTGGGGAAGGGCAGGACTACAACTCAGATGTTGGACCAGGGATGTGCATTCAGGGCAGTGTTAAGAGGTCAAGGGAGGCTGTGGCTCTGGCGTTGATAGTTCTGAGTTCAAACGCTACATAAGGAAGCGCTAGCTCTGGGCTGCGGCATGGCTCAATTGGTAGAGTACTTACCTAGCATCCCCAAGGCCTCGGGTTCAATCCCACACATGTATAAACCCCTGGTGTATGCCTGTGAAGGATCAGGTGTTTAAGGGCATCCCAGGCTACATGAGCAATTCTGCCTCAAACATTAAATATTTAAGCAAATACATACACAAAACAAAATTAAAAAACAAACAGTAAAGATTAGGGTTATTAATTTGCCCTCCATGAGCCATCAGGACATCCCCTGCCCCCGTGCCTGGCTGTGGAACAGTAATTAATATTCCCAGGACAGTCTGGCGAGGTCTCAGTTAAGATGGAGTACTCCTTGTACTCCTGCACAAACCCAAGTTCCCAGCATTATGTCAGCTCTCAGCCACCTGTAATTCCAGTGCCAGGCATCTTCACTCATGTGTACACATACCACCACCACCACTACACACACACACACACATAATTAAAAATAAATCAATCGCTGGGCGGTGGTGGTGCACGCCTTTAATCCCAGCACTCAGGAGGCAGAAGCAGGTGGATCTCTGTGAGTTTGAGACCAGCCTAGTCTACCAAGAGCTAGTTCCAGGCTCCAAAGCTACAGAGAAACCCTGTCTCAAAAAAAACCACCACTATTTGTCTTACTGGTCTTTTACTTGTATATTTTGGTTCCCATTTTTTTGTTTTTATAGGGTGTTTGTGTGTTTTCTTTTTGTTTCTTTGTTTGTTTCTTTTATTTTATGCTCATTGGTATTTTGTCCGCATTCATGTCTACATGAGGGTGTTGGATTCCCTGGAACCGTAGTTACAAACAGTTGTGAGCTGCCTGTATGTGCTGGGAATTGAACCCTGGTCCCTCTAAATGAGCATCCAGTGCTCTTAACTACTGAACCATCTCCCCAGGCCCTTTGTTTCTTAAAGAGAAGAAAAGGTGTGGAGTTGGGGTAGAGTAGGAGAATCTAGGAAGGGAAAATTGTGATGGCGGGGGAGGGGGGATTTTGTTTTTGAATTAAAAAAAAAATCCTTAGAAAACTTGAAGGTAGGAGCGCCCAGCATGCTGTTGGTACCCAGGCTTCTCAGGTCCTTAAGGGGAGCTTTGAGTGCTGTGGGGTGTGTCTGGAGGGTTTAGGGTGGGATCTCTCTCATCAGTTGGTCTCTTCCCAACAGCCACGGAAGGATCAGCCAACATGGCGATGATTGGAGGTGTGACCGTTGGCTTGGTCTTGCTTCTAGCGCTGGCGGGAATTGGCCTTTTCATCCATCGCAGGTTTGTCTCCTGGGCTTCCCAAGGGCCTGGGTTGGATGCAGAAAGGCAGGGCCCCAAGTAGGCCAAGGCAATTTAATCTAATTTAATCTAAGCCTATGGGATCCCTGCCTATGGGAGGAGGATGAGCTGAAGTTTGGGGGTCACGGTGGCCATTGCCCTTGTGCTCCTTCTTAACTTCTGCTGGACATGGGGCAGGACATGCTACCTAGCTCAAATGAGAAAAGCCCTCATTATGGCTGAGTATGTGGTCCTTGCAGAGAGTGATGTTCTTTCCTCTGCCTTCCCCTCACCCTCTGCCTCAGACGGAGGCTGAGTGGATTGCTAGGCAGTGAGGTACTTTTGGCTAGCACAGGCTGTACTGACCATGTGTGTCTGGTTCCTGGGGGTTTCTTCCAGGAGGAGGAAGCTGCGAGCCCGCCAGTCTTCTGAGGATGTCTACTTTTCTAAGTCAGGTGAGATGCAGGAAACCCCCACCTCCCCCTGTGCCCCAGGAGCTTTCCCAGCTCCTGGTGGACCTAGAGGCTTCATTCATTATCATCCAAATTTTCCTGAGGTCCCCTAGTCACGTGGCCTCTCCTTCGCTAGAACATTGCCTCCAGGAACCGCTCCTCAACCTGTCCGTGACCCCGTGTCTCTTTCTCCTTCCAGAACAACTGAAGCCCCTGAAGACCTATGTGGACCCTCACACTTATGAAGACCCCAACCAGGCTGTACTCAAGTTTACCACCGAGATCCACCCGTCCTGTGTCGCAAGGCAGAAGGTGATTGGAGCAGGTGAGGCTGTGGCCTGGAGAGGTCAGGTGATGGGTGGTCCAGAGAAGGGTCTGCTCCATGCACAGGCTTACTTAGGTTGCTTGCACACCTTGCCCTCCCACAGGAGAGTTTGGAGAAGTCTATAAGGGAACGCTGAAGACATCATCAGGGAAGAAGGAGATACCGGTGGCCATCAAGACACTGAAAGCCGGCTACACGGAGAAGCAGCGTGTGGACTTCCTGAGCGAGGCCAGCATCATGGGCCAGTTCAGCCACCACAACATCATCCGCCTGGAGGGCGTTGTCTCTAAATGTGAGACCTGGGGAGGTGCTCGGAGGTGGCCCCGGGTAGGCAGTCGGGGAAACCAGTCAGGGGCTGGGCCCCTATCGTCCTTACCGGCCTCACTCACACCCGTATCCATGTTTTACAGACAAGCCCATGATGATTATCACTGAGTACATGGAGAATGGAGCCCTGGACAAGTTCCTTCGGGTAAGGTTACGGTTTGGGAAGGTGGCAGGGGGTGGAAGCTGGGGTTTCTGGGGCCACTTGGCACTGAGAGACTGTACCCTGCAGGAGAAGGATGGAGAGTTCAGTGTGCTGCAGCTGGTGGGCATGCTGCGGGGCATTGCATCTGGCATGAAGTACCTGGCCAACATGAACTACGTGCACCGGGACCTGGCTGCCCGGAACATTCTTGTCAACAGCAACCTGGTGTGCAAGGTGTCTGATTTTGGCCTGTCCCGCGTGCTGGAGGATGACCCCGAGGCCACTTACACTACTAGTGTGAGTCAAGAGAAGGGGGCGTCATACCTGGGGGTGGGGGGCTTAAGGGTGACTTTTACCCTGGATCTGGGACGTGAGGCGTGAAGGGTGACTCCAGGCCCACAGAGAAGGGGCCCTGAGTTCTGGCTGGGACAGGGGTAACTGGGGTTGGTCTCCTGCAGGGCGGCAAGATCCCTATTCGATGGACAGCCCCAGAGGCCATTTCCTACCGCAAGTTCACCTCAGCCAGTGACGTGTGGAGCTACGGAATTGTCATGTGGGAGGTGATGACTTACGGCGAGCGGCCCTACTGGGAGATGTCAAACCATGAGGTACTGATCGCTGTCAAGATTTCCCTCACTCCCGAATCTTGCCTCCCCCCCCCCCCCGCAGAAGAGGTCTGGGATCGATGTGCATCGAGTAGAGACCCCACAAATACTTGTCATGGGGGAGGATCTGGCCTCTGTAGTGAATGCAAAGGCAGCAAGAAGGGAAGGATTTGTGTGCAACTTGCGAATATGTGTTGGGTGTGTGTATTCGCATGTGTGTCTGTGGGCATGTGTGTGTAGGCACATGCATGTATGCATATGTCTGTATGTAGGTATATGAATGTGTCTGTATATATACATGTGTATGTGTGCATTTGTATATGTGTGTTATATGCACGCGAGCACATCCCATGTACCCGGTGCCTCACCTAGTCTGAAGGCCTGAGATGCTAAGGACACCATGATGCTCGTGTTCCCCAGGTCATGAAAGCCATCAACGAAGGTTTCCGGCTCCCCACACCCATGGACTGCCCTTCTGCCATCTACCAGCTCATGATGCAATGCTGGCAGCAGGACCGTTCCCGCCGGCCCAAGTTTGCTGACATCGTCAGCATCCTGGACAAGCTTATCCGCGCCCCTGACTCCCTCAAGACCCTGGCTGACTTTGACCCCCGGTGAGTCTCATGTTCTGTGCCCAGACTAGCCTTCAGGTTCACGCATGTGAACTGTGCGGCTTCTCAGGTTGATGACTGGGTGGCTAGGTGGGAGTCGGGTATGAAGGGGCTCAGAAGTGACATGTCAGCGCTGGCAATGGGGCCAGGTGGTGTGAACTGTTTGCCTGATACACACAAAACCCTGGGTTCAGTCCCCAATACCTGGAAAAGGAAAAGGAAGCCAGGCACGGTCTATTATTAACATCAGTACAAGAAACCAGTTTAAATGGTACAAGGGCAGGCACTGGGCTCAGTAAGGTGGGCTCTGTACAGATGGGGAAACTGGCACAGGGTGCCAGGACCCTGACTGGGCTTCCTCATTTGCTCTGTATGCCCTGCCCAAGCTAGGAGGGTAGGGGCTGGGGAGGTCATATTAGGCAGCCCCTCACCTGTGGCCTCTGGATTTCCACCCCAGAGTGTCCATACGGCTGCCCAGCACCAGCGGCTCAGAGGGCGTCCCCTTCCGTACGGTGTCCGAGTGGCTGGAAAGCATCAAAATGCAACAGTACACGGAACACTTCATGGTGGCTGGGTACACGGCCATCGAGAAAGTGGTACAGATGTCCAACGAGTGAGTAGACGCCCTGGACCTGCTGTTCACCTCTGGGGACAGCTTCTGACTGACACACACTCTCTCTCTCTCTCTCTCTCTCTCTCTCTCTCTCTCTGCCTCTCTGCTGGGTGCTCCCCCCCCTCTTCCTCCAGAATGGGATGACACTGGGAGATAGGGAGATAAAAAGTTTTCATCACAAAGCTTCATATATGGAGGGCCCTTTGCCCACCCTGGGCTGCAGTGCAGTGTAAGGAATCATTGCTTCTATAGGCCCGGGATCCTACAGCCACCAGGAGTAGAGAGTTTAGCTTTGATTAAGCAGGACCCAGGCGGAGCCTTGTGTTCTTTTCCTGGTTGGTGCCTGGGAACCAGAGCCTTGCCAGCCTCTCCCAGGCCACGCTCCCTGTGTGGTTAACTCAGCCCTGCCACTCACCCGCTGCTGGCCCTGGGTATGCCCCCTAGTCGGACCGTGTAAGTGACCTGATCACTCCACCCCATCTCCATCACTGACCCTTCCCAGAACAGCCTTGGCAGGGACATCTCTTCCCGTCCCTGGAGGGACACAACATTGTCCTCTTAGCCTTTGTGCTTCTAAAAATAGCTGTGGGTCCCAATAGCCCGGGATCCAAGTGTCCAAGGCCATCGCAGAAACAGGCCCTGGGGTAGGAAGGTTTTGGGAACTGCTTGGAGGAGGTGACCTGGACCTCCTCATGTTCCCGGGCTCTAGCCGCTCTGGGACCTGGGCTTAAACTCAAACATTCTCTGGGGTTCCTGACAACCTCCCAGCTGGGCTTCTGACCTGCTGGCCATGAATGTGGCCGTGAAAATGGTGGGTCATGGGAAATGGACAGGAAAAAATTAATCAGAGGGAGGTGTAAGAGAAGATGGAGAGAAAACATTAGATCCCAAGATCACATTGGCTCTGAGTCCGTGTCCCAGGTCTGCAGTGCAAGGGAGTTTGGTCCAGCTTTGACCTTGGTGCTCATTTCTCCACGTGGGGATTGCATGGGTGTGATTCAAATGCATAGGTTGCCTTGATCCTTATCTCGTTTCTGTCTTTCCCACGAGCCCATAAATCACGGTTCTGTGCCCTGGTTCCTGAGTCCCTCTCCATTTCCCTGGCAACCTGGGTCAGTCCCCAGGTTCCTTCAGGTTCTCTCCCCCAGGAAAGCACAGCTTTTCTTCTAGTGACCGGCACTGAGAGTAAGGAGCAGGTTTACAGGAAACACATGGCTGTAGAAGCATCCCAAAATAGCCTGGGGTGCCCCTCGCCAAATCCTTTCCCACGAGCTGGAGCAGGCTCCTGGTCAGACAGGCGGTGCGCGCAGGCAGTGTGCAAGCTCGGGGGTTATTTGAAAAGTGTCTAGATAAAGCCCGGAAGTCTTTGAGCGCTCCTTCCTCCTCCGTTGTGCTCAGACCCAGTGGCTCACAGGGTTCCCTCTGGCTCTCTGAGAGGATGTGGGGATGATCTGTTAAACCCACGGAGTTTGACCACACCATGGAGCCCAACAGGAGCTGGTGGCAGAAGAAGTCAGTTCCGTTCCTGATAGGGTCAGGATTTAGGCTTCTGTACCCTGTCTCTCCCCTCCCCGAGCCTCCCTTTCCAAGGACCTGGCCTCTTCTACCCATAGCCCCCCATCTCTTCCCAGCTTGTGTCCCCCATGATATTTTGGACTCGGTTGGGTTTTGAGCTGGGTAAGATCAAAATGACTTCCTGAGGACCTGATAGAGAAAGAGGTTTTGTTTATTTATTTGTTTGGTTTGGGTTTTGGTTTTGGTTTTATGAAATAGGTTTTCTCCATATAGCTCTGGCTGTCATCGAATTTGCTTTGTAGACCAGGCTGGCCTTGAACTCACGGAGATCCACCTGCCTTTGCCTCCCAAATGCTGGGATTAAAGGCGTGAGCCACTACTGCCTGGCACAGCAAGCATTTTATTATACTGTACCTTGAACAAAACAGCGGGCCCAAAGGCCAGGCCTGCCCAGCATTAAGGCTACAGAATAAAGCATCCTCAGGCGGATTTCTGTGAGTTCGAGGCCAGCCTGGTCTACAAAGGGAGTTCCAGGACAGGCTCCAAAGCTACAGAGAAACCCTGTCTCAGGGAAAAAAAAAAAAAAAAACACACAGAATAAAGCATCCTGACCGGGCACAGGCTCCAGATGGGTCTTAAGGATCAGAATCCACAGTTGGGTGTGAATGATATAATTCTTGAGTCTCTGGGCACTCTTGTGCCTCCACCCCCACCCCCTCACTTAGTAGGTCTTCATGGGTACTTAACATTCATGGGATTTACTGCTTAGGGGAAAGAGTGTACAGAATTGACCTGGCTTGTTTCTCTTCATTCCTGCACAAGGGTAAATGGAGATACCCTGTTCTGCATCCCTTAGGGGAAGACTGAGGTGGGAACTGGAACCAGCCTGGACCCTGGCTTGTCTGTGGCTCTCACCCCAGTGCCTTGTTCTATTTGTAGTCAAGAAAAGGTGTCCTTTAATCACAGCGCTGGGAAGGTAGGGAGGGGCAAGTGGTTTCTCTGCATATGAGGCCAGCCTGGTAGTCCACATGAGTTCAAGTCAGCTAGGACTATACAGCGAGACCCTGACTCCAGGCGGGCAGGCTGGTTGGTCAGCTGGTCGGCCGGTTGATTGATTGATGATTGATTGTGGAGCTTGGGGAAGGAGCACACGGCTCAGGAATACATCATCATCTCCGCAAAAAGAAACGGGCTTGGGAGGTGTGACCAGACCCACCACAGCCTTGACGTGAATCTGGGCCAAGACTCTTTAGCCTCCCAGACTGTGAAAGGAACCACTCTGCTGGAGAGAAAGCCTCGAGGTGGGGCAGGGGGCAGCCCCACAGTACTGTTTACATACATATTCATTTGCTCAGCAGTGCAGGGTGGGATCAGGCCCAGTGAGTCTGGGGTTCCCTAGCTTCCCTTCCCCACACTGACCCCTGAAGGGGGTGCACAAAGCATCCCAGCCTGTTTGTGGTAGCTTTAGAGCCCCCTTTCTGTTTTCTGGCCTTTTGGCTGTAGCAGGAGCCATCCCTCCCTCCCCACCTGGGTCTGCCCATCCCTGCTCCATGCTTGGCTCTTTCCGAGCCTGTGGGAAAGTCATGTCTCCGGCATTGCAAACTCCCGGAGCCTGTACCCTATAATTACCTCCAATTACAGCCAAGAGCTGGCCTGTAAAAACCTGGGTGTTTTCATGAGCAAGGGCTGGTGGGCGAGAACGGTGGAAGAGAAAACTCCTGAAGTTAGCAACAGACATCTGCTGACAGCTCCCGAAAGCCTGTGTGGTTCTACCTAGGATGGGGGGGTGGGGGGGTGGGATGACAGCCTACCCCTTCCTCATGGGTCCCCTGTGACTTACTGTCAGCCTGGCACCAAATCCTAGCCCCTCAGTTGGACACTTAGCCCTCGGGTTCCCACGGGGAAAGGTAGCCTGCCTCTAGCGACCTGCAGGCCTGGCCCACTAGAGTCTAGCAGAGCCTGACCCTTGGAAGACCGTCAGCAAATACTCACCAGACTCTGTTGTGGGTGGGGAGGGATGAGAGAGTGGAGGGGACTAGAGGTGCTAGATGGGGCAGTCCTTGGATGGAGGGCCTTTTTTTTTTTTTTTGGTTTTTCGAGACAGGGTTTCTCTGTGGTTTTGGAGCCTGTCCTGGAACTAGCTCTAGACCAGGCTGGTCTCGAACTCACAGAGATCCGCCTGCCTCTGCCTCCCGAGTGCTGGGATTAAAGGCGTGCGCCACCACCGCCCGGCTGCAGAGGGCCTTGATAGGACACTCGTAGGGGGTCCCTGAAGAGGCCTCCTGCCACTTAGGGAGACAGACAGGAAGACATTTCTTCACTGCTGGTATAATTCTCAGTGCAGTGTGGCCTCAGAAAAAAGTCTCTGCACCTCTCTGAGTTTCAGTTCCCTAGTCCACAAGACAAGGGGTAAGAAGGGCATCTAAGGCTGGGCAAATCGTTCTGCCGGTAAAGTGCTTACTGGGCAAACACGAGGACCGGAGTTCAATCCCCAGAACCCGCAGCAGCACCCGTGGGGAGTTCCGGTGCTGAAGAGGAGACAGGCACGCCCTTGTATCTCGAAATAAAGTGGGCAGCTCCTAAAGCGAGGTGGCCCTTTGACCTCCCCACGCATTGCACACATGTATGTGCCTGCATACACATATGAAACATACACACAGAAAGAGCACCTCCTCTCTACACCCCTGTGAAGAGCTGCTTAGAGAAGAGGCTCGGCAGGAGTCAGCTGGCTGGCGGGCCATGTTAGGATATCCCCCTCCCTGCCTTGCTTTCCTCTCTGTCTCTGACTCTCCCTCTCTCCCCCTGCCCACTTCCCCAGCTGGACCAGACTGCACAGCCCTGTCCCTAACTCTGCCTTCTCTCCCTCCCCACCCACAGGGACATCAAGAGGATTGGGGTGCGTCTTCCTGGCCACCAGAAGCGCATTGCCTATAGCCTGCTGACACTCAAGGACCAGGTGAACACAGTGGGAATTCCTATCTGAGTCCAGCAGGGCCTCGTGTCTACCTTGACTAACAATACTTGAAAAGAACACAGTGGTCTCCCTGCCATCCCTGTGCTGGGCCACTAGGACTTAACTTATTTCTACTTCTTCCTCATCTACGCCACCCTAAGGACTCTGCAGGGAGCTCTTGAACGACACCCTGGCCTGAGCTAGGGAAACTCCTGGATTCTGGGCAGGGGCCTCTTCCCTCTGCTAAGGACCCAGCTAAGCACTTAGAGGTTGCCATTACATTCCCAGCATTCCCTGGAGCTAGAATGCCACCAAGACCATTGATACCGACGTGGGACATTTCCAGATGGATCTCCCCATCACCTTTTCCCCCCAGGAAGCCACCTCAGGAGCTGAGGCTGGACACTCAGCCCAAGACCAGATGACTAGGGCACTGTAAGCCCCACCCCTCGTTGTTAGAGGGTAGAGTGTGGACTTGGCTGGGTGGAGCCCCAGCAATCTTCCAGTGCCTTCTTCAGACCCAGGACCCTGCCCTCCGCCCTCGAGGGCCAGTTTCTTGCTTTCCTGGGCCCCCTCAGGATGCTTGTTTGTGTTGAGGTTTTTTTAAAATATATATTTTGTACTTGCGGAAAGAATGAGTGTGTGGCAGGGACCTTGCCAGGGCTCGGGACGGAGGATGCCCTGCAGTAGACATTCCCGGGCTGGGGGCTGGCCAGACTCGCAGGAGTCGCTGCCCAGCCGCCTCATCTCTAGCCCCTTTGGACGACTGTCACTGCTGTCAGTGTTACTGATTTTATTGGGTTGTTTTGTTCTGTTTGTTTTTTTTTTTGAAACTTAACTTATTATTATTTTTTTTTATATTTATTGTTAGAAAACAACTTATTTCTGCTCTGGAATAAAGGTGCAGATGGTTCAAAATGACTTGTTTTTTTGTTTTATCCTGGATGCTCAGTTGGGTCTATGGCTGCCTGTTGGGGGCAGAGGGGACCCCCTAACTCCAAGCGTTTAAATAGAGCTTGTGCAACAAGGGGGGGTGTTGTATCACCCTTGGAGAAAGAGTGGGTAGGAATGGGCAAGGGGCCAGGGAGCATGCCCCAGCCTCCACACACACCAGCAGGCTTGATCACCTTTGATCTCTAGGCTTCTGCAGGGCTGGGAGGCAATGAGAATAGCTGTTAGCCTCCTTCCCACTCACTCCCCCTGGTAGGAGCTGCTGAAATGGACAGGAGGGCTGGCTACAGAGCCTTCCACACATTTTGTCGAGTTGGAGTCTCGCCTGGCATTCGTGAGTTTTGTGGGCATTTCCATGCTATGGAAGAGGAAGACTGAGGCTGTGTGTCCAGTGACCAGACTTGCCTGAGGCCACATAGCTTTTTAGTGACAGACTAGCATTGAAAGAAGGGCCAGGAACCACATACACCCCCACCCCATTTTCTCATGAAGAAAGTGAAGCTTAGAGATGGGCAGTGACTTGCCCAAGGTCACACAGCAAAAGCCTCTGAGGAAGTTTGTCACCGTTTCAGATTCCAGGCACTTGCTTCTCCTGGGTCTATATATCAGGATGTTCATAGCGGGGACTTGGAAAGATGTTGCAGACGGGGGACCAGAGAATGATTAAGTGAGCAGAGCTTCCTAGGGAAGGCTTTCCTGGAGGAGGACACCCCTGGAGGAATCCACCAATGAGGCAGTTGGAGGGAGCAGGGCAGGCAGAGCTGGGTGCGGGGGTGTGAAACCGCACAGTTGTGCAAGGGAGCCACAAGCAATTCGGTGTTATTAAAGCATGACGGTGTGGGATGCCTGAGCGATCTCCAGGGCCTTGTAAGGCAGGTCCAGAACTTCAAGTTGACAGCAGTGGGGAGCCACTGGAGGTTTTCAGCAGGGCGTGGCATGGTTAGAGTCACAGAAGCTTGGCACTCAGGCCTCCTGACTCAGTATGGAGCTGTAGGGAGATGAGAGACTAGCAAGGACGAGAAAGCACTCCACGTGCTCTGAGGTATTGAACCTGGCTGGTTCTGTCCTGACTCCTTGCTCCAGCTGGTGCCCTTTTGGGTCCCAGCCCACGGAGCGTAGGTATCAGATGTGGCTGGGCCTGGGCGACACATGAGTACTCAAAACAGCTGGGTGCTGGCCGTTAGGGCCAGGCTAGGCTACCTAAGTGACTAAGTCAGGATCTCTGTGCCTGACCCTTACCTGACCTAGCCAGGGTGACCACTGTCACTTTGGCTAGGTGCCAGGGCCACCACTGACAGAATTTGAAGAATTAGCATGGGCCCTGATGTCCTCACCGTAAGCAGGCATGGAAAAGGAGGTGGTTCAGCGTGAAGGTGTCAACCTCGTGTGCTTCCCCCTTGATCCCCTATGGGTGTAAGTAAGGGTTTCATAAGGACCCGTAAGATGGCACCAAGTAGGGGCTGAAGATGGTCCAGCGCTCAGAGGCTGGGTGGTAGCAAGCGGCTACCTGAATGTCCCAATGAGCCCTTTAACCAGTAAAAGTAGAAATGCTGTTTAAGTTTATTGTTGTTTATGGGCACAGGTGTACGTATACCGCAGTGGGTGCGTGAAAATCTAAGGATTTTCGGCTTTCGGAGTCCATTCTCGCCTTCAGCCTTGGGATCTGGGACTTGAACTCATGTCATTGGGCTTTCCAGGCATGCGCCTTTACACACTGAGCCATTTCATCCTCCCATTTTGAATGAAGGCAAACCAGTGCGTTCCCTAGGCAGCCTGGATGTAGAAACGCCGCTGTAGTCACTAGTAACCCAGCCTTAGGACTCCATTCTCCAATAAAATCATGATGTCTCAGAGAAAACCCTAGGACTTGGGCAGGGAAACTCCAAGATGATCTGGGAGCATCTACAAAGAGTGAGGAAGAATGAGAGAGAGAGAGAGAGAGAGAGAGAGAGAGAGAGAGAGAGAAAGGAGTGACAGACCATGCTGAGGACACACAGGAACGAGGTGACAAAGTCTTCAGTGGGCAGATCCAAGGCAAGGTGAGCAACAAAGCAAACATGGTGACTTCACCATAGGACCCAAACTACGAAAGAAACACATATGAGTTCATGCTAGCACAAACAAACAGTTGAGCCGACAAGTAAATGGGGACGAGCCAAGCATGGTGGCACACCCTGGAACCCAGTACTAGGGATGGGGAAGCAGGAGGATCATGAGTTTAAGGCCGGCCTGAGCTAATACAGAGAGACCTTGTTTCAAAAGTAGACAGACAGATTGATTTATAGATTTCAAAATAGTTTTTATAGATTCTCTCCCTCTACATTAGGTAGTGCTCATGTCCCTGCTCTCTTGCAAGTGGAGGGTTAGCCTCTCCCAAAGAAAGGATGTGTTGGGTCTGTAGTGATGGCTCCGTTTTACTGCTTTTACAGAGAACCAGCACCCATATGGCATCTCACAACCACCCAGCTCCAGGGGAACCCAGCACCTTCTTCTGGCCTCCACAGACAACTGCATGGACACACACATGAAATTAAGAACAAAAAAAAAAAAAAAGGTTTTTTTTTTTTCAGAGTCGGGGTTTCACTATACATCCCTGGCTGTCCTGGAATTCACTTTAGACCAGTCTGGCCTCCAACTAGGAAACCCACCTGTCTCTGCCACCCAAGTGCTGGGATGAAAGGCGTGTTCCTCCACTGTCCAGCAAACTCTTAGGAAAGAGAGTGTGGAAGAATAGTAAGGCTTAGAAGCAAAGGAAAGGGAAGCTCCCAGTGGGGAAAGGCCAGCAAGAGCTGCTCTAACCAAGGATCAAAGTCAACATAACCGGTTAAAACCAGTTAAAGCAAACAAACACCGTCAGAAGGAGAGCACTGTGGGTGAAAAGAGACATTGCTCAGCAGGGAACCCCCTGGCTGCCAGCCGCCACCCACTGCCCCTAGTGCCTGATGATGTCCCATTGTAGAGGTTTGAATGCTGAGGTCAGGACACTGTGGAGCCACTCGGCTCTCTCTGGAGGGAAGTCAAGTCCAGCTTCCCATTTGCCTTCTTCAACCACTATAACAGGAGGAGCCCGGTCCTGCCTTGACCCCCACCATCTGTAGGTGGGGCTAAGTGCTGGGCTCTCATTTGGTTGGAGTAAGCTTCTTCCACCACCATCCGTACTGACTCCTTGGTGACCCTGCTCCCATCAGCCCTGTGTCATCTCCAGCCTCAGTCTTTACAGTGAGACAGTAAGTGTGAAGCCAGCCGCCTTTCCTGGGCTCCAAGCTTCAGGGGCCCAACAAAGTCCTCTCCTCTAACTTGGAATAACTTTGAATTTATGACCCTCCCTCCACCACCACCTGAGCTGGCTTGACAGGTGTGCATCCACCCACCCTGTCCTGGTTCATACAGTAATGGGGATTGAACCCAGGCTTCGTGTGTGATAGGCAAGCACTCCACCTGCCGAACTGCATCCTCAGCCCCTCCACCTCCTGCCTTACACCCTCACCCCCTCCACCCCCTGCCTTACACCCTCACCCCCTCCACCCCCTGCCTTACACCCTCACCCCCTCCACCCCCTGCCTTACACCCTCACCCCCTCCACCCCCTGCCTTACACCCTCACCCCCTCCACCCCCTGCCTTACACCCTCACCCCCTCCACCCCCTGCCTTACACCCTCACCCCCTCCACCCCCTGCCTTACACCCTCACCCCCTCCACCCCCTGCCTTACACCCTCACCCCCTCCACCCCCTGCCTTACACCCTCACCCCCTCCATCCCCTGCCTTACACCCTAAGCCCCTCCACCCCCTGCCTTACACCCTCACCCCCTCCACCCCCTGCCTTACACCCTCACCCCCTCCACCCCCTGCCTTACACCCTCACCCCCTCCACCCCCTGCCTTACACCCTCACCCCCTCCACCCCCTGCCTTACACCCTCACCCCCTCCATCCCCTGCCTTACACCCTAAGCCCCTCCACCCCCTGCCTTACACCCTCACCCCCTCCACCCCCTGCCTTACACCCTCACCCCCTCCACCCCCTGCCTTACACCCTCACCCCCTCCACCCCCTGCCTTACACCCTCACCCCCTCCACCCCCTGCCTTATACCCTCACCCCCTCCATCCCCTGCCTTATACCCTCACCCCCTCCATCCCCTGCCTTACACCCTCACCCCCTCCACCCCCTGCCTTACACCCTCACCCCCTCCACCCCCTGCCTTACACCCTCACCCCCTCCATCCCCTGCCTTATACCCTAAGCCCCTCCACCTCCTGCCTTACACCCTCACCCCCTCCCACCCCCTGCCTTACACCCTCACCCCCTCCACCCCCTGCCTTACACCCTCACCCCCTCCCACCCCCTGCCTTACACCCTCACCCCCTCCACCCCCTGCCTTACACCCTCACCCCCTCCCACCCCCTGCCTTACACCCTCACCCCCTCCCACCCCCTGCCTTACACCCTCACCCCCTCCACCCCCTGCCTTACACCCTCAGCCCCCTGCTCTATCCACTGATCACAGCCCTGCAAGACTGCTCATCTATCTCATTTTACAGATGGAAACACCAAGGTTGATGAAGCTACAGAACACAATGCCACAGCTATGAGGTGACAAGACCAGTTCAACCCCACTGCTTGCTCCAAGTGACATTTGAAGGCTGGATGGTTTCTCTTGGGATACAGTGGGAACAGTCTCTGGCTGGGAGAGAAGACAGTAGAAGGACCCTGCAGTGCTCTCCTGAGTCTTTGGTGTCTGTGTTGGAAGTGCAGGGTGAGGCCCCCACCCCCAGACTTGCCACCCCTAGCCTCAGCGCCCAGGCAGCAGGCCCCACTCCAGCCTCTTTCTGAAACTGTTGACCATGGGAGAACCAGACCTAGTTTCTGGGAAGCTGCAGGCACCCTGCTGAGGACAGGGGCCCCTCTGCCTTCCCCCTGGTTCAGCAACCTCATCACATTCCCCTGCTCCACAGTCCAGGCCAAGCCATGCAGTTTCCACAGTGGTCTGGCAGAGCCTGGCAGCTCAGGACCAGGTCCCCTGCTAAATGGCCAGGCCCTTCTCCATCAGGGATCAGGTCCAGGGGCTTCTGGCCAACCCCAATGTCTGCACATAGTTACTGCTCCCGGACTCCTCACCCTGTGTCCCCTGACTCACACTAACTACCCAGGCCCTCCTTCCCCCTGCAAGGCCCCCTCAGCCCTGGAAACTGTCCCCATACCCTAATATTCCTACCCTACTTCAACAAAGCCCTCTGTCATCAGCCATGATAAGCTATGATAGCAGCTTGGACCCGCAGGCCTGTATCCGCCTGTCTTTGTCTGTCTTTATCACACACCCTTTCTGCAATGTTGACTCCGACCAAAACTGGGGTGGGAGCCCTCTTTGTGGGGCCCTGAGCCTGTCCTGTCCTTCAATTCCCGTCCTGTGCCTAGTTCCGTGTTGCAGGTGTCCCACCCCACTGGCATGGCCCAGTCCCCAGCCATCTGACCCACCCCTTGTCTGGGTAGAGCCATTGTAACAGCCCTGGACATCACAGCAGGGGGCAGTGTGATGTCACAGGGCCCCATTGTGGCTATGCAGGGGGGAGTCCTGCCCCAACAGTGGCCCACTCTCCACCCTGCCCAATCCTATTAGGCAGGGGTCTGAACAAAGGAAGGGACTTTGTGTTTTAACCAAGTCTGAGGAAGGGGTGGGCACAAGGCTTATGCATTCCAAATGCTGCTCTCCCCACCCCTAGCTGGGCCAGGGGTCAGGGCAAGGCCTAGCTGCCACCGTTGTGAGCTGTCTGAAGTTTCCCAGCTCACAACACCCACAAAGCTAGAGTCCAGCACCAGAATGAAGAGGAGAGCCCCAGGGGAACCCAAGCCCTTGGGGTAAAGGGAAGGGACAGTCAAGAGCCAGAGAGAGCAGAGGTCTCTGACAGACCTAAGGGAGGCAGGCAGGCTTAGGACATGGTGGAGGAGGGGCCAGCAGGGGAGTGTATGGGGCCCTGCTACCCAGAACATCAATAAACTCTTGTTTGTTTGTTTGGGGTTTGAGACAGGGTTTCCTCTGTATAACAGCTCTGACTGTCCTGGAACTAGCTCTGTAGACCAGGCTGGCCTCGAACTCACAGAGATCTGCCTACCTCTGCCCAGTGCTGGGATTAAAGGCGTGTGCCACCTGGCCTAATAAATTCTTTTAAACACTGACTGAGCCAGGCAGTGGTGGCACACGCCTTTAATCCCAGAACTTGCTAGGCATAGTTAGGTAGATCTATGTGAGTTCAAGGCCAGCCTGGTCTACAAGAGCTTGTTCCAGGACAGGCCCCAAAGCTGGAGAGAAACCTGTCTCAAAAACCAAAAATCAAACAAACAACAAAACAAAGTAAAACTCTGACTGAGAGCTAAGTTCATAAGCCTAGAGGGTATTGACCGTCACCAGCTCCAGATATGACACCCCAACAGTTCTCAGAGAACCAAGCTCATCCCGTGTTCCCCAGAAACCCTTACATTCCCCATGGCTGGCGGATGGGACTTCGGAGGCTCCAGCTTGGCCTTGTGGGGTTTTTTCTCAGTGCTAGGTCCTTCCCGTCTCTGAGCCTCAGTTTCCTGTTTGTGAACCAAAGACAAGACAGGCCAGCACTCCTCAGCCCACCCCCTCGCTGAGAGCAGGTGTTCACTATCACCCCAACTCCCTTGGGCTCCTAGCTAGGGCCTGTACCTCCCTGTACCTGTCCAGGCCTCTGATGTGAGGATGGGAGATACCCAGGCCAGGGTGGGCTTTGGCTCCAGCAGAGACCTTGGCATCCCTAACAATACCATGAGGGCATCTCTGTTGTTGGCAGAGTGCCTGGGCATGCAAAAAGGCTGAGGGTATCTCACTTTCAGGCAACAAAGCCCCCTTTCTCTTGGGCTTGTGGAATGCCTAGCATTCCCTCCAGCCTCCGCTTCAGGACCCAGACCCCAGGGTTCATTCCATGGGGTTGAGGCTGAGCCGCCCACTAGACAGCTGTATAGAATCTTGGCCATCTACAACAGCAGGGTCAGCCCACCGTGACCCATGTGGACACTTATCCTCCCCAAATAGCTTAGCCCTCGGACAGGAACCCAAACCCCCTCGTGAATACTAAACAGTTGAGGTAAAAAATATCTCCAGCCAACTGGGAGCTGAGCAAGAGCCACGTGCTCTGTGCTCCCCCACCTCGGCTGTTCTTTGTCTTTGTGTTTGATAATGGATTTCAGAACTAGTATCAGACTATGAAAATAGAGACCTTGATTCTATCCATGTCCCTCTTTGCAGAATTGGGTGTTATGGAATGATGGAATGATCTTTTGGTACACTGTGAAGATATGTCTTTGTCAAGGTGCCTTCTGATTGGATTGACAAAGAGTAGACTGGCCAATAACTAGAAAAAAAAAAGAGGTTAGCAGGAGAACCCAATGGAGAGAATGCTGGGAAGAAGAGAAACAGACTCGGGGGAGTCGCCAGAAAGATGTGGAAGAAACAGGACCATGGGGCTGGAGAGATGGCTCAGAGGTTAAGAGCATTGCCTGCTCTTCCAAAGGTCCTGAGTTCAATTCCCAGCAACCACATGGTGGCTCACAACCATCTGTAATGGGGTCTCGTGCCCTCTTCTGGCCTGCAGGCATACACACAGACAGAATATTGTATACATAATAAAAAAAACTGCTTAAAAAAAAAAAGAAACAGCACCATGCCACCATGTGGTAGAGCATAGATAAGAATATGGGTTAACTTAAGGTGTAAGAGCTAGTTAGCAGCCGGGCGGTGGTGGCGCACGCCTTTAATCCCAGCACTCGGGAGGCAGGGGCAGGCGGATCTCTATGAGTTCGAGACCAGCCTGGTCTACAAGAGCTAGTTCCAGGACAGGCTCCAAAACCACAGAGAAACCCTGTCTCGAAAAACCAAAAAAAAAAAAAAAAAGCTAGTTAGTAACAAGCCTAAGCTATTGGCCAAGCATTTATAATTAATAATAAGTTTCTATGTTGTTATTTGGGAGCCAGGAGTCCCAATGAAAATCTCTACCCAACATGGGACCATGATTATCCACATAAAACCTCAGAAAGCTTAAGAAAAGGTTCGAACTACACACACACACACACACACACACACACACACAGTCAAGCACAGATTCCTAGTCCCACAACCTCTCATGCGGTCTGCAGTACAGAGAGGCGTCTCTTGGCTGCTGCCTGCAGGCTTGAGTCGCCAGAGTGAACCCCACTGGTACACCATGAGCTAAGCCATATGGTGGATTTAAGACTTTGCTCATGCAGACAGAAAAGATTACAGACATGCAGTAAAGACAGATCTAGATGAAAGAAACCTCTCCATAGGTTACAGTGCGTTTAAAAAAATTAGTTTAAAAATAATAAAGTCCTTTAAAAAGGAGTAAAGTAATATTTAAAATTAGGATTAAAAATACATGAGAAAAAAAAAGAAAAATAAAAATACATGAGGAGTCTGGATCCTGTATGTTATTGTGTTGTCTTTATATTTTTTATTGTTTATGAACAACTTACAGCTGCTAAGACATACTGGATTATGGAGGCTGCTGGATTACACCAACCTACATCTTGAAAATATGTCTTGACTTCAAAATGGAAGCCAAATGCTGTGTTGCTTTAGGGAAGAGGTTATGCTTTTGTGAAAGGCTGTGGGTTGTTCAAGGTTGAAGATGATTAGGTTTGATCAAGGAAAACCCCCTGAAAATCCTGGCTACAGACATAAAGAGCTAACCCCAAAAAAACTACAAGACACGTAATGCATACTTTACCTCCTCAAACATAAAACAAACAACAACAAAAAAATCATCTTTGGCTAACTTGTATATAACACACAGTTTATGCTTGTATTAATGCAAATATGTATGCTACCTTTAAAAGTTTATAATTAATAAGTCTCTGTGTAGTTATTTGGGAGCTCATAAATATTAAACTAACTTCAGAGTCTTAAAGAAGTCTTAAAGAAAAAGAAATTATAGGCAGGGTGGTGGCGGCACACACTTTTAATCCCAGCATTTGGGAGGCACAGGCAGGCGGATCTCTGAGTTCGAGGTCAGCTTGGTCTATAGAGAGACACAAACCCTGTCTCAAAAAATTATACTTATTTATTTGTGTGTGTGTGTGTGTGTGTGTGTGTGTGTGTGTACACATGCTTACCACAGTGCCTGTGTGGAGGTCAGAGGACAACCTGGGGAGGTTAGTTCTCTTCTTCTGTCATGAGGGTTCTGAGAATTGAACTCAGACCATCAGACTTGGCAGCAAGCGCCTTGACCTGCTGAGCCATCTTGCCATCCTCTCAGCCTTTTTCCTTTTTCTTTTCTTCCCAGGCAGCATCTCTCTTATACTGTAGCCCAGACAGGACTTTCAATCTCCCAGCCTCAGCCTTCCAGGCAGCTGGAATTACAGACCTGAGCCACTGCTCCAGCCCAGACCCCAGAAGGCCAGAGAGAACAGGGGTTGCTGAAGGTCACACAGCCTGGGAGGGCGATGAAGGAAGAAGGGGCACAGAGTCAGGAGGTAAAAACCCTGTTGGGAGAACCCTGATGACAATTGTTCTCTTCCAATGGATCATACAGGGAGGACGCAGAAGAAGAGACTGTGGGGACGCAGAGACATGCAGACAATCTAAGCCCCAGCTTGTGGGCCCATGGATGGGAGATGACAGCCAGGTCTCCTGGCAGCCCTGGCCCAGCCGAGTCCAGCACTGCTCCAGGCCTTGACTGGCAGGCTTCAGCAACCCTAGGCTACTGCCCTGGTCTTGATCCTGGGTGGGATCTGCCCCTCCCAGCAAATCCCTGGACAGACTCTACCCCAAATCCTCAGGAGTGCGAACTGGGGGTGGGGTGCCAGGGAAGATGAGGCTTGAAGTTCCAGAGTCTGGACACTGCCTGCCCCCCTGGGATAGGCCGCAGGTATCTGAAGGTGACACACAGGCTTCCATTGCTATGTGACCTTTGGCGTGTAGTTGCCCAGTTCTGGTTTTCTTGAATGCAGGATAGAACTTCAGTACCTTAGAGCTGAGGCAAAGGAGCCTGCTGAATGTCGGGACTCAGGCTGGAGAGCGAGATGTGGGAACCAGCCTCCTAGTGGGCTTCTCTCTCTCTCTCTCTCTCTCTCTCTCTCTCTCTCTCTCTCTCTCGCCCTCTCCCTCCTCCGGCCTCAGGAATCGCCTTAATTACAGCGTCAGCCCTGCCTTGCTTCCTGCCATAAACCCAGGAATCTAAATTAAAAGGCAGAAGCCCGGTTACCCCTTCCCTCCGACCCCCCAAGTCTGCTGGGAAGCTCTCCTGGACACAAGCCACGAGCGGAGGACTAGCTACCAAGGTGCCCAAGGCCCAGAACTGGGGGGGCTCGAAGGAGGGCAAGAGTCTGTGCATCACTGCCCGGTGCCTGTTGTGTGCCAGCAACACCACCAGACTGGCGCCAGGACTCTGGCTTCCAGAGGAAGAAACTGAGGCACGTGCCAGAGTCTCCCAGGGTGATGATGGCTGAGCTGGCTGCACCCATCCAAGATTCCAATTCCCAGCCAGGAGGGCTGAGTGGGGAGCAGAGGAGACCATCAGTCCCTCAGGAGAGTGAGGAGCTCGTGACCCACATGCTCAGTCTCCTCGGCTCCCCAGTAGAAAACAGACTACTGGAAGAGGGGTTCGGGGCTTCGGTGCACAGACCAGGCAGGGTACAGACAGCACCGAGTGCTGAGCTGACTTTCTGCAAGTCCAGCCTATCTGGCCCCATGTGAGTTTACGCTCTCTTCCTCAGGGACCTCATGAGGTAGGCAAGCGCTTGCCTGGGGGCCATGAGAAGCCAAGGCTGCCTCAGATCTAGCAAGAAACCTAGAAGAGAGGTGTGTATGTGTGCATATGTATGTGTATGCTGTGTGCAGTAGTGTGTTCATGCTTGTGTGTGCGTTGTGTGTGTCCTTGTGTGCTTGTATGAGTTCATGTCTGTGAGTTTGTGTGTGAGACAGCAGGCATGTGCGTGTGGTGGGGGAAAGTGAGGTCATGCGGGCAGTGGAGCCCAGGGTGTCCAAACCACTGGAGCCACTAGGGGAGAGACAGACTCTGGAGGGGAAGGGGGCGGGGTGAGGGAGGCTGAAGAGAAGGCTAGGAAGTCGGCAGAAAGATGCAGACTCAAGCCTGTGGGATGTCATGTGAGGAGCACTGGAAGACAAGGGGAGGTCTCAGAGGCTCCCAAAGAGAGAGAGGATGGACTGGGGACAGATGATCAGAGACACTGATAACACCCAGGAGGGAGTGTGAGCATTTGGGGAGGAGGGACTGCTCAGACTTAGGGGATCCAGAGAAGACACGGTCCACAGGGCAGCTGCATTTTCTTCTGGCTGGTGGCTCTGAAGTCACCAACCTGTTCCGAATGTCACAGAAGGAACTCAGCCCAGAAAGAAGACAGGAGATATGGGTGGTGGGTGTGGAAGCCCAGAAAGGGACTTCAGATGCAGCTGTAAAGGGCACTGGAGGGCCAATGAGATGGCTCAGCAGGGAAAGGTGACTGCTGCCAAGCCTGATGACCTGAGTTCGATCCCCGGGAGCCACATGGTGGAAGGAAACAGCTCCCCCAAGCTGTCCTCTGACCTCCACGTGTGCTCATGTGTGTATCTACATCGCACAGACAAGCAAATGAGCAAATAAATTGGAAAAAATTAAAAATGAAGCATGACATCTGAAAAAGAAAATAAATAACTAATAAATGAAGCTGGGAAGGATTTATAGTTGGGTCTGACCACATGCAGAGCTGGGCCAGGGAATGGTTGTCCACTTCTCTTTAGTCACATCCATGCTACTTTTTATCCCCTTTGAGATAGGAACAGGTAGCCCAGGTTAGCCTTGAACTTGTTATATATCCCAAGATGATCTTCAATTGCTGATCCTCTGCCTTCCAAATGCTGAAATTACAACTGTGAATTGCCATACAACCCTCTTGCCCCACCCTGTGCTGACCCTGCAGTGATTGGTTTAGCCTGCACCCTGAGGGCCTCTTACTTTCCCTCTGAGCTGGGCCTGACAACTACAGGCAACTATTGGCTTCCCCAGAGGGGACATCTGCTCTGTCTAGAGGCCTTTTTCACACACTGGAAATAAGCTGGTACCCCCTCTTTCTATTGACTGGACGGAGACCCGATGCCGCTGTCAAACACAGCCAACAAAGAATTACTCAGTAAGCCAGGTGTAGTGGCATATGCCACTTGGGAGGCAGAGACAGGTAGATCCTTGAGTTGGAGGCCAGCCTGGTCTACAGAGCAAGTTCCAGGATAGCCAGAGCTATACAGAGAAACCCTGTCTCAAAAAAAAAAAAAAATTAAACCCACAAACCACACCTTACCACATCCCCCCCCCCCAAACTACACATTCTTAGGTGTTTGCACACATGGGTGCATGAACATGCCTATGCATGCTCACCACACACATGCAGGTGCCAAGAGATTTGTGACAAGGTGCAGGGAGCCTCAGGTGTCAGAAGCACATTCCCCTGAAATGAGGAGGCTGCCGGGTGACCGCTGGAGGAAAGAGTATTCCGGGCAGAGCTGACTGCAGTTTCAAAGGCCCCGAGGCAGAACTTACTATGCACGAGGGTAGACAGATGCTAGGGACCATCTCTCAGGCTCCAATATTTACCTTTTAAAGACACCAGCCCAGTGTCATAGCTGAGGGGGAGGGGGAGGGTGTGGAACACCTGCCTAGCTCGTGAGACCCTCTGTCTACTTCCCGTCTCTAGGAAGTCCCTAGTCTACACGTTCACGGAAATTTAGTCTGCAGCTCGTGACTTGCCCTGAGGTTTTCAAGGTCACTCCTGCTGTCTCAGCAACTTACTTCATTCATCATATCTGTTTGGTTCTGGGATCACACTGAGGTCTAGGCAATAGCCATACTCCTGTCCCCCCACCCCTTTTTTTGGCTTTTCAGGACAGGGTTTCTCTACGTAACTCTCACTGTCCTGGAACTCACTCTGTAGACCAGGCTGGCCTTGAACTCAGAGATTTGTCTGCCCCTGCCTCCTGGAGTGCTGGAATTAAAGACATGAGCCACCACACTTGGTCCCTAGCTTATACTTTACATTTTATTTTAGACAGGATCTCATCAAGTGGCCCAGGGAGACCTTGAACTCACTCCCTAGCCCTGGTTTGAACTTTCAAGTCTCCTGCCTCTAGCCTCCTGGGTGTCTGTGCTTACAGTTACAGACCTGTGCACCAAGCCCAGCTGCTTCTGCTCAGTTGTTTAGTGTGCAAGTGCTTGTGTTTGTGCACGTGTGCACCAGTGTGTGTGTGTTGTCTCATACACGCAGTGCGTGTGTGGAGGCCAGGGGACAGTCCTCAGGAGTTGGCTTTGTCCCTCTACTGTGGAGGTTCTGGGAAGGCAGCTCAGTTCTTCAGGCCTGTGCAGAGAGTGTTCTTACTCTCTGGGCCATCCATCCCCAGGCCTGGTTTTCGTCGAAACAGGGTTTCCCGGCATCGTCCTGAGCAGCCTGGAACTTTCTATTCTTCTACTTCAGAATCCTGCGTGCTGGATCACAGATGTGTGACCCACTGCAGGTGTGTTCCCATTCTCTGTCATACTTCAGGGAGAGGAACTGTTGGATTCTGTGGGTCCGCACATTGATGTCCGTAATGGCAGCCCACTTTGCATCCCGTCGTGACGCAGAGGGTTCCAGTTTCCCCACGTTCTTGATGACACTTGTTATGGCCTGCCCCTTCAGTTGCAGCCACTTTAGTGGGTGTAAACAGGAATTTCATTGTGGTTTCTATATCCTAGTGACTAATGATATTGTCTTCACTCAGCCTGCTAGAACAAAAATACCACAGATTGGGTGACTCCAACGATAGAGACAAATTTCTCACACTTGGGCCCGCGGGACGGTTCTCTGGGTAAATATGCCCGATGACAAGTCTAATGGCCCTAGTGTGAGCCCCGGGATTCACACGGTGGAAGGAGAGACTCGATTCCCTAAAGTCGCCCTCTGACCTCCACGTGTGTACCCAGAGGTAGACAACAAATAAATAAATAAACGCATTTTATGAACATCCTCAAACTTTGGGAACCTGGGAGTCCGAGATGACAGTTGGGTGGGTCCACAGCTGGCTCTGGGGAGGGACCCGTCTCTGGTGAGTGAGCCCCTACCACATATACACTGGAGTTTTTTTTAATATTTTGTTAAAATTCAGTTGTGCAGGGTTGGAGAGATGACTCCGAGGTTTGAAGCACTTGTTGCTCTTGCAGAGGACTCCAGCTAACACCCATGAGACAATCACCTATAACTCCAATTCTGAGGGGTCTGAAACCTTCTGACCTCCACGGACACCAGGCATGCATGCGTTTCCCGTATGTACATACAGACAAAAAAATTCATACATGTAAAATAAAATAAATAAATATAAAAATATTTTTTAACATTTATTTTTACTTAGTGTGCATTCCTGTTTCACCTGCATGTACATCTGCATGAAGGTTGGTCAGATCCCCTGGAACTGGAGTGACAGACAGTTATGAGCTGCCATGTGGGTGCTGGGAACAGAACCTGGTTCCTCTGGAAGAGCAGCGGGGGCTCTTAACCACTGAGCCATCTCTCTAGCTCAATATTAAAAAATATTATATTGGACCTTGAGATTTTAGTTTCCCTCAGCAGCAATGCGGGTCCCAGTGACAGCTCAGTTACTTGAGGTAAAAGCCCCCCTTTGAAACCATAGCCTCACACTGGTCTCCCCTTGCCTTTGCCCAGGTTACGCCTCAGCCTCAGCCAGCCTATCTCTGGTACCTGTCTCCAAGCCCTACCCATGCTTGTCATCATGACAAGTCATCCCAGCCCAAGACCTGTTGCACTCGGCTACCTGAGGGTCTCTGGCCTCTATCTCCATCACTCTGGTTGCTCATGATCAAACACTCACAGGATGTCACCGTCTATCAGGTATCTTCCTCACAGGCAGGAGGAAGTCAGCTGTGAATGAGACAGACTATCCCTGCCCCCCCCCCCCGACACACACACACCAGGAAAATAATAGGCAGGAAGTTAAAAGCCGTCGTGGTCATGGTTGCAATCAGAGAAAGCTTCCTGGAGGAAGCAAATTAAAGCTGAGGTTGCAAGAATGAGGAAAGAGCAGTAGGCAAACAGGGCTGTGGGAGGGAAGGGCAGCCCAGGTAAAGTCAAGAGTGTTTGTCACAGCATGGGGGACGGACAGAAGGTGCATTTCCCTCCCTCCCCAAGCTTTAGGAATCTCACTTCTTCCTCTAGATCCGGAGCCAGCGGAGGATCCTGTGTTCCAAGAAAAGTCAGCTAGCGCCCTTGATCAGGAAAGGTTACAGTCTTTGGCTCGCCCCTCGGTCCCACAGCTAAAGTCCTTCCTTCCCTCTTGCCCAGGGCAGAACGGAGGAGGCCACATCCCCCTGCTGCAGAGAACAGGATTTAGAGGTGAAAGAACCTACAGAGAGGTTCCTTCACCACCCCCACCATCACGTCCTCATCCTGCAATGAGCCCCGAGGCTCTGGCGGGCCTTCCTGTGGCACCTCCGCTCTGTCCTGTTTGCGTTGGACATGGGCCCTGATCTGGGAACAAGGAGGGACAGGGTGGAAGGACGCAGCCCTGAACCCTGAGCTCTTAGCAATGATTTCAGCCATACTGCTTCCCCAGGCAGGAGTCTAGTGACTGAGGACGGCTGAGGCCCCCCTGAACCCTCGTCTGCTCTTCAGTTCAGCCCAGTGTAATGGAGTTAGTGTGGAGGACGGGATGCCAGACTTTCACCTGCCTACTCCAGGGTATAAAATGGCGGAGAGGAGCCAGGTGATAGAACCAAGTGGGGAGCTGCCAATCATTTATCCCACTTAGCCCTGCCCTGACCATTTTCCAGACGGAAAAACTAAGGTGCTGATTGTTTTTTTTTTTGTTTTGTTTTTGTTTTTTGAGACAGGGTTTCTCTGTAGCTTTGGAGCCTATCTTCCTGGTAAGCGCACCTTGGTGCTACACACATTAATAGAAATGGGCCAGGCAGTGTTTAAATGAATACAGTTTGTGTGTTATTTCGGGGTATAAGCTAGCCAGGCGGCCAGGAGCTCATTCTGTAGACCAGACTGGCCTCCAACTCACAGAGATCCACCTGCCTCTTCCTCCTGAGTGCTGGGATTAAAGGCATGTGCCACCACTGCCCCAGCAAAGGTGCAGATCGTAAAACAAAGAGAGGGAGCCTCAAAACAGAACCAAGTCTCCAGACTCCCAAGCTTGTGCTCCCTCCCTGCCTCTGTCCTGACAGGTATTGGATGCCTGCAGGGGATGGGGACCTACCATGGGGACTGGCAGGGGTGTCACATCTCAGAGTTGGTCTTTGGTGGCCAGGGGCTGGCAAGTGCCTGTAGGGGACGGGGACCAACAGACCACTTGGTCTTTGGTGGCCAGGGACTGGCAAGTGCTGTGGGGCCAGCCTCCTACCTGAGATCCTGGAAACAGGCCCCCTGGCAGCAGCAGAGATTAAGGCTCCTCTCCAGTTCAAGTCATGCTTCACGGGAGACTGAAGCTTCGCTGGCTCCCGGCTCCAAAAACATCAACAAAATAGGCTGAACAAAACAGGCCTTGTTTTGTCCTGAGGACTGCGTCCAAGACCAGCCACAGGATGCAGTGGGCTTTACTGCTGCTTGGAACTCGGGGTGCGCACACCTGGAAAACGTGGGGTGTTGGAGTACGGGGGGGTCTCTGAAAGGTCTGAGGCGACCTTGGTTTGTGCTGGGTGCTTTTGGGGGTGTTAGGAAGTGTGGCTTTGCTCTGGGTCGGGTGTCGCCACAGACCGGAGGTGACTGTGAAGGGGATCTTAGAGATTTCGATCTAAAAGGAAGAGACAGGAAGCAAAGCTAAAGCCGCTGTCACTCATCCGGCCAAGAGAGAGGATACTGGGTCCTCCCGAGGTTTACAATGCCTTCCTTTTTTCACTTGTGTTCACATGTGACGTGGCGCGGTCTTGGTTTTGTCTCGGTGCGTTATGGCCCCACAGTGGCTTTGTGTGACGTGGCAATCTACAGCAATGCTTCTGTGGGCAGGGATGGCTCCCACTCAGGGGACCCTCCTGGCTTTTTCCATTTGAAAGGAAAGCCTGCAGCCTTACCCAGGTTCTGGGGAGGGGCGGTTCCCAGCCAGGTAGGCAGGCTTGCTCCGCGGTTACAAAGGAAGCGTGGACCTGAGTTCAAATCCCGAGGTTTGTCCTCGGAAAGGCTTGCGCCCCACCGTTCCTTGCAGCTTCATTTTTTTCAACAAATATCAAAATAACACTCAGTTTATGCCAAGACTTGCATGCCTCAGGCCGGCGCCTTAATTCTCAGTGCTTAGTTTATCTCTCTGGAAAATGGGAACAATGTTGGTACCTGAGATACATGAGAGCCCAGCATTGCCCAGCATTCCTGTGACTAAACACCGCATGTCAGGTGTGGAACTGTGCTGCCCCTCTGCAGTCACAGACCTTGTATTAGTAGAGAGGCCGGTGACCAACACTTTCCCTTAACTTCCCGAAGACTGCATAGCAGGGAGCGGGCCCCACAACTTGAAATTACCCTGCAAGGAACCAGTAACTGACACCGCCCAGGCTCAGAGGTGAGGCTACTGTTTCTGGCCTGCGCCCCACCTCTGCATGCCAGGAGGGCCTCTAGAACCGATGTCTTGTGGTTCTTCAGTCTCTCCAAAACATCCCAGGGAGCTGCTGGGGCCCAGAGAGGCAGAGAGGGTACAGGCTGTCGGGGGTGGAGGAGGGCATGTACTGTCCTGCCTTCCGCAGGCGTGGAGGAGGGGGTGGTGGCATGAAGACATAGAAGGAAGTTTGTGCATCTCCTAGAGATGGCAGAGGGAGCACCTATGACATGGGACTGCATGATGTGGGCAGGCAGGGTAGTCAGTGTGCCCTTGAACGGGTAGGTGTGGACGCGTGTGTGGGCGGCACTCTGGCAGGCGGGTGGGTGCGTGTGCTTTGTGCATGCCTTGCTCTAGCCTCAGTAGGTGGGTCTGGATTCAGGATTCAAACTGGCCTGGCTCAGTTCCCATTTGAGCTCTTTCCTGGCTGTGTGGTCTTGGCCAGGTCAGTTGCCCTCTCTGAGACTTTTCCTTGACTGGGGTTAGAGAGATGGCTGGGCACTTGGCCTGAGTTTGGTTCCCAGAACTCCCTTCAGGAGGCTCACAGCTATCTATAACTCCAGCTTCAGGGGCCTAATCTCCACTGGCCCCTGTGCACAAGTGTGGCAACACACATATACACTAAAAACAAAGTATAGGGGGCTGGAGAGATGGCTCAGAGGCTGAAAGCGCTGGCTGCTCTTCCAGAGGCCCCGGGTTCATTTCCAGCACCCACACAGTGGCTCAGTCTGTAACTTAATTTCCGGGGATCTGACCTCCTCACTATAGACATGCATACAGGCAAAGCATCAATGCACATAAAATAAAAATAAATAATTAAAAACAAAAACAAACAAACAAAAAACAAAACATAAGCCAGGCGTATTGGTGCACACCTTTAATCCCAGCATTTGAGACAGAGACAGGCAGATCTTTGTGAGTTCAAGACTAGCCTGGTCTACATAGCAAATTCGAGGACAGCCAGAACTACACAGAGAGACCCTGCCTCAACAAACAAAGAAACAAACAACCTCGAAACCCAAAACAAAGTATACTCTGAGACAGGCAATAACAGGCAAGTTTTTAGTCTCCTTGGCCTCAGTCTCCCCATTTCTAAACGGAGGGACCAAGGAGCTGGGTCAAATGCTTTGTAATCTTATTTTCTTTATTCTTCCAGATCTCTCAAATGGTGGAAACTAGGAACTGGAGGCCCCTTCAGGGCATGCTCCAGCTCCCATAATGCCCTAGTTCTGTCTAGCGGTGGGACCTGTAACAAGGAGCCCCAGGCTTCTAGGTCTGAGGGAGATGGGGGCCACCCAAGCACAGGCCAACTGGAGGTCTGGAATACAAAGACAATCTGAAGACCTTGTCCACGACCCCTCCCCCTCACGCCCAGTGTGGGTACAGGTGAGGGATGGAAACTTCTCTAACAAGTTGGGACACCCTCTGTCCCCAGGGTGGGGCTCCAGGGAGAGGGCTGGGGAAAGGGCCTAAGGAGACAGCTGCCAACTTCCCACTTCCCTGCTGTTTACACCCAAGCGATGAGCTGGCTCCTGGCTTCATTGCCTTCTCACCTGGCCAGGTGTGCCAGGACAGGCTGGCTGCCTTCTGCTGGGCTCCAGCTGGAAGTAAAGGCACTGCTTTGCTGTGCGTGGACACCAGAGGGGAACTGAGTGGGTCCACTGGAGACCCACTGGATGTAGGAGGGAGGGTGCTGCCGTTCCCATGCAGGGCAGGGTAGCAGAGCCACGACACCCCTGGGGCATGAGGCATGTAGAAGTGGGGTTGGTAGACTTTCATCCAAGCATCAGCGGGGCAAAGTGGAGTATCACTGGGCAGGAAGGACCAGGTTAGACCCTAGAGGGATACCCAGGATGGTTGCTGGGACCAAGAGTGTCAGCTGAGCCAGGCAGTGGTGGCGCACGCTTTTAATCCCAGCACTCAGGAGGCAGAGGCAGGCAGATATCTGTGAGTTCGAGACCAGTCTGGTCTACAGAGCTAGTTCCAGGACAGGCTCCAAAGCCACAGAGAAACCCTGTCTCAAAAAACCAAAAAAAAAAAAAAAAAAAAAAAAAAAAAATATGTCAGCTGATTCTCCTTGGTTGCCACCTCTGGTGAGGGTCAGATGGGGAGAGAGGCCAGAAGAGAAGGGATGAGTGAGCTCAAGCCCAGAGACGGCCATGTCCTGTTTCGACCCACCTGCCCATTCCCACAGTGCAGAGAATCCAGGTGTGCTGACTAGTTTCCTGTCAATTCGACACTAGCTAGAGGTATCTGAGAGGAAGGAACAAACCTCAAAATGCCTCCGTAAGATCTGACCGAAGACCCTTTTTTATTAGTGATTGATGGGGGAGGGCCCAGTCCATTGTGGGTGGTGCCATCCCTGAGCTTGTGGTCCTGGGTTCTACAAGAAAACAGGCTGAGCAAGCCATGGAGAGCAAGCCAGTAAGCAGCATCCCTCATGGCCTCTGCATCAGCTCCTGCTGCCAGGCTCCTGTCCTGATTGAGCTTCTACCCTCAATGCTTTTGATGACAAAGGGTGAATAAAATAAATTGACCCCCAGGTTGCATTGCCCCCCCCACCCCGTTGCTTTCGTTAAGACATTTCATCACAGCAATAGTAACCCTAACTAAGACACCAGGCTTGGAACTAAAAATCACAGGATGATCCTGAGTCCCTTTAACCCAGCGGTTCTCAACCTTCCTAATGCTGTGACCCTTTAATACAGTTCCTCATGTGGTGGTGACCCCCCCAACCATAAAGTTATTTTACTTCTACTTCAAAACTGCAATTTTGTTATGAATTGAAATGCATATATATGATATGCATGCTGTCTCGTATACCACCCCGTGTCAGGGTAAGTCAACCCCCAAAGGGGTCGCGACCCACAGGTTGAGAATCAACGCCTCAATTCCCTCCTTCTGCGTGAGGAGAAGGGTGCATCTGCCCCTTGGGATTTGCTCAGAGTAAGCAGTATCTGCTGGCTGTCAGATGTACTTATGATACGCTACGCCCCTTCACCAGACTCGCTAATTCCTGCCCTTAGTCCCTTGAGGCAGCGCCCACAGGACCTATTCTAGAGAAGTAACTGGGGAGCCAAGGGAGACCCAGGTAAAGCAGATGTTGGTGCTGGTGTCTTCCCAGTGCACGGTTACAGAGTGTGGCTGCAGCCTTAGAGCTGTGCCCTGTGCCAGGTTCAGGGTACCCTTTGCCAGGGGCAGTCGGGGCTGCGGTGTGTTCAGGGAAAGAGGTGGGAGGTCTCCTAGGTTCTGACCCAGTTCCACCCTTCCCTTGTCTTTGCGCATAATCAACAGGTGGCAGTTGGCACATCATCAGGGACTGGGTGTGCTTAGCCCCACAGCTGCAGGAGGGAAGCCTAGGGAGCCCAAGCAAGGCCCCTCCGTGCCCGCACTTAAGTGTATCAAACCCGGCTTTGTCTTTCCCTGGTCCCGTGCCGATGCCTAAATAGGATTCTCTTTCCTTACCTCAGTCTCCCCTCCTGCAACTGGCTTCCAGCCTCTAGGCTTCCCCTTCCCTGTCACCTTCCCCTGTGATGGACCACCAATGGTTCCTTTTGCCCCCTGGTAGTTCTGGCGTTCTAAGCTTTCTCTGTGGTCCCTGACTTTTTTCTTTTTTTATTTATTAAATAAATTTATGTATTTTTACTTTCTAGCATTGGTGTTTTGCCTGCATGTCCGTCTGTGTGAGGGAGTCAGATCCCCTGGAACTGGAGTTACAGACGGTTGTGAGCTGCTCTGAACTGCTGAGCCATCTCTCCAGTCCCCTTCCGGGCCTTTTCAAAGATGATTTCCTGGCTCTGAGTCAGGCCAGAGAACAGCGGTAAGGCTGACAAGGCTAACGAGACCCCAGAGGACCTCCACCTTGCTCTGAGTTCCACCGCAAGGAAACCGTACCGACGCTCGGCCCCTGTGCTTTGGACCAGGATCCCCGAAATCACCAAGGAACCCAGCAATCCACAGGCGTAGCTTTGCCTTCCTTCCTCCCCACAAACCAGGACTTATGAAAATCAGGGGTCACCCCAGGGTTACGTGCGCCCACTGACTTCATTGCCCACCCACGTTCCCTGCTTCTCCCCAGAGCCCTGCAGCTCAGGCATACAGTAAGCCTCCCAGCCTTGTCTGGGGAAAGGCCACCCTCAGCCACGCCTTTCTCCAAGCACGGAGGCCTCCGCCCAAGTCCCCTCCAACAGGTTGTTTTCCAGACTCAGGCCTGGCTCAGCCTTCAGGGCCTGCCAGTCACGTAGCCAAACTCGTTTCCCATCTCTGCTGCCCAGGTTGCTGAGCGCAGCGGTTTCCTGCTTGGAGAGCGCACAATGGAGGCTGCCCCGAGGGACCCACCCTGGGGTGGCGCCTGCCGTGAGGCGTCTGACACAAGAGGACTGCTGTGTGACCTTGGACAGGGCCACGCCTTCTCTGGGCTTGAACGTCTCCCCTGAGAAGTGAGGTGGTGAGAGACGATCCAATAACAGAAGCTGCAAACTTTCCCTGAGTGTAAGAGCATGGGAGGTCCTTCAGGCTCAAGAGCTGAGACAAGAGAGGATGGTAACTCACTTGGCCACCAACTCTCTCTCTTATTACCATCATGTGTATGATGGCGGTGGGGCATTGGCAGCGGGGCACATGCCATGACCCTGGTGTGGAGGTCATGTTCTCTTCTTCCACTTTGTGGGGTCTGTTCTCTTCTTCCGCCTTAGCTTGTTCCTGCACCTTTACCCGGCAAGCCTTCTCAACAGCCTGCTTATTATTTCTTTAGTTAGTTTTGAGCTAGGGTCTGGAGTATCCCGGGCTAGACCCAACTTGCTACGTTGTCAAATATGACCTTGAACTTTTGATCTTTCAGCCTCCACCACTTAAGCGCTGGGGTTGCTGGTGTGCAACACCAGGTCTGGAATGTACAAGGGTTGGGGATTGAACCCTGAACCTTCTGCATGCTACATCATCGCTCTACCAGTCGGGCTATGTCCCCAGTCCATCGCCCTTCTTAGTTCAACGTCTCTGAATCTCTGAGTGCCTTGTGTCTCTTACTCAGAAAGGTGTTTCCTGTTTGTCTGTAGCATCACCCCTGGGGGGCATCAGCCTGGGCTGGGGACACAGGAGGAAGAGGTGGGAGATATAGGTGGTCAGAGGGTCCCTGGGCCCCACTGGGGGTCGAGGTTACAGGACTGTGGACACAGAGGCGACAGGGGCGATGAAAGAAGCAGAGGCTCCGACAGTTGAGAATGAACTTCCGGACTTAAGAGATGGCCCAAACGTTAAGAGCGCCGGCTGCTCTTACAGAGCGCTCAGGCTCGGGTCCCAGCACCTACATGGAAGTTTGCAGTGGTCAGTAACTTCAGCCCCAGGGGATCTTATGCCCTCCCCAGGCCTCTGAAGACACTGCCCACGCCTGGTGCAGAAACCACCATACACTAGGGAGGAAATAGACTTCAAAAGGAGCCACCATGGGCTCCAATTCACGGGCTGTACCCCAGCTGGGGCATTGCTGAGGCTCTGAATCCATGGCCTCCTGGCTTCTGCTTCTATCTCCTCTCCACCCGCAACCCCCCCCCCCCCATGGCAACCTTCCAAAGCACAGTGCAGGGTGAAGTCCCTCACTGGTGGGGGTGGGAGTGGGGACCCACGCATAGGTGGCAGGATTGATGAATGATCTCCCTGGACCTCCCTGCAGCCCAGAATGCCTAATAGAGTCTAACTCAGCACAGGTGGTCCCAGATGTTGGGTAGCTGCTTCTGCAGAGATTGAAACTGGAGGGAAGCTCTTTGAGCAGCAAAGTAAACAACTCAAAATAGTTTCAGGAAGTCCCTGAAACTAACCAGATTTCTAGGTCCCGCCCTGCCAGAGAGTAAACAATAAAAACTGAGTGTTGCCGGATGTGTGGTGTATGTCATTAATCCCAACACTTGGGAGTTTCCTTTGAAAAATGTGGGGGTTTTTTTTGTTTGTTTGTTTTGTTTTTTGGTTATTCAAGACAGGGTTTCTCTGTAACTTTGGAGCCTGTCCTGGAACTAGCTCTTGTAGACCAGGCTGGCCTTGAACTCACAGAGATCCACCTGCCTCTGCCTCCCAAGTGCTGGGATTAAAGGCTTACACTGCCACCACCCAGCCCCTGGGAAGTTGGCTTTCCTGGGAGCCCCGCAGATCCTCCAGCCAGGGCTAGGGAGATACAGAGAGGCTGGCCTTCCTGAGGCTTCCCAGGGTAGAGGAATAGGACCTGACTATCCCCAAAGACACAGCTCCCGCCTCCTCAGCCATGTTGACACAGCTGAACGGCTACCCAAGCCCTGTAGGACCCTCAGTGTCTGGCTCAGTCCTGACCTGCCTTGATCCAGCGAAACTCCAGGTCCCAAGAGGAACCTGACCCAGGCAGGGGCCCAGCAGACCCTTTCTCTTTTGCTCTCCTTGCCCACTTCCTGATACAGAACTTCACTTGGATTCCAGCCCCAGTCTCTCAGAGCCTCTGTTTAACCATAGGCACAGTGGATGAACCTTCCTTCTAGCTTGACTCTGAGCTTGGGGGGTGGGAGATGGGGGTGAGGGTGGAAGATGAGGGGTAGGGGTGGGAGATGGGGTAGGAGATGTGGGGTGGGAGATGGGGGAGTGGGAGGTAGGGGCTGGAGGTGGTTGGTGGGAGATGGAGGTGGGGATGGGAGGTGGGAGTGGAGAGAAGAAGGGGATGGGGCTCTCCCTCTGTGGGTACAGAGTCCTGTGTTTTTATCCTTCAGTACTGGGGATGGAACCCAGGTCCTTACACAGGGTTGGCTGGCAGCACGTGGGCTCTGAGTGGGCAGCCCAGCTGCCACCGGAGCATTTGCTCGTTTTCTTATTTATTTATTTATTTATTGAGCCAAGGTCTCGCTAGGAAGCCCTAGCTGATCTAGAATTCTCTATGTGGATCAGACTGGCCTTGAATTTGCAGTAATTCTGCCTCTGAAGTGCTGGGATTACAGATCTATGACACCACACCCAGCAAGAATTATAATTAAATTTTTTATTAATTAATTTGTTTTATGTGAATGGATGTTTTGCTTGCATGGGCACCATGTGTGTGCCTAGTGCTCAAGGAGGCCAACAAGGGTGTAAGATCCTCTGGGCATGGAGTTGCAGATGGTTGTGAGCTGCCATGAGAGTGCTGGGAACCACACTCAGGCTCGCTGCTAGAGCAAGGCAATGTTCCCAACCACTGAGCCATCTCTCCAGCCCCGGGATTTTGATGTTTTATTGTGTTTTCTAAGCAGCCCTCCGTGTGTCTGTGTAGGCCCTGCTCTGCTCTCTGGCACTTCCGACTTTCTCATTTCCTTTGCTGGACCCTGTAAGTGCCTCCCACCTCAGACAGAGCCTCCCCAGCCTAAGCTCCTCCCCAAACTCCTGTCCTTAGCAGAGGTCGGAAGCCTAGCTGAAACCTTGTAGGCCACTCTCCCAGGAGGACTTCTGCCCTTCACTAGACATAGGGAAATTTCTGGAATTAGCTTCTTTAACCTGCCTCCCAGTGAATGATTCCTGATGACTCACCTTCTTGGTTGAGCCATCAGTCCCTTGAATTTCCTGGGGTTCCCATAAGGCCCACCCTAACCTTGCTACCCCCTTCCACCCTGGGCTGGGAAATCACTTTCCCAGAGTTCTGGCCCCTTTTCTACCCATCTCTAACCAGGGCTGGAAAGGCAGGAGTCGGTAGGACTGGGCAGGGTTGGGGAGGGGAGGCCAGCTGGGCTCTATTTGTTTCAGGGGATTTTCCTCATAAACTGGTCTTTTACACAAAAGGCTTAGCAGCTGCAGGGGCAAAACCAGCTCTAGGCCTCTGTGTGTTGGGGAGGCTTACCAGGGATGCTAGGCGCCATTTGGACCCTTTGGAGATCCAGGCCATTCAATGGAATCTTTGAAGGCCTGTAACTCAAGGGGTACCTTTCCATTTCACAGATAAGGAAACTGATGCCCAGAGCAGGGGGGTCTCAGAGAGGAGGGTGCTGGGTGGTTGGCTGGGTAGGACAGGCTGGTTCCTGTTTTCCTTCAAATCCCTTTCCTCTCCATCTCCTACCAGCTTGGGCATCCCTTCTCTGAAGGTCACCCTCTGCCTCCCTTCACTGTGTCTTCAGCACAGTGCCATCCCATCCCAGCATCAGTAGGGAAAGGGAACCAATAGGAAGCTCTTCCCAGTACATGATCCCGATGCCCACTGTCTCACCCCCTTAAGAACAGTCATCAGCTGGCACCCATGTCCTGGGGTCCCCACAAGGCCCACCCTGACCCCCTTGCTCCTTCCCTCCCACACCTGTGCTCGGTGGGATAACTCTTACTCGGGGCTCTGGCTCTATACAGGGCTGGGAAGGCAGGAGTTGGTAGGGCCCACTACCCGCATCAGAACATCACCCAGCCCATGTTGGCATGGTGGGGTTTGCAGAGTCTCTAAGAGCTGTCCGTCACTCAGCGTTTGGTCTCTCAGCCCATAGAAGCTCTGGGAGGGGAAGCCACGAGGCTTCTTTTTTGTTGTTTGCTTTTCAAGATAGGGTTTCTCCGTGTAGCCCTGGCTGTCCTGGAACTTGTTTTGTAGACCAGGCTGACCTCAAACTCGCAGAAATTTTACTGCTTTTGCTTCTCAATGTTGGGATTAAAGGTGTGTGCCACCATTGCCCAGCGATGTTTCTCCTTTTGGGGGAAGGACTAGACACCTTGAGAAGCAGAGGAACTTGCCCCCAGGTGGCACAGCCTGATCCTGGAACCTGAAGGTGCCACTTCTCCATGCTCTTGGAGGCTCTCCAGCCCAGACCTCTGATCTAGGCTTCAGCCTGGACATCTCTCCTTAAAGCCCCCACCTCACTGTTAAGGCTAATTTGCTTCATGTTCTTACCCTGCCCAGTCCCCACCACTATACTGAGGCATCTTGGGTCCCCTGCATTTCACAACCATGCCTCCATGCCCCCACTGCAGGCTTGATATCTGGGCTGATCTCCTGAGGACCAAAGGGATTCCAGTTCGGTATCCTCAGCTTCCCCATAGTGCCCTCTACTGGCCAGACTAAATGTTGTCAGCCTCTGGGTGCTAGCCCATGCTTGCTCCCAAATCAGCAACATAATAACCCCCTAGGTTTATAGAATTCTTTTCTTCCCCTGAGCTCAGAGCTCTTTCCCATCTGTGATCTCCCTGGAATGGGACCAGCTGCAAGAGTGTGGGAGGACCAGCATGCGTTTCCCCATTTTACAGAGACAAACTGAGGCCTGAAAAGGGAAGAGGCGAGCCTTAGCGTGTGCAGCTGGCGGATCTTCCAGGTGCAGTTACCCAGCCCTCTTGATTCCTGACGACCACACTGAGGCCCAGCGGGGACAGACTTGCCCGAATAAGTCTTGGGCTAGAACCCATTGTCCTAAATACCATCGGGGGGGTTTTCCCACGACAATCAGAGCTTTGCCTGCAGACATGGACCAAAGGCTTGGCCAATTCATCAAACACCACAGAACCTCTGTTAGCCTGTCAATAAAAGGGGTGCATGTCCCGCTCCTGGACCACTGGGGGACGTTCATGAGTGGTTGGAAGAAGGCACAGGAGGAGGAGAGGGAGGACGGGCCCCATTGGATCTGATTTCTGACTTGGGTTTCAGCTTGGGCAGCTCTCTGTAATCTCCCATGAGCGCCCAGAAAAGAGACACCGTGTCTATGTAGCATGTAGTCAACTCCCAAAGGACGGATGCCAACAGGACCTTCTGCTAGTGGGGCATGAACTGCAGCTGGGGAGGAAAGCCCGGAAAGCCCAGACCCAGCCTGACCTTCACGGAGGCAAAGTCATGTGTTCTGCCCACCTTCTGCCCAGGCCAACCTGCTCCGGCACCTGGGGAGAAAGGGGTGGGATGGGAAATGTCTCAGCCATAGTCTCAATTCCTGCCCGCCCCTGTTCTGTACCCCCTGGCACTTCTCGGGAACTGTCCGCTTATCTACCCAGTGATTTACTATCTGTCCCCTCAGCCAGTCTTGACCAGATACTGGCAGACAATTCCATTTTCAGCTTTGAGGGTCACACTGTGCCTGCCGCACCCTCCACTGTGAGAAAGCAGACAGCTAAAGAAAACGGGTGAATGAATAAGCATGCATGTGTTTAAATAAAGTTTCGTTTACAGAAGCAGGCTGCATGCCATAGGTTGCTAACACCTGCCTCAGCCTCCAAGACTGCCGGCTTGTGCCTTTGCTCTTGCTGTGTGGGTGGTGAGCATCTTACAGGAAGACCGAAGAATAGAGAGGAAGGTGAGGGAGCAGGATGGGCAGGACCCAGAGGGCAGGCATGTGTGGCGTGGCCTGACGGAGGGGGAATGCTCGGCTTGTGCAAATAACCAGAGGCAGGAGTAGCGAGGGCAACGCTGGTCCCAGAGGACCCAGAAGCTTCCAGGTTTGGTATCACCCTAGACGCCATGACAAAGGAGACTGGGCTGGATGTAGCTTAATGGTGGGTGTTTTTCTTTTCTTTTCTTTTTTCTTTTGATTTTTCAAGACATGGTATCCCTGTGTAGCCCCGGCTGTCCTGGAACTCGCTCTGTAGACCAGGCTGGCCTTGAGCTCACAGAGATCCACCTGCCTCTGCGTCCAGAGTGCTGGGTTGAAGGTGGTGCCATCACTGCCTGTGGAGTAGTGACATTTCTAAAGGGCTCCTCAATTCGAAGGGCCATCCTCACGACTGGGTGTCACTGCGCCTGTGAGCTTCTAGGCTGGGTAGCCTGGTGCCAGTGTCCCCAGTGCTCAAGACAGGGTCTCACTCAGCACAGCCATGTTTCTGCTACCCCTCCCCTGTCCGACTGGGAACTCTTGTTACACTTGGCCCACCTGGGTGTCTGAGGAAGACTCTGACACCTGACTCTGTCTAGACTGTCATTTTCCCGGGCTCCTCAGCAAGACCCCTGGGGCTCTCAGGCCAGGTATGTCTCCAAGCGTTAGCACTTGGCCACCACCCTGTGAGTGTCCTGGATCAGAGGGGCCCATGGCTGTGGGTTCAAGTCCCAGCTCTTCTACCTAGCCTTAGTCCTTCTCTTGGCTCTCAGTCTCCACATCCATACACTGGGCTCAGGACCATGCAGATCTCAGACTGAGGGGTTGTGGTCTACATAGAGAGGTCCTTCCGGGTGGATGCAGCCTTGTAGTTGTGGCTCAGGAGAGGGGGCACAGTCCTGGGGCAGACACAGCTCCCTGGTAAACCTCGGGGCCCAGTGGCCGGAATGGGGACAATGCTTCAGTCCCTCCCCGTCACCAGGCACCAAGTTCAGGTCCCAGTGTGTGCACAACGTTGAGCCCTGGCTGGGTCAGAGTTGCCAGCGTGGTGCTTTCTCTGTCAATTGGCTCAGCGCGGAAAAGGACCACGAAAGCTATTTAGAATGATGCCGTCTCAGACTGCCCCCTGGCGGTCACTTGCTGTATGACTTGTACAACTCAAGAACCTTGGTGTCATCTAGTCCTTGGTTCTGGCAGGGTTGAGGTGGGGGGTTCCTCTGCCTGCAGAAATCATCAGAACCAGTGTTACATCAACATCACCAGCCCCCCGGACCCCGAGAAAAGGATCCTGTCTCGAAGCAGTCATCATGGGCCAGGCCTACACTAGACATTTGAGAGACAAACAATACCTCCTTCCTCCATAGTCTCTTTACTCCTGGAGGCCTCCCTGTGTCCCAGGGTCCTGAACAGCAGTGGCAGTCACTGCCTCCAACAGACTGAGCTCCCTCAGGACTGCCTCCCCCATCAGACTGAGAGTGTATGCCGTCTCGCTTTCTCTCTCTCTTCCCTCTCTAGTCCACCTGTTGTCTGGGGGTCAGGGAGACTTCCGATCTGAGAGTTCAGCTGGAAGCTCCCATCCTCATCTCTCCCAGGATGTGCCTTCCGGGATCCAAACCAGACCAGGCCAAGCCTTTCTCCTTCTCCAGATCTCCTACCTACCGTGTGCTGACAGAGGTCCCATGTGCACCCTGCTAACTGCTGGAGAAGCATTGACTCCCACTGATACTGTAGCCTCCAGTACGCAGGGGCCTCTACACTGATGTCTCCCTTGCCCGATGCATCAGGGTACCTGCTGGTGAGGACAGGCTGACTGGGTCTTGGCCAGGATCGATCTTCCGGATGTGGGACCTTGGGCAAACCTCACGTTTCCACGTTCAGTCACCACCTATTAACTGAGCACCTACTGAGGGTCCTCCCATCCACAGGTCCTCCCATCCACAGGATGCCCACACAGGTCTGCCAGGATCTCTGCTCCTCTTTCAGCCGTCAAACTTTGCCTTTCTTGGAGAGACTCCTCACAAGATCTCAATGACAAACCCAAGGGCAATTTCACCACAGTTCACCCTGGGGAGACAGTGAATTTGGCTCACTTACAGAGTGTGGGTGAGGAGTTTCTTTCAGGAGCCTGGTGGGGCCCCAAAGCAGCTGCATGCAACAGCTACTTCACCCAGCGTGGATGATGGCTTCCGCATCACCATATAGACAGAACCCCAGTCGATCCACTTTCCCTAGCCTGTATATTCTAGCAACTCCTGAGGGCAGAACTACATTCGGTGGCTGAGAAGCGTGTCTGAAAACCCAGCGAGGACCCAGTGACCTTCCCGTCCTCTCTTCTGAGACGACAGCAGCAGCAGTCAGCAACCAATGGCCTCTTCTGAAGGAGATCGCTGCTGTTTTGCTCAATAGAGGGCCCTCTACATTCAGAGGGCCCATCCCCCCTCTGCTTCTGCTCTCCAGATGTCACATGTGCCCCAAGTGTCCCCAAGCATCCCCGTTTTCAAACCTCTGTGTACAGAGAGCCTTCCACCAGTTATAGCTGCCAACACTCTACCCAACCTTCAAAAAATCTGTTTTCAGGGTCACCATAGACTTGAAGCTGTCCCCAGGTCCCCTTGGCCCTCGGCAGCAGCTCTCCTTTCACAGGCTCTGTTGACCCACCCTGACCCTGAGCTCTCTCCAGTGTCCCTGCTGACCCCGGGACTGCCAGGCGAGCACGGGTCTGATTCATCTCTGGAGTGGCTCCTGCAGATTAGTCTGCCTTCCCCCGTCCAGCCCTGCACCGTCCTTCTCCATGCTCCAGTGCCCACAGCAGGGCGGGCGGGCTCTCTTGGCTGTAGATGTCTGTTTATTGATGGACAGCCATGGGAGGGGCCTCTGCCTGGGTCTTCAAGACCATGCCAGGGGAACAGAACCTGAGGGGTGAAGGGGGCACCCTAGCACTGTCTGCCCATGAGTGGGTGTGGCAGAGGGCACCCCAGGCGGGCAGTAGAAGGTCACAGGGCAGATGGGCTGTGGGGTGAGTTGGGAAAGGACAGAGCATCCCAGGGAGGACAGCCACACATCTTGGAGCTGTCTGGACATTGCTATCGTTTGCTTCAGCAGAATTCCAAGGACTGGGAAGGTGAATGTGGACATGCAAGGAAGAGCCACCTGCCTCCCCCCTAGGATGGCCCAGTCTCAGGGAGGTACCAGGGCTCGGGTGTCTATCAGGAGACCTATGTTCTGGTCCCTGACCTGCTATCAGTAAGCTGTGCAACCTTAAGCAAACCCCTGCCCCGGTCTGAACGCCAGAATGTACAGCGACAAGACTGAATCAGCAGGAAGAGAATCACTGTAAACATGGGGCAGGCGGAAGCATCCATCCCACCCCACCTGCGTCTCTGAGTCAGCCAGGTGGGGACCCTAGACCTTCTGCTTATCCCATCCACCCCTCTCCATCCCAGGCACCCCCTGCCCCGTGAGCTGCCCTCTCTCTCCTCTCTTTCGGGGGTTCTCTTCCATCAGCCTCACCCCAGTCCCCCAACTGTTATGCTGCCAGCCGAAGCATCAGCTGCTGTGACCAGCTCCTGCCCTTACGTCATGGTGAGTCAGAGCCCCGCCTCCAAGCTATATCCACATGTTCTTGAGAGCGATGATAAGAAGGGCAGGCACATCTGCCTGCTCAGTGCCAGGCCGCAGAAACAGGACAGGACCAGAGCTTGGCCGCAGGCAGGTCTGTTTTTCCTCCTCCACACAGGGGCAGGAGCACCCCTCACGCTGAGTGAGCCACCCGGGTGTCCTTATAATAAAGAATGGTCCCTCGACAGGGACCTCAGCGAGGCTAGGCTCGGAGGGCAGAGTACCAGGCTCTGAGCAGCTGGGACAGAGCCCTGCACCCGCTGGAGGACAGATGCTCAAGTGTTGCTCACACTAGCATGTAGTCGGTGCTTCATACAAGTAGTGGCTTCAGCTCTCTCCACGGATGCAGGAGGCTGCAGTAATTTGTGCTGCTGTCGTCATGCCAACATGACGATGGTGATGGTCCTCAAGAGATCCATCATCACCAGGGGCTCCAGCCCCTTGGCAGAATGGTACAGCGTTGCCTCATAACCTGTGCACAACCTCCCATGCGCTTTATTTTCTTACCCTTTTCTTTTTGGAGACAGAGTCCCACATAGCCCAGGCTGACCTTGAACTCACTAGGTAACCCAGGATGACCTTGAACTTCTGATCCTCCCGATTCTACCTCCCAAGTGCTGGCATTATAGAAGTGACGTCATCCCTACTCCCGGGCACGCGCACTGTAAACCCAACTGTCTCGGGGTTAGTTGCCATGCCCCGTGTCTGGTAAAGGCTCGTTCTGCACTGTATGATGACCACCTAATGTTCCTTGCAGACTCGAGTGTGTGTTTAAGTAACACGGTTTATATGAGTCTCCATTTACACCTACATCTGACAACCCCAGGGCTGACACAGAGTCATCTGTACTCAACTTTACTCAAAAACTCAACTGCCAGGCCCTGGGCAGCCCCACCAGGCTAGGTTTCTGCTCTGCACAGGGCCTTCAGCCCCAGCCCAGGCCCTTGCTTTAAGCCATATTCATCCCTCAGGGTTGTCTCTAGGGACACGTGTCTGGTAAACAGACCCAGCGACTCCTCTTCCTGGGAACAGGAACGGCCATGGATGGAGTGTGATGAAATTTGCCTCACACATGGGTTGCTTCGAGCCCGGCAAGGTTTGCCAAGGAGTGTCCGGCCACTCCGGGCTCCTGAATGAGCACATACAAATGCACACAAGAGTATCTGTGTGAGATGTGGAGACCACGCATGCAGAAGGGTGTGTGAGTGCCGGCAATTAATGGAGCCACTGCTGCTCTGTGACAGAACTCCCCAGGTGGAGCAAAAGACTTGTCCCTAAGTTTCCTCGCCCTCCCGGAGCCCTGGGAGGAAGTCTTATCTTCCTGCGTGAGACCTCTATCCAGCCAGGAGGCCACTAGTGTGTCCTGGCTCTCCCTCAGAACTCTCACCCTGGGCCAGCATCCTCCTATGAGCAAGCAGGTGACTGTCAACAAACCCTGATCTAGGGGCTAGGGAGATGGCTCAGTAGTTAAAGGCACTGTGCAGGAAGTCTGACCACCCGAGTTTGATCCCTGGGACCCACATAGTGGACGGAAATAGACTCCTCCAAGTGTCATTTGAACTCCATACTCGTGCTGTGGAACATACACACACATGCACGCAGGCGCGAGCGCGCACACACACAGTAAATAAAGTCTCGACCCTTCTCAGTGTGCTTACTGGGATGAGACTCCTCCTTGCAGAATTCCCCTCTCCCAGCCCTCTCCCCTGACCTTGAACTCCAGACAGCAGGTGCTACTCAGAAGTGAGGCCCAAAGTCTTTTCTCACAGGGCTGAGTCCAGGTTACCCCGGGCTGCGACAACAGGTGCACGGGCACGGAGGGGGCGGGGCGCACTCCAGCACCGCCCTCCGCCCTCTGCGCTCCCTGGGTCTCCCCCGCCCGCCGCGGCGTCGCCGGGTCCTGGCAGCTGCGGGCGCGGCGCGAGGCAATTGGGACGCGGCAGCGGGGACGACGACCCAGGCGCTAGCGGAGGCCGAGCCGAGCAGCCCCGGCCCGCGGAGACATGAGCGCGCGGCCGCCCGCCGCACCCCGGGCGCAGTGGCCCGGCCCCGCCGCTCCGTGATGGGCTCCTGCGTGTCGCGAGGTGAGGACCCGGCGGCCCGGGACGCGGCGAGGGGCGGGAGCACCAGCGCGCGGCCCCGGGGAAGCCTAGGGTGGGTGTCCGCCCTTCACGGACCAGCCGCACCCCAGGGGACGCGGTGCTCCATTGGGACAGGGCTCAGGAGGAGGGCGGGCAGCTTGCAGAGCCGGCGGAGGTCTCGGTACCCCACGCCCCACTCGGCACCCGGCAGGTGGCATGAAGCAAGGTCCCGGTGCCATGCTTTCTTCTGCAGACACACGCCTCCCGCAATGTGCCTGGGAGGGGAGGATGGCTTCCGGTTCTTTCTGGTCCTCTTATGGGCCACTGAGCTCGAGGAAGACAGGCAGACCTCGCTCCTTGGCCTTCCTAGCCCGGGGTCCCTTTCCCTCCCGGTGCCTCCGTCTTCAACCCTAGAAAGCCCCTGGCAGGAAGGGGTCAGCAGGGATGAACAGGTTATCGAGGTTGGCTTTACCCCACCCTCATCCCTAACTCCATCCCCACCCCCATCCCTGCTCAGGGGACAGGAGAGGACAGAGGACAGCTGATGTTCCCAGTAACCCCTGGGCCTTTGTCTCTGACCTGGTACCTTGGTCATCCCCAAGGTGATTCCAGGGAATGGGAGTGACTGTCCCTCATCTGCTGGAAGGGGTGGGGCACCTGACTGTGAATGGGGGGCGTAGGGTCTTTCATGGAGGCTGGGGGATGGGCATACCTGTCGTTGGAGTAATATTTTAGAAGAGTTTGGGAGGTGTCAGGGCATGCCTGTAATCTCAGCACTCAGGAGGTATAAGATCAAGAGTTCAAGGCCAGCATAGACGGTTCGTGGCCAATCTGGGCTATACTCCTGAGACCTTGTGTCAAAACAACCCTCCCCCCAATAAAAGGTTGGGTCATTGGCCCCACCCCCCTTAGGACTCTTACCCTCCGTGGGAGCAGGGTTGGGCTGGGAGTAAGAGCCTAGAGACCAGGGCTCCTTACCCAAGGTCTTTGACGATTCCACTGGCCACTTCAGGCAGAGAAGGGTCAACTGGCCTTGGAGTGGGGCTGGGCAGGCCCTCGAGGGGATCTTGGTCTGGGGAATGTTGAAAAATCCATCCTCTGGACTCTGATGGAGTTCTGCTCCTAGTTCAAGGAAAAGTATTCAGGGAACTGACTTAGGGTGTCCCTGGAAGGTGTCAGCAGTGGGGTCCTGTATCAAGTTGGTTCAAGCTGATTGATGGTCACAGGGCTACCTGCTGGGTGTCAGTCACTGTGGTCCTATGAGCCCAGCATGCACCTGGCCTCTGAAGCAGAGGGTAAGAAAAGGTGTGAGCCGTTCCCAGAAACCCTGGAGACCCATGGAGGCAGTTCCAGGAGTTAAGTATCTGGGTGTTTCCTTGGTGACTAGGTTCCTTCTCCAGCCCTTCGCTCCGCAGCTGTGGGGTCCCGGCCCTGAGTGCACTGTCTGGTGAGCCCAGGGTCCACAGAGTACAGGATAGAGACTAGACAGCGGGGATGCCTGCCAAGGTCACACTGTGAGGCTGAGACCTGGGTCCTCTATTTCCCATGCTTCCTCCACGACTCCCCTGCCAGGGCAGTTGAGGTCACACTGACTGACTCTCCGACCTTTCCTCTTGCGTCCTGAGTGCCACCCCCAGATCAGGCTGCATTTTCTAACCCTCTCCCCATCCTGAGATGACAGAGCCTGACAGTCTCAACATGCACTCCAGCAACTTAGAAGTGAGAGGTATGAGCTGGGCAGTGGTGGCGCCTGCCTTTAATACCAGCACTCAGGATGCAGAGGCTGGTAGATCTCTGTGAGTTCAAGGCCAGCCTGGTCTACACAGTGAGTTTCCCAGGGCCATAAACCCAGAAACAATAAAGGCAGGGCTGGAGATTCTCTCACTCCAGGGGCAGGTCCTTAGCCTCAGCACCCTCAGCCTTGTGGTGATATCACTTCAGGTTTTGCTGGGCTCCCTCAGCCTTGTGGTGATATCACTTCAGGTTTCGCTGGGCTCCCTCAGCCTTGTGGTGATATCACTTCAGGTTTCGCTGGGCTCCTGAGTCCCTACCTCTGCACCCTGGACCAGTGGTTGACCACTGTCCCCGTTTGCTAAGGGTTTGCATGGGCCATGTTCAGAGCCTGAAGTGGAGGTCAGGGGTCATGAGCTTTGATATCTCACAGAGCCTGGAGCCTGCAACCAACTGGGGCTACCCAGTTCCCCCTACTCCAGGTCCAGGCTACACCTGAGAGATTCACCCTACCCAGCAGTTAGCTTCTGCCACTGGGCTGGGTGATCAGGAGTCTCCAGCCTGCAGTCCCTGCTCCACTGTTCCCAACTGTGTGGTCTCAAGTTGAGAGGGAATCGTATTAAGGTGGGAGCATAGGACTGGATGGGAGAGGGTCTTAGTGCAAAGACCCCTCCCCACGGTCCAGTCACCATCAACACTCAATAGCCATTTCTTGCGTGGAGCTGGTGTATCAGCTTTGCTGCAGACATCTTGGTGGGATAGGGACTCCTCCTGCCTCCGAGGAAGCAGTAGGTGCCAGGCATTTGTGTTGAGGGCAGGGGGATACTGGCCGCACACACTGCATCTCAGAGCTACTTTGTATTTATTGTCTATTTCAATTTCTTCAACTTTTATTTACTTATTTATTTTTTTGGTTGTTCGAAACAGGGTTTCTCTGTAGCTTTTTGGAGCCTGTCCTGGTTACTTATTTATTTTTGAGACAGGCTCTTATTCTAGTCTTGGCTGGCATTGAACTCAAGGTCATCCTCCTGCTTCCAGTTCCCAAAAGCTAGAGTTTCGCGTCTGCCCTGTTTGTCTTTTTGTTTGTTTGTTTGTTTAGATAGGATCTCCAGTAGCCCAGGCTAACCCTGGACTTGCTATTCCTGAGGATGACCTTGAACTCCTGATCCTCTCCTCTACTTCTTGAGTGCTAGGATTATAGGCGGAACCACCAGACTTCATGCATGTGATGCTGAGGGACTGAACCCAGGATTTCATGCATGCTAAGCCAGCACTCCACCAGCTGAGCTACAACCAGAGTCTGGGGTTCATCTGTTTTTGTTTGTTTGTTTAGAGACAGCGTTTCTCTGTGTAACAGTCTTGGCTGTCTTGAAACTCTCTTGGTAGACCAGGCTGGCCGCGAACTCACAGAGGTCCACCTCCCTCTGCCTCCCAAGTGCTGGGATTAAAGGCGTGTGCCACCACCGCCCGGCTGGTTCATCTTTTTTTTTTTTTTTGGTTTTTTCGAGACAAGGTTTCTCTGTGGTTTTGGAGCCTGTCCTGGAATTAGCTCTGTAGACCAGGCTGGTCTCGAACTCACAGAGATCCGCCTGCCTCTGCCTCCCGAGTGCTGGGATTACAGGCGTGCGCCACCACCGCCCGGCTGGTTCATCTTTTTTTAAGCTGCCACTCTTTGGCTGCTTATCCTGAGCCACGCTGAGCCAGGTCTTGGCTCTCCTGACCCAGTTAGTTCTCCTTGAACCTGGGAGGGAAGTGGGTTCAGAGTGGAGCGAGACCTCACTCAGGTCCCCCACCTGGTAGCACAGAGAAGCAGACTCACGTCTATGACTCAGGTCTATGGGCCCCAGTGCTGAGCAAGAAGCCCCTGCCCTTTGATTTTTCAGACTCCTTGCTCTCCCCCACAGCTGTTGGCACATGGCCAGAAGTCTAGAACCAATTTCTGGGATAGCTCAGAGGCCTCACGTCTGGTTAGGTTTTCCTGGCACCGGGACACACAGGGCGTCAGTATCTACCCCTCTCTATCTCAGGGTTCCTCTGTGCCCACCTATGCCTCCTGGCTCCACAGCTTCTCTGTCTACCCCTCCCCATCACAGGCCTCTCCTCCAGCTAGTCAGCTAGCCTCCTGGCCTGCCCTAGGGGTCTCTAGTGTCCAGTGTATTGGTTCTTATGAGAGCAGATGTTGGCCATCAGAATCAAATGTCTGATTATGTCTAGAAGGCTGAGGTCCTGCAGGTGCCCTGCCAGAGCCCCTGCTGGGAGCAACACTGCAATGAGCTCTGTGGGAGAATTAGGAAAGAGTCAATGAAGTTCAGTCTGAGGGGAGGGACACAGTTTTGTGTTCAAAGAAGTCTGGTGGGGGGAAAGCAATGCACGCGCACACACACACAGACCACAGAAAATAATGACTGCAGGTCCCTTTCTGGAGATCATCAGTACTACTCATAGTGCCCCTAGGTCTGCACTTCATCCTTGCCACTCACTACCTGGTGCCTTGGATATGCCATGCACACTCTCCGAGGCTTAATTTTCTCATCTGTCAGGTGGGCACGCTGCTACCTGCTTGTTCAAAGCGAAATCCTAGGTGAGGAATCACCATGGTGCCTGACCCGCAGCGCACGCTTGATAAACAGGCAATGTATCCCTGCAGGCCAGGCTTCTCCCCCAAGAGAATCATCTCGTCAGCTCAGGCCAACCTGGCAGTGTGCCTGGCGTTGGTGCTACTGGAGTAGACTGGGCCCCAGGAGGGCAGAGCAAATGAGGAGCTGGGGTGGGTGAAAGCCCTCGGTTGGGGGTGGAAAGGGATCCCTCTGAGCTCAGCCAACCATCCTGGCCCAGGTGGTTCGGGAAGACATTGGAGAATGGGCCTCTGCCAAATTCTGGGGCCTGCTCTCCTGGCAGGGACTCACCAGGCAGAGACACCAATGACTCAGTCTTTGGTCTCCCTCTGTAGGGTTCAGAGGGTCCCCAGGGCAAACACCAGCCCAGGAACAGGACACAGGAGTCCCACTTTCCAGAAAGACAAATTGTGGGACAGAGCGAGCAACTCCTCAGAGGGAGTCCCGGCACAGCGGTAGCCTCCTGCGGTAGCGCTCCGCACACACGGGTGAGAAGTGGGGTGTCCATGGGGAACACATGGTTGTGATCCAGAGGATTAAGCTCAACACTGCTTCTGTACAGCGCCAAGGGCAGCTGACATATCACAGTGGGAGGGACCACCTGGCGCGTCCATTTGCCGCAGGTGCCCGGAGCCTCTTTGGGGAGGCTGGCTTCCAGGGAGGCGGCACCAGGGGCTTTGCGCCCAGGCTGCTGCTCACTTGTTCGCCTTCTCGGTGCTGCTGGGAAAGAGCCCTCTTCACTCCTCCCAAGCGGCTGCAGGCTCATTCTCTCGCTCCTAAGAAACACTCCGGGTGCAGGTGGCAACCACAGTGACTAATGGGCTGGGACAGGGGGCCCTAATGAATAGCTGTAAGCTCCGGACAGCTCTAAAGCAAATAAGAGGAGTCTGGGGGACGGGAGGCGTGGGGCTGGTCGTCAGGTTCACCCAGGCTGGTAGCGGGAGCGCCACGGCGTGAAGAGTTTAGGCTAGACATTATGGAGAACTGTCTGGGTGGTTAGGCTGACATTCTCATTGGGAGCTTTGGTAGAAAAGGCAGGAAACATCTCTGCTAAGCAGAGGGATGGAGGGGATCTCTAGATGACGCCCTTTCCTGGAAGGATCAAAATGGTCTTCAGGTTGCCATGGCAACAAGAGGACTGCCCCTCCCGTAGCCTGAGGAGGTGAGTGAGGGAGCAGGTCCAAGAAAGGGCCTCAGACCTTGGGGGGAAAGGAGTTAGGGTGTACCCTGGAAAGGAGTAGGGTGTACACTGTGAAAGAGAGGGGGTGTCACCACACAACTCCCTTGGGAGAGACACCCAAGAAAGCAGGCAGGCATTAGAGGTCCTCTGGGTTTTCCTCTGCCCCACCCTGCATGGCAGTGTGTTTTTCCAGTCACCAAGGCCATGATGTGGCCAGGTCCCTGCTGGGCTAAGAGCAGCCTGTGATTTCACCCTGGGCTGGTTCATTACCTGACGTCTCTGTGGCAACCAGCCCATGACATCATGGGACTAAAATCTTCAGGGGGAGGGGACTTTGGTAGGGGCATCTGGGTCCCAAGTGGGATGGGAGTCAGGCAGGAACGGGAGGGGCTGGAGCCAGGGGCTACCAGCCCCACCACCACCCCAGCAAATATTTGGTGTCACTGCTGTCCTGGGTTCTCCTGCTCATCCTTGTCACTCCCTGTTCTGCAGCTGGAAGGCTCAGGGCTTCAGTCCAGGGAGTCCAGAAGCATCCCAGCACCCAGCCAGGAACCCAGCACCACCCTGTAGCTAGACGGACTCTGACTTTGCATGACATGCAGAACTCCAGAACACTCAAAGTGTCTCTTAACTTTTTGTTGTTTGGGTGTGTGTGTGTGTACACGTGTGGTGTGTATGTGTATGGTGTGTGTGCATGGTATGTGTGTATGGTGTGTGTATGTCTATAGTGCGTATGCACGTGTGGTGTGTCTCTGTGTGTATGTGTCTCTGTGTGTGGTGTGTCTGTGGTGTGTATTGCGTGCTTGGTGTGTTGCTGTGGATTCTAGACTGACTTGGAACATACCATATATTCCAGACTGGCTTCCAACTCCCGATCCTCCTGCCTCAGCCTCCAGTGCTGGGATCACAAGCATGCGTCACCATGCCTAGTTACAACTTTCAAACTTAAAAAAAAAATTAATTTGAAAAAAATTATCTCATAATAATTCATGCCTGCATCATGTATATTTCTAGTGCCCATAGAGGCCAGGGAAGGACATGAGATCCATGGGAACTGGAGTTAGAGACAGTTGTGAATTGCCATGTGGGTGCTGGGAACTGAACCCAGGTCCTCTGGGAGAGTAGCCAGTTCTCTTCAATACTAGGCCATTTCTCCAGCCCCTAAGTTTTTTCTTTTTTATGCTTTCTTGTTATGTGTTTGTATGTGGCAGTGTGCATATGACGTTACATGTGTGATGGTCTTAGACCAACTGGGAGTCAGGTCTCTCCCGTCACCAATGGCTCCCAGGGATGGAAGCCAGATCAGTGGGCTTGGCATCAGGCACCTTTAAACCACAGAGACATCTTGCTGGTCGAGCTTTTTAATGGATATTTTTGGACCCTGTGGTGAATGAGCATGGCCCCCATATATTTGAACCCTTGGTCCCTAGTTAGTGGAGCTGTTTGGGAAGGATTGGGGGTGTGGCCTTGTTGGAGGAGGTGTGTCACTGGGGATGGGCTTTGATGTCTCAAAAGCCCCTGCTCTCCCAGTTAGCTCTCTCTGCTTTGTGTTCGTGGATCAGGATGTGAGTCTCAGCCATAGTTTCAGTGCCATATCTGCCTGCCAAGTTGCCTTAGTCGTGGTATCTCAGCATTGCAATAGAAAAGTAACTAAGGCCGGGCGGTGGTGGCGCACGCCTTTAATCCCAGCACTCGGGAGGCAGAGGCAGGTGGATTTCTGTGAGTTCGAGGCCAGCCTGGTCTACAAGAGCTAGTTCTAGGACAGGTTCTAAAGCCACAGAGAAACCCTGTCTCGGAAAAAAAAAAAAAAAAAAAAGAAAAGTAACTAAGGCAGACCTGTAGGAAGAAATAAATACATTTTGCATTTTGACCCAGTGTGTATATCTAGAAAATTCTTCCCTGTTCGAATTCTCATACACACACACACACACACACACACACACACACACACAAACACACGCTCCATGACACAAGACTGAATGAATCTCAGGCTGCCTCTGGTCCTGATGATCTCCATTCTGTTCTATTCAATACTTATTTTGTTATTTTTTAAATAGACCCGGTGAAAAGACGGCTGAGGATATAAATGAGGTTCAGTGGGAGAACGCTTCCCAGCATGCACCAGGCCTTGGTTTTGATCTCCAGCTGGAGATCATTCAGATAAATGGATAACCATGTAAGCAGCGAATAAATTAAAAACAAACCTGAGGAATGGCTTACATGACCACTGAAGGATGTGGCCCCTGCCCCGCCATTGAGTCCCTCCTTTTTGGAGATGGGGGTACTGGAGCCCAGAGAAAAGCAACACTGACTTGGGGTCACACAGCAGACTGGAACGCAGGAGGCTGTGCTGTGGACTGTCGAGTCCAAGCACAAGGGGCAGCCCTCATTCTCAGAACCCACATTGTCCTTATGTCTGGGCCACTTTGGGGCAGGATAGGACATTGACTGTCACCTTGCCTTCCTCTCCTATGATGTCCAGACAGCCTGGTTCCAGGCTCCCTGCCTTGGCCCATGCGTTCCAGCTTTGGGGCAGGTCCCAGATCCTCTGGCCTCTTTCGGAAAGTAATTTGGCTGGAAACTTTCACCTTGAACGCAGGCTTGTACTCCCTCCAGCCGGGCTGCCTGTGCCTGTGGTGTGAGCTCTGTGGTGCTTCCTCTGTTGGGACCCCGTTCTGCTCTGACTTGTTGGGGTCTGGAGCGGAGTGTGGCTGGAGACAGAACCCAGTGTTTGACAGAACACCGTTCTCACTAACGGTGGCTTGTCCCTGTCGTGTTGATGTCTGAACGCCTCACTTTTCTCCTTTGTGAAGCCCCCAATGAGATCCTGCTGTGTGCTGGGCATTGCGGCAGGAGCTGGGGCTGCTGCGGCCCATCAGATAGATGAAGTTGGGGCTGGGGAGATCCTTCAGTCGGGCACCTGCCTACATTTCATTCCCAAATCCACATTAGGAGGCCAGGCATGGTAGCCTGCACATGCGGTGCCAGCGCTGGGGCACAGAGGCAGCTGGAGGATCCCTGGCCATGTGGCCTGGCCTACGTGGTCATTTCCAGTCTAATGAGAGCCCTGGCCTCAAAAACAAAGAGATGGATGGATAGATAAATAAACAAATAAATGCGTACATGAATAAAGAGATAAGTAATAGTGCCTGAAGAACATCTCCCAAGGTTGTCCTCTAACCTACACACACGTATATGTTCTCTCTCACTCTCTTACACACACACTCACACAAACACCTAGTCTCAAAGTAAAAAAAATTTTGTATAGTTGCAGTATGTATTTGTATATTAATCTAAGTGCTATTACAAAAGAGTAAAAAAAACATTAATTTTTTTTTTCTTTTTGGTTTTTCGAGACAGGGTTTCTCTCTGTGTGGCTTTGGAGCCTGTGCTGGAACTAGCTCTTGTCGATCAGGCTGGCCTCAAACTCACAGAGGTCCACCTGCCTCTGCCTCCTGAGTGCTGGGATTAAAAGCGTGCGCCACCATCGCCCAGATAATTCTTTTCTTTATAGCCGAGCATTGTGGCTTTTTATTTTTTTGAGACAGGGTTTCTCAGTTTCTCTATGTAGCCCTTGCTGTCCCAGAACTTGCTCTGTAGACCAAACTGACCTCAAACTCACAGAGATCCTCCTGCTCGCTCTGCCTCCTTGAGGGCTGGGCTGGGAGTGGTGGTGAATTCAAGAGGCAGAGGCAGGAGGGTCTCTGTGAGTTTGAGGCCAGCCTGGTCTGTATAGAAAGCCAGGGCTCCATGATGAGACCCTGTCTCAAAAAGTCATAAAGTAAAAATAATTACAATAGCGGCCACATTGGCACAAATCTCTAAGTGCCTCCTGCTTGCCAGGCTGGGGCAGGAAGTTCAGAGATAGCCTGGGCTACATAGAAAGCCTCTGTCTCAAAGATGGAGGAAGGAGAAAAGGAGGAATCAGAAGCTTTACACTTATCCGTTGATGTCAATTATTAACTTAGAGATGAAGCCTTGCATTTTTTGAGACAGGATCTCTCTGTGTAGCCTGGCTGTCATGAAACTTGCTCTGTAGACCAGGCTGGCTTCATACTCACAGAGATCCACCTGCCTCTGCCTCCCAAATGCTAGGATTAAAGATGTGCGCCACCACCACCCAGCTGTCCAGTTTCTTTACACATAAAAGGGATAGCTTATCTCCTCCTTTTTGGTCCAAACCCCTCATTTCTATTACTACCCTATTACTATGATTAAGTAGGTTTTTTTTTTTTTAAATTTCTCCTCCCATCTTTATTTCCAGATCTGCTCACAAGTGCCCAGAAAGACTGCCCCAGGCCCCAGGGCACAGACCTCCTGAATCAGGATCTGACCTCCAGCCAGCATCCGCCTGCTCTTGTTCCGGACCATGATGGTGGCAAGGTAACTGGCCGTTCCTCACCCTCCCTCCAGCTGTTCTTTTTTGTCCCTAAGGCAAGCAGAAGCCATTCTCAGTTCCTTTCTTCCTTGCCAACCCTAGTTTCCCCCTGAGCAATAGGGCACCAGGGGCTTGGCATTCAGCTGGATGAGGGTCTGCCTTGGGCTGGGCACCAGGAACAGGGCCAGACTTATTTAGAATACATAATCCCACCCCAGAGGTCTTCCTGCCCAAATTAACTCAAGTCTTGCAGACAGTAAGTTCCGCTGCCGGTCTAGACTGCTTAGCAGCTGGGAACAGATACTCAAGAGCAAAAGTAGGGGGGTTCTCCACATAGATCAGGAAGGTGTAGTGAGGGGTCCTGGTGTAGCGAGGGGTCCTGGTGTAGCGAGGGGTCCTAGTGCATACTTTCCATACTCGTCCAGGGGTGTGGCTTGAACCTACCAGTTTACTTTGTTTGTTTTAAGATTTATTTATTTTTCATTTACGTGTATGAGTGTTTGACTTCATGTGTCTATGTTCACTGCTTGTGTGCAGTACCTGTGGATGCCAGAAGAGGGCAGTGAATCCCCTGGGACTAGAGGTACAGATGGTTGTGAACTGCCTTGTGGGTGCTGGGACCTGAACCCATGTCCTATGGAAAAATAACACATGCTCTCAACTACTGAGCCATCTCTACAGCCTTAAGATGCTGTTTTTAATTTTTTTGTTTCATCATTAATGTTATTATTATGATTATTTGATTTTTTTTGTTCTTGATGTTTTTCCATTTTTTAAGACAGGGTTTCACTATGTTGTGCTGGCTGTCCTGGAACTCACAGAGATCCTCCTGCCTCTGCTTCCCTGGTGCTGGTATTAGAGGCGTGAGCCTTCATACCAGCTAGGTCATTGGTTTTTGAACTCCCTAGTCTCCAGGTATCAGGAAATAATGAAAGTATACTCTGGTCTAGGCCGGATCTATCACCGTCTCCTTCTAAGGCCAGTGTGTCCCACTGTTTTTAGTGCTAAGGGACAGCGGGCAGACCTTGATTTCTCAGGTGGAGCCACCCTACCCTGCAGGGGCTTCAGGCCTTAGCCATGTCACAGTGTCCCCAGTCCTGACTGGTCCCCTTTCTCCTCTTGCTTCAGGACAAGCAACTGGATTTCTGTTGGGATCCGTGGCAGGTAAGTGTGCTTGCTCTCCTGCAGTATGGCCAGCCCAGGGAATGGATGGGATCTCCCTGTCTTTCTCTGCCTGGTCCCTGGCTGCCATCCACGGATGAGTGGGTGGCCACAGTGGTCCGCAGGGGGCAGGGGGACAATGTCCTCTGGCTGACTGCCCTTCCCTCCTACCCCTTCTTTTTCTACAGAGGTGCTTCCAAACCACCAATGGCTACATATCAGACTCTAGAGCCTGCCCCAGCAACTACAGTGTGGCTGCCCTGGCCACCTCATCCCTTGTGGGTAGGTCCCCACAGTCCCTTCCAGCCCTCCCCGGACGTGTGTTGAGGGGAGGCAATGGGTCACAGTCATGCTGGGTTAATATTTTCTAATTGCCAGATTTCAGGCTCAGTTCCTCTCTCAGGAGTTGGCTTGCTGGGTTTTCAGGCCCTGGGGATGCCTCAGAGGGAGGAGGGAGGTGCAGCTTTTGGGTGTCTGACTGCGTGGTCTCCCACGTCACCTTGGGTCTCGTTCCCTAGAAGCAGAGCCTGAGGTGGGGCCTGTGCCCCCAGGGAATTGCTCTTGGGCTGGCCCCTGGGGTGTGAAGGCAGTTGGGGAGGCTGAGGATTTTGCTCAATGGAGACTTGGTTATAGCTGTGGCTCTCTCCCTGCCTCGACCCACTGGGAGCCCTGCAGCATGGTCGCCTGAGGATCAATGGCACTTGAAGACCACAGGTCTGGACTTAAGTCCTCAGTTGTCCGTGAGGAGGACTGTGTCGCCTTGAGGGCATGAGGCCGCACCAAAGCTGTGATAGTTTTTCTGAAGCAGGTGTGGGAACAAGCCAGGAGCAACACGCCAAGGAGGCTAGGAGAAGGGCGTGCAAGTGGGGTGGAACACCCACGCAGTTGTACTTGGCTGCAGATGGCTCTCAGCCAACAACCAGGCCGCTTAGCCCACCAGCGCCTCCTACAGCTTCTCACACTGCAGGCTCCCATAACAGTCCTTCCAGGTTCCCACAGGACCCGGCCGCCTCCTTCTGCCCCTGTCTCTGCAGCTCCCTCCACTTGCTACACCTGCCATCCACCTCGCCCTGTCCCCAAGCATCTGAGAAACATACTGTCTCTCCAGTGAACTCCGCAGTCCAGCACCCCATTGGGGGAGCAGGTCTCCCCCTCCTTCTCATCTCCATTGTTCCCATGCTCCTGGTCCCTCATTCCTGTGGACTTCTTATCTGTCCTTGGAACTCGCATTCCCCGGGGCCTTGTGTCTGCCTGGCTTTAGGGACCCTGGGGATGCCCAGATCTGTCCCTGGTTCCATTAGCGATGATGAGCGGTTCCTGCCTCCTCCTCTTCATTACTGTCTACACTCAGCCAGTCAGGTCCTACGCTCCCCAAGTCCTTCTCCTTCTGTCTAGCCCTGGCCTGCCTCTTGCTGGGTCCCTGCAATGGTCCTGAATTGTCCCCTACCTTCCTTCTCCACCGTTGAACTTTAATCTTTCAATTAGGATGCTATTTCCAAATAACATACCAAACTTCCCTCTCCCCTGGTCCGTGTCTGGCTGGGGCTCTCCACTGCTATGTAGACAACACAGGGCTGTCACCTTGACTCTCCAGCCCCAGTCTGGTCCCTGTGGGGGCTGCCAGCCTCTTGTCCCTGTGCGTCATCCTTGGTTGTACTGGTGTGATGCCAGCTCCTCTGTGCCATCAACCCCGTCTCACCTGTGGAACAGCCTGGCTCCCTTCCTTCCCACCACCGCAGACCTTCAGAACCCAACTGCAGGCCACTTCCTCCAGGGAGCATTCCCTGAGTGCTCCACCCCAGAGTCTAACTCCACAGAGCAGGGAGCACAGGGAAGCTCCCTCAGAACTGTCGGTTCGTGAGTGGAGGGTGCTGAGTCCCAGAGGAACTGAAGGCCTCAGCTAGTCTAAGGGGTGGCTGGTTTGGAAACCTGATTCAAATTCAATAAGACATTGGGAAGGTTGGGGGGTGGACATACGAATGGGTGAGACATGTAGGTGAAGTAGGGCCAAGGCTGGGGAGGGCACGGGGTAGGGTGTGGGACTTGTGAGGCAAAGCTCCCCCTGGTCATGGTTACCGGAAACTGACAGGCACAGGCTTAGAGATCAGGGGTGGTTGGGGTACAGAGCATGGGATGGCCTGAAATGGGGTTTCTGCTGACCTGGTCACCCGATAACCATCTGTGACCTCCTCGCAGGGGTGGTACAAAGCATCAAGGACCACATCACAAAGCCCACAGCCATGGCCCGTGGCCGAGTGGCCCATCTCATCGAATGGAAAGGCTGGAGCGTCCAGCAGTCAGGCTGGGAGCTGTCCCCAGGAGACGACGAGCATTATTGCTGTCTGCCTGACGAGCTGCGGGAGGCCCGCTTTGCTGCGGGTGAGCGGGGCGGGTGCAGGGAGGGAGGCCATAGGTGGGCGGGGTCTGCTGGAGTGAAGCTCGGTCTGAGCACGGGGGATGGCGGATGGGGCGGGCGCTAGGTGGCGTCCCTCCTCACCTGGGTAGAGAGGGAGGCCCGTGTAGGCATAGAGTGCCCCTTTCCCACCCATGGGTTCACCGAACCCGATCTTGCTGTCCGCCAGGTGTCGCTGAGCAGTTTGCTATCACGGAGGCCACTCTGAGTGCCTGGTCCTCCCTGGATGACGAAGAACTGCAGCCGGAGGACAGTACCCAGGGTGCCTTCCAGCTCCAAGGTACGGCCGGTTGTACCAAGGCAGGGTGGGCGGAAGAGCACTGAGGGTGGCTCCTGGGTCGCTCAGGTGGGCTCCTTCCTCTCCCCGTCCCCTCTTCTCCATGGCTTAGCTTCCTTCTCAGTAACCTGGGAGCGGCAGCTCTGGCCTACACATTCCCAGGGAGTGCCCCAAGCCAAAAGGAAAGCCTGGCTGCGGTGTGGCTTGAGTTGGCACTAGGTGCATTGTGGGTCTGCTTTCCCAAACCTGGGTCCTGGTGAAGCGTGCATTGACTTAGCTCACTTGATTCTCCCTATGGCCAGGAGGGGAGGGCACAGAGGACCAGAAGGAGCACCCATAGTCACACTGCTCATCACTTCCTGCTCTTGGCTACTCTACTCCCTGTCATGGGGAGACAGCTGAGCTCAGAGAGATTCGGAGACCTGCCTGGGGTCACAGAGCTTAGCAGTGACATACCAGGTCTTCCACCCCTTGCCTGTCCTCCCACGCCCAAGGAGGTAGGATCCAGGATGCGGGATTCCATCTCTCATCTGTACCCTCTTTTTGGTATTCTAGACCTGGAGAGCATCTACCTTCAGGACAGCCTCCTGAGTGGCCCTTCACAGGACGACAGTCTCCTAGCCTGCTCCCCTGGCCTCACTCTCGATGATGGCTGGCCTTCACTGGAGGAGGAGCCCGCTAGCCCCACCCACCAACACCGGCAGAGGCTGCCTGGGGCTCAGGGGCCTGACAGTGGAGGGGCCCACGTGCATGGCTCCCTGCCCTCCGTGGACAGTGGGTCTCTCTCAGAAGACGAGGATGAGGTATTCTACAACTGAGGCGAACTGGCCACTCCACACTTCTCTGGGAGCCCAAGGCACCGTCTGCTGGCACTGAACATCTCTTGACTCCTTGGGCCAAACACAGGGTGGAGTGTGGCAGGGATGGTCACTGTCATTCTTGTGGAGACCACTCAGTGCGTCCATGGACCTGCCCTCAACAGTGGGAGGGAGCCCCCTGCTTTGTGGGCTTGGCCCCTCTAGGGCCTCTGCCTTCAGCCCACTCCCAGACTCTAAGCAGACACCAGGGCAACTGGCCCCAGGAGACTGGCACTCAGGCCCCTAGGAGGACACCAGGGGAAGATTGGGAGAGTGGGGGAGTCATTTGGAGGGGCCTGGGAAGCCAGCCTTGACTTGGGCTCATCTTCTCGCCACTCATCTGTCCCATGGAAGGTGGGACAGTTTCTTCTGGTCAAGCCATTCCTTGCCTCTCTAACATCTCTGGAGGGTCTGTCTGTTCCTCCTCTCTTACCTGGTTCCTCCGTGACCCCCGTGCTCCCAAGCCAAGAGAACCCACGTCTCCCCTTACCCCCTTCATCTCCCACAGGGTTCTCTGGTGACATTAAAGTAGTGTGCTCATCCTGGATGAACTTGACCTGGTATCCCAGGGAGAGCGTGTTCCTGAGCCCTGGATGAGGGTCTATAGGGCTTAGGGGGGACTCCTCCCTCCAACACACAGATACCCGAGAGGCCTCAAAGGAGGAGGTCTAGGGCATCTTCTTATCCTCAAAGAGCCACACCCAGAGACCTCCCTTTGCCAGTTGAACCACAGCCAGGGAGATCAAGTCTGGAGACCTCATCCCCAAGGTCCTGTTAGAGGTGAGGCCAAGCATTATACGACCTGGTAGGGACCCTCATTTCCCTCTATTTCCCTACTGAGAGGTATAGATTGAAGAGCCCCAGGCCCAGCCTGTGATGCCCATGTGAGCACCAGATGCCCCAAGGGCTTAACCTAGGCCATCACTGGAACCCAAGGGGCCAAATGCACACTCTTGAGGGAGAACAGGCATGAATGGTGGCTCTGGGCATCACTTTTATTTTTCTCAGGAGCTACTGGTTGGGACTAGATCACCTCAGAAGGCACAAACACCAGGGCGAGATTCTTTTCCTTCCTCTGTCCCTTCAGGGTGGGCCACAATGAATGTGGAACCCTGTTCAGGCTGGCAGGGCTGCGTGCCGCACTGAAGGGCTGAGTTGGGCTAGAGAGGGTGGAGTCGGGAGGGAAGAGGGGATGGGACTCCGTGCTGCAGCCTCTGGAGCCAGGCAGGGGTCGTCATTCCAACTCCCAGGCTGGCTCACTTGGGGGCTGGTGGGTTGACCAATGTGGAAATGGCTTTCTTCAGCTGTAGCAGAGGAAGAGGGATTGAGGGGGATGGAGAGTTAGAGGGGTAGAGACAGCTCTGGCCTCCATCATCAACAGCACCCTCGATGGTCAAGTCTGTGGGTTTATAGCTGGTGCCTACCCCATGGCATAAGGGACACCGAGTCCAGAGAGTGGCAGGCTGGTAATTGATGTCCAAGGCTCAGTGACCCCTCTAATCCAAGGATTATAGTGTATCTCCCTGTCTTTGAAAGGGAGGATGTTGGTGCCCCCACCCCCAACTCTGCTTTGACCACCCTCGAGACCCCAGTACCTCTACCCAGGACACAGAGCCCACGGCTCTGCCCCGTGATGTCACGAACAGCGTCTGAAGGGTCAGCAGCTCAAAGAGGCTGTGTGTCTGGAGGGGAAGTTGACAGGAAATGGTGGAGTCAGGGAACACCCCTGTGGCCACCATACCCTTCTCTGTGCCAGCTGAGTGGAAGAACAGAATCCAGCCTGCAATGTCTAGTCTGACCACTAGGTGGTAGTCAGAATCCATGACAGAAGCAAGGGCTCAGGTAGGTTGGTCCAGGTTACCAAGCCCCTGGGACACCATGCCTTGGTAGGTCCCTAGGCTGCTTCTATCACCAGTCCCACACAAGTGCCTGCTCTGAGAGGTTGGGTGATCTACTAGCTGTCACACAAAGGGGAAGCTCCTCAGATTGGGATCCTTTTGTGATGTATAAATTTTAAAAAGGTTTTGTTTTGTTTTTCAGAAAAGGTTTCTCTATATAGCCCTGGCTGTCCTGGAACTTGCTATGTAAGCCAGGCTGGCCTCACACTCACAGAACTCCTCCTGCCTCTGCCTCCCAAGTGCTGGGATTAAAGGTGTTTGCCACCATGCCCAGCTTTTCTTCTTTTTTTAAACAATTTTATGTTTATGGGTATTTGTCTGCATGTATGTCTGTGTACCACATGCATTCAGTGCCCCTAGGGTACAGAGGGGGTTTTGAATCCTCTAGGATTGGAATTATAGACAGTTGTGAGCTGCCATGTGGTTGTGGGAATTGAACCTTTATCCTCTGGAAGAGCAGCCAGTGCTCCTAAAGCTAAGGTATCTCTCCTGCTCCATGGGATGCTCCTGACAGTTTCTACCCAGAGGCATGTTTCCCAAGCTCGCTCACTTCCCTGTCTCTCCTCCGCATGGCCCCAGCAATCCTGGCGGTGAGGGGCTCACAGGCTGGGGCTGCTGTGCACATCTGCAGGTGAGAAGTGTGCACATGTGTGTGCGTGCATAAGTGTGTATGTGTGTGTGTGTGTATGCACGCGCGCACAACACTGAACAGTGGGAGGAGGTGGAGCCTAAGGGAGGTGGAGCCTAAGTTTCCCTATCAGGTGCTCCCTCTCCACCCACTTTCTCTAATTCTCCCTTACCTGATACAGGGAGGTCTCTGGGGACAGCTGCAGGGTCACTGGCAGTGTGGGGCAGCCACCAGCCAAGATGTCCTGAAGAAAGCGCTGGGAATTGGGGGAAGATGATGGAGGCCTGAGCCAGCCTTCAGTTCCCAGGCTCCCGTTCTCTAAACTCCCCCTTCACAGCCCTGCTCACACCCCCACCCTGTCCCCACACCTGGCAGGGGGACCCACCTGTTGGCCTGGAGCCCAGGAAGCTGGCTCCGTCTGGAGGGCCTGCACCAGGTGTGTTCTTTCCACAGTGCCCACCAGGATCTGAGACTCTAGGCAGTGCAGAGGAGGGACATATTAGGACTATGAAAGTTATTTTATCTGAGCACCTACTATGTGCCAAGAACATGCTGGGTGCTTGTTTCAAAGATTTATTTACATTTTTATTTTGCATGTATGAGTGTTTTGCCTGCTCATGTATATGTGTATGTGTGCGCACACTGTGTATACTTCCCCACAGAGGCCAGGAGAGGGTGCCAGAGTCCCTGGAACTAGAGTTAAGAACAGCTGTAAGCTACCATGAGAGTGCTGGCTCCTTCAAGAACAGCAGTGCTCTTAACCACTGGGCTCTCTCTTCAGCCTCATGCTGGGTGTTCTTGTTTCTCCGAGGAAATTTACAGAATTTTCTGTCTCTCAGGACACTTGTCACCCAGTTTATAGACGAGGAAGCACAGACTGAGTGGCACAGTTGGGTAACTGTCCTGCCCACAGAAATTCAAGTTTGGGCATGGATATGTGGCAACTGGGGTGGCTGCATCACCTTTGACTGGAATCCCCAGAGTCCTCCCTAGGCTGCTTTACAAGTCTTCTCATCTCTAAATAGGACACAGACCTTAGTTATTGCTTCTGTGTCATCCACGAATAAACCAAAGCACAGAGAAGCTGAGTGACTTTTCCCATGTCACAGCAGAGCCTGGATTCCAACTCCCTGCTTGCTCTGCTGCCTTGATACTCACAGGGACTCTCCACCCATCCTCCCTGGCAGCCTCCCCCCACCCAGGATGAGTACCTCTGGTCTCCACCAAGGGGTACTGAGCCACATCTGTAGAGGTCACGACTTTGACCACCTCCTCCAGGGGCATGTCCTTGGCCAGGGTGGTGAGGGTACAGTTCATGAAGTGTTCCACAGTCACAGGGTAGGAGCTGTGGGCAGAGGGATGCATATGTCAGGCCCTGCATGGCAGTGCTAGCCCTCAGGAAGAAGCAGGAAACCTTGCTGGGAAGGACCCATGTGTGATAGTTAATATTTATCTTCAACTTAACAAGACCTAGCATCATGGAGCCTCAGTAAAATAGTTTTAGGCTGTGTTTATTGAGGTAGGAAGACAACCCTAAAAGTGGGTGCAGAACCACCCACGGTGAGTGTGGATGCAGAACCACCCACGGTGACCGTGAATGCGGAACCACCCTAAACGTGGATGCAGAACCACCCACGGTGACCGTGGATGCGGAACCACCCTAAACTTGGATGCAGAACTGTCCACGGTGAGCTATGGCCCTGAACTAGGACCAAGCGCAAGCTGAGCACCATTTCTCTCTGCTTCCTGATGTGGATGCCATGTACCCAGACCCCCACACTCCTGCTGCCACACCTTCCCTGCCAAGATGGACTGCGCTCTCAACCTGTGAGTGGGAATGAACCTTCCCTTCCTGAAGTTGCTTTTGCCTTGTGTTTTATTGTAGCAAGGAGTAAATGGGCAAATGCTTTTAGTTTCTGAGTGCACGATGAGGGGGGACACTTAGGACCCTGCAATGGGAAGGAACAGAGACCTGCTCCCTAGTGGGAGTATTCTGCACCCTCTGCTTCCGGCACTAGCCTCGCCGGGGACTGTGTCACCTAGCAGAATTCTGCTCTAGAGAATTTCTTTTGGTTCTGTTTGGTTTTCACACCTGAGAGAATTTTAGTTTTTGAGAGCATGAGAAAAGGCACAGCCACAGGGCCGCCGAGGGTTTGGAACAGGACGGCAGCTTGCATGAGCTTGGAGCTGGACCCAGAACACGGCGGATCTTGCACCTCTGGTCCTATTGCTGTAGGAACTAAAACCACTGGGCACAGTCTGGTGGAGGAAGGACCTCAGACCCCATTTGCGTCCCTGCTCCTGACTACCCACCCGGCTCAGAGAGCAGGGCAAGAGAGCCAGGAGAGAAGCCTGGCCTAGCTGGTGCTCAACCCCCCTCTTGACCTGAAGCAAGACAGACACCTGTCTGAACCCCTGCTTCCTCTCCTACCACATGAGGGTGGGCTGAGGACAACTGCATTGAATTTGGGGGGTCCCTTAGCTCCTAGGGGCTGGAGGTATGGCTCAGCTGCTAACGGCTAGGCTCACAAGCAAAAATATAAGAGTTCCATTCACTTCACTTCTTAACTCCCAGACCATCCTGGGACACCCCGTTAGCCAACTTGAAACTCACCCAATCTTACGGCCACGAATCCACGGCAGGTATGGCAATTTCTTGGCCATGATGGTGCCATCATAGAAAGAGGGTTGACAGTTTTGGGAGATGGCATTGGCCGCCAGCACTGCCATCAACACAGGCAGTGCGTGAACGATCTGTCCGGTCAGCTCAAAGGCCAGCAGCGCCGTGGAGATGCTGTGGGTCACCGCCCCAGAGAAGGCAGCAGCTCCTGCAGGGACAGAGCCATGGTGGGTGACTCAGGCCAGGAGCCAACTCACCCAGAGGGCAAGGTGGGTAAAGTGTGACCATGGCTAGTGTCAGCAATATCCAGAGGGCACATACTAGAAACTGCTAGCAATGCTCAGGTGTGGCGAGAGAAAAGGGATATAGAGGGCATAAGGAATGGGGGAGGGGAGACGGAGCTAAGAGAGAGCTGGGAGGTTCGGAGGATGATGGGGTTCAGGGAGTGGAAGGCACATTGTACAGTTCACGCCATAGACAAACATCAGCCCCTTCAACCATAGTCTAGCCCATGTGGTCTTCCTACTTGCTGGACCCAGGTTCACTCACCTGCCAGAGCATAGCCCCCAGGCATGATGGGGTTGACCTCACCTCCAGCCACAATGCCCTCTGGGAAGGCAACAGCTAGGGCCTCTCCCAGGAGGCGCCCGATGACAGCTCCTGCCAACAGACTCAGAGTGAAGGGGCAGTCAGGCTGACCAGACCCCCTTCTCAGTACTCCTGGGAGACAGATGGTGTGCGGGAGCCATGGTTATGCCCCATGCCCCCCGAATCTCCCTGGAATCCAGACTTACCGATGATGAATATGGGCATGAAGTACCCAGCAGGCATGGGGATTGTGGTAGCCAGAATCAGCATCCAGAACTGTGCCGGGAATGGGAGAAGGGACCAGAGAGCAGAAGTTATAGGCAACGGGGGCAAGAGTAAACAAGGGAGGAATAGGATGGGAGTAGACTATTCTCAGAGAAGACAAAGCCATGCTGGCCCTGAAACTCTGGAGTTACAGACAACATCAAATCAGTGGAGTAACCAAGCCCTATTAAAGTGCCCACTGTGTAGTTGGCGCATGCTAAGTCATTCACTTTCTCACCCTTAGCCTGCCCTTTGGGTAGAAAGAGCAACTACCCCATTGTTTTTGTAAATGAGTGTGCATGGGCTGGAGAGACAGCTCAGAGGTTAAGAGCACTGGCTGCTCTTCCAGAGGTCCTGAGTTCAGTTCTCAGCAACCACAAGGCATGACATGCCCCCATGCCCACCTTTTTATGTGGGTGCTGAGGGTGGGACTCAGGTCCTCATGCTTTTGAGGCCAGTACTTTATTAACTGAGCCATCTCCTCAGCCCCTACTTCATGGTAAAGATAAAGAAACTGAGTTAAAAACACAAAAGGAATCTGGGGCTGGGGAAGCCAGTGTGACTTGTTAGCAGCATAGTGACTCTGGCTCAGATCGGAGACAAGGTTGGAAGTGCACAGTGCTCCAGGGTCCCGCTGTGGACGCAGCCCCATCCCACCCCAGATCTGCAGGCAGAAGGGACCCACCTTCATGACCAGGAAGAAGGCTAGAGTCCCAAAGATGGTGAACTGTGGGTGGTACCATTCAAGCCACAGGTTCTGGGGGTCAGGTTCAGCAGGCCAGGGTGGGGATGAGTTCCGCGTCATCAGTGCCCATGAGTTGTTGTCAAACAAAGAGCGCAAGTGCTCCGCCATGGACAGCTGGGGCAGAGGCGGTGGTTGGTCAGCCTGTCCCGTCTGCCCCATCTCCGCCATGGACAGGGGGGCAGAGGCGGTGGTCGGTCAGCCTGTCCCATCTGCCCCATCTCCGCCATGGACAGCTGGGGCAAAGGCGGTGGTCGGTCAGCCTGTCCCGTCTGCCCCATCTCTGCCATGGACGGGGGCAGAGGCGGTGGTCGGTCAGCCTGTCCCGTCTGCCCCATCTCCACCATGGACAGGGGGGCAGAGGCGGTGGTCGGTCAGTCTGTCCCGTCTGCCCCATCTCCGCCATGGACAGCTGGGGCAGAGGCAGTGGTAGGTCAGCCTGTCCCATCTGCCCCATCTCCCACCTGAGCCTCAACAACTCCACCCCTTCCTAGCTGAGGACCCTGAGGATGGCTCTGTCATTACTGAGCGACAACCTGGTCATCTGAAAAATGACCTGTAGGGATCTCCCTTTGACAGTTTGGGGGCAGTGAAAGAGATGAGGCACACAGAGGAGACGCCAAATGGGACTCACCACCCACCGCCTAGTTCAGCGCCCCTTACCCGCGAAGCCATGAAGCGGCCCACACCAGGCGGATAGGTGACAGAGGCCAGGACCAGGGCGACCAGAGCTGCATACAAGGGTTTGCTGTGAGAGAAAGGCAGTCCCGGTTTGCCTCTTCTTCCCCCACCGTGTGCTGGGGGGAGGATCACTGCGGCTTCTTGTCAGAGACAACCCCACAATGAAGACAGAACTGTGGAGGAAGGCGAGGGGCAAAGAAACCGACAGAGCCCTCCAGGGAAGAAACAGGCAGAGGAGCCCAGGAGAAGTAGTGTGGCAAAGGGAGGGGGAGAGGGAGGGTTTGGGATAGAGCTGGACAGTGACAGACCAGCCAGGTCACGGTAGGGATGGGTCTTGCTGAGTCAGGGGGGGGGGAGGAGGAGGAGCTCCAAGATAAAGGACAGGAGGTTCAGGAAGGAGAGGAAGCAATATCTGATGAGAAGGATTCCATGATGGGATTGGTCTCCAGTAAGCGGGGCAGGAAATGAGGGGCTTGACGGGTGGGTGCTGGTGAGGACAGGAGACACTGTGAGTGAGGTGTCCCAGAGAAAATACTTGAGGGACTTATGGCTAGGACCCTAACTCAGGTAGGGCGGGGCTTTCTATAGTGGGTGTGGGTTGAGAGTGGGTTCTCCCTGCAGGTCTTCGCCCACCTGGTAGCCAGCAGTTTGGAGGTGTACCGATTGGTCTTGATGAAGCGAACAAAATTGCGCTGACAGGAAAGGTAAGCACAGCTCAGGACACCGCAGATGGCCCTGGAGGTGGTAGTGAGGGTCAGTGTAGAGCTACCCCAGTTCATGCCTGGAGGAGCCCAGTTGGGCTTTCAGGGCCTGGACCACACTTACCCCAGAGCCACAAAAAAAAAGATTTCAGGCAGATCAAAGGGCACATCCACTCGGAAACTGGTCTTGTAGATGGAAGTGATGGTCTCTGGGGGAGGGTGGGAGTGCAGGTCTGAGGTCACACTCTTCCCCACCCAAAGTGCATCCCAGAATAATTCATACAAGGGAGGTAGCACAGTGCCCCGAGATCAAGCATCTCTGACCTTGTGAGTCAAAAACCTGGGGGTATCATTCAGCGAGCCATGGCTCTCTCTACCCTGGAGCCCTTCTCCGAACCTACACTGTAGGTTCCCTTCTGTCCATCAAGGAGGAAGGGGGGCTAGTGACTAAGATTCCCCAAGAAGGGCTGGGTGGTGGTGATGCATGCTTTTAATTCCCGCATTAGGGAGGCAGAGGCAGGCAGAGCTCTAAGTTCGAGGCCAGCCTGGTCTACAGAGAGAGTTCCAGGACAGCCAGTGCTACACAGATAAACCCTGCCTTGAAAAACAGAAAAAAAAAAATTCCCCCAAGAAAACTCAACATCTGATAGGAAGGCTCGATCCCAGAACTCTTGACACATCAGACAACTTTCTACATATGAGTGTGTCCTCATGATTGCCTCAGCTTCTTCCTGAGTTGTGGCCCTTCTGTGGTTTTAACCAAAACTATAAGTAAATTCATTTCTACACACATCATATCATTTTCTCTTGAGGTGGGTGAATAGGCAACAGGGCACATGATATGGCTGGGCTCTCTGGTCACAGTTTGGTGATCAAGAATGGACCAGGGTGCCGGGCGGTGGTGGCGCACGCCTTTAATCCCAGAACTCTGTGAGTTCGAGGCCAGCCTGGTCTACAAGAGCTAGTTCCAGGACAGGAACCAAAAGCTACGGAGAAACCCTGTCTCGAAAATCCAAAAAAAAAAAAAAAAAAAAAAAAAAGAAGAAGAAGAAGAAGAAGAAGAAGGGACCAGGGTCTAGCAGAATTCACCCTGCCATGCTTGGGAGAAGTGTTGTGTTTGGAGAGGGAGAGTTGAAACGTCCAGGTCAAAGGGAGTCACTGTGGTGTCCCTCTCAAAGACCTCTTGGAGAGCCGAGAAGTGTTAGATTCTGTTAAACTGCCTTCTACCAAGGGGAGCTTTTCATTATCTTCCGACCTTGGCTGCTGTGTGCATCCTGCCCCTGGGCAGAGGGATGTGGGCTCCTCTCTTAGCCTATCTGCTTCAGCTGCTCTTGGTGGAATCCACACCCTAGTTCAGAGACGGATGACACAGCACTCCCAGACCCTCAAGACAGAGGAACAGACACACAAAGGGGGGGATTGTAGCGAGGGACATGGCAATGAGAATTCCTGTAGGAGAATTCCACGCTGGGCTTGAAGACTGCTCCCTTGGAAGTCCTGACCCCAGAAGGAGGACGTCTGCACACACGTGTTTTCTGGCTTTTTTTTTTTTTTTTTTTTTTGGTTTTTCGAGACAGGGTTTCTTTGTGGCTTTGGAGCCTGTCCTGGAACTAGCTCTTGTAGACCAGGCTGGCCTCGAACTCACAGAGATCCGCCTGCCTCTGCCTCCCAAGTGCTGGGATTAAAGGCGTGCGCCACCATCGCCCGGCTTCTGGCTTTTGTTTAACCTTTTTAGTGACACTGTGGTGACCAAGGTGCAGACAGACTGAGAACACCCCTCCAGCGTCACCCAAAGCCATACACACATTGATTCACACACATATGGGTGTGCACATGCACACAAGTATTCTCTCTCTCACACACACACATACACATGTGCATACACACACACACACACACACACACATTCTTGAGATATTTTTTTTAGTACAGGTAAGCATTCAGACCCCTGAGCTAGACTTTATGGCTGGATGCTCCAGAAACCCAGGTGATGGAGAAGAAGGAAAAGGGGAAAGAAGAAGAAAGGAAGAAAAGAGGGAGGGATGAAGGAAGGGAGGGAGGGAGGAGGGAGGGAGGAAGAAAAAAGGGAAGGGTGAGTGGAGATGGGAAGGAAGGAGAAGACAATGGGGTGAGGAGTTGCAGAAAATGGAGGGGAGAGACGAGGTCCCCCACATGGGACTCACCCTGCTCACTGTTGAAGACCGCCAGAAGGCGGAACATGAAGGCCCCGCAGGTGGCAGCGAAGAAGCCCCTCCAGTAATTCCAGACGGAGAAGTGAGAGGACATGACCTCGATGCTGAACAGGACACCTAGGGGACACACAGCTCAGGGGACCCCTCTGCCCTAGCTGCGGGATGTTGGGGTCACATTCTCCCTGACCCTCCCAGCCCTGTTGTTTTGCTGCCTGAACCGCCGAAGGCCCTTATTGCCTTTGTCCTTGGCTCAAGCCAAGAAAGCTCACAGGTCCCCATCCTCACCTATGGGGTGGGACTGAGGAGTTCTATTTCCCAGCCCGAGAAACCAGGCTCAGAGTAGTGAACTCACTGGCCAAGGCCACACAGTGGGGGCTAAGCCCATAAGTTCAAAAAGAGTCTACAGGCCTGGACACTGTCCCAACCACCCTGGGGTGCCTATGTACACAGGCCAGATTGAAGGTTTTGCTGCCAGGATCAGGAGCTGGGGGGTGGGGTGGCGGGTGGTGGGATGGGGTGGAGGGGGGGCAAGCCAGGGAACTCAGGGCCAGGGGAAGTTACAAGGTGGAGGAGGGGCCGAGCTCTCACCACTGAAGGGGGCTGCGAAGACTGTGGCTACACCCACTGCAGCTGCTGCTGCTAGCATTTCAATTTCCTTGGCCTTGTTCTGGGAAAAACAGAACTCTGGGTTCAGAACCAGCTCCTGTCCCCTTCTTGTCTCAATGGGCTCTTTCTTGTACCCCTCACCTCAGATTCCCCAATGGTCTTGGTTCTTATGCGGCCCAGGTAAGTAGCAATCATTACACTGAGGTGCACAAAGGGACCCTGTGGGATGGGGGTGGGGGGAGAAAGCATTGATGCAGAGAGTCTAAGCCCTGGGGAAGCTGGGTCCTCCCTCCCCCTGATTCTCCTCTTTCTCCTTAAGGCCCCAAGGAATGGGAACCGCAAGCTTGGACCGGAGATGATGTGGCATCCTTGTTCACATCCTTGTCCTAGGTGAACCCCAAACCTCAGGGCTGTCCTGACATGCATTTTATCACAGACTTAGCTGTGCTTCTAGAGGAACAACGATGAGCAAGGAGAAAGGTGGGTGGGCTCTCCTTGTTCTTACCACTTTGCCTAGGAAAATGGTACTGCCTGTTGCCAGAGTGCAGGAGAGGCCCACCACCTTGGCCCCAAAGTTCTTGATGTCTAGATAATCTTCCAGGACTACACCGGACAGCATGGTCTTCAGCTCTGGGAGTCCAGACCCTGGAGCAAAGTAAAAACAAGGAATTCTCTCTTATATTCTCTCTCTCTCTCTCTCTCTCTCTCTCTCTCTCTCTCTCTCTCTCTCTCCTTGTCTAAGTACTAACCAATCCCAACCATGCCTAGCAAGATCAGAGGTGTCAGGTGGATTCTGGGTGGTAAGGCTAGCTCTCTCTTTCAACAAGGTCTCACTGTGTGACCCAGGATAGCCTGGAACCGGCAGCCATTCTCTTGCTTCTGCTTCCCAAGATTTGCCTCCAGACCACACTTAGCGCCCCAATGCACACAGCACACTCTGGCACCATCCTCAGGACCTCACACACCCTGTGAGTGGGATGTGTGACTCCAGCTGTCCAGAGAGACAAGTGAGGGTCCAAGTGGACCTTGAAGCCTGCAGCAGCAGGGAGGGGACCCAGGGAAGGTCAAGCTATCACCAGTCACACCTGCGAGGTCCCTGGGCTGCAGTTGGAGGCCACTCTAGAGTCTGAGAGCAGGCTGCTTCCATCAGCCCAGCCCTGACATCATGGACTGTGCTCCTATAGGTGACCCACCACCAATATTTGTTTCTGTCCCAAAGGGGCCTAGGGAAGTCAAGCCAAGCCAGCTGATGTGCCGGGTCCCCTACTGACTTTGGATAAGTGGCCTGCCTCTTCCAAGTTTGCTTCCCCAGCACAAACATGTCCCTGTTCCCTGTCCTCCCTCCTCAGACGTCTCACAGATGTGAAAAGATTTGGACCCAGGGGGCCTGCAGGACAAGGCGGGTTGGCCAGAGACCGGGTGACCATGACTCACCTCCAGAGAAGGGTGTGATGCTCTGTGAGAAGCCGGAGGAGAAGGACAGGAGGGCCACAGGGTACACAGTCCAGGAGAGATATCGGAGCAGGTGACCGTCCCCAACTTCCCTGTACAGCCACTTGTGTGCTGGAGATGCCCAACTGTCAGGGAGCCACCAGAGCCTCTACAGCCCTGGGGACAGACACTTGTGCCCACTCACAGACCAAGAAAGGGCCCACGGCCACCCAGTGAGAGGAGAGCGACCAGGTCCCCAAGTCCTTATCTCAGTTTTCCAGCTTCCTACTTATGGGACTTTATTAAGCTAAGTAACTTGACTGAGTCTCAGTTTCCCTTTGGTCCAGTAGTCAGTGATGGTGCCCTCCCCAACTCTGGGTCCCTGAAAGGCCAAAGGAGGCCACTGAGGTCTTGGTGAGACAATATGGAGCCTCACCATGGCAACCGAGTGTCCAGGGGAAGTGCTATCTCATTGAGCACTCAGCATGGAGGGAGGGCAGAAAGATGGGGTTTGTGCCCAGAAGTAAAGGCTCCTAGAGGCATTCAGATTCTTTCCCCACACTGTGTGGCTGAGATGACTGAGGCCCAGAGATGGAAAGGAACCTTGCCAGGGTCACACAGCTGAAGCCAGCACCAGCTCCAGGCCTGCTTACCCACAGCCCTGCCCTAACCCACTGCCCTTGGCTGCCCAGCTGGCTTCCCAAGTGTAATGTAGGATTCCTATTGCCCAGAGCGGGCATGCATGCCGGGGAGGCCTTACCTCTGACCACACGCCCGATAGCGAAGTTCATGGCATAGCTGATCAGAGCCATGAGCACCCCGAGGGCCATCAGGAAGTACCAGTCCTCACCCACACGGAACAGCCGCTCCTTCAGCCACTCCAGGGCCCCTGGGCAGGACACTGGGGTCACAGCTCCTTCTCTGGGGGCTGTTCAGGCTCTGGGTAGGGAAAGCAAGCTAGGGACCCGGAGCTAGAGTCTGGGGTGATGAGGAGGGGCTCTGTCTCATGGAAGGGGCTCAGCAGGGTATGTAGAAAGTAAGGTAGTGACTCTGTGGCTTTGGTCTGTCTGCTCACTTTGGCCTGACAGAAGGTTGGTCAAAGTGGCAGATGGAAATGAGGGGCCTGACACCAAACTCTTACCCAGACCTCATCATGGTCTAAGCAACCATGAAGAGCATCAAGGACCTAGTGTTGTCCCCAGGGCTGTGGGCCACCTGCACTTCAGGCCCCCAGGGATGCCCTTGGCCACCGGCTGTCAGCTCAACCTAGAAGACAGACTTCTCTAGCTGTGGGCATCAGCGCCTGGGCTTGAACTCTGCCACTTTTTGGGGTTCCCACTTTCTCTGCCCCCTAACAATGAGGACGGTAAGGTTCTACTATTCAGACAGAAGTGAAGTGAGTGATCTTGGATCGAGGGTCAGTGATGTCCCAAGAGGACTTTTGGAGGAGGGGCAGGGAAGGACTGAGCTCTCACTTCTGATGCCTCGACGGAGGCGTGGACATGGACCCCACAGCTCTTGCAGGGTCACCGGCTTCCCGGAGGAGCCTTCACGCAGCCCCACCAGTTCCTCCATCGGTTCTGTGGTAACGGGGGGGACAGCTGCTTGGTGACAGGCACTATTTACCCACATCCCACATCTAGGTTCCCCCAGTACTCCACCTTCCGAGTTGAAGGCAGAGCCCTATGCTCGTGGGTGGGTGGGTGGGTGGGTGAGTGGGTGTGGGTTGCTGGTGCGGGAGCCTTCAGTGGTCTCCGTGTGCCTTCTCTGGGTGGTGCCTGTGTGCTGGATGTGCGAAATGGGACTTCTCAGCTCCAGCCGTACCCAGAAGGGGCTGGGATGGGGGCTTGGTCTATTTCCTTTCAGAAACCTCTCCCTTGCTGGGGCTCCCTGCTGCCATCCTCCAGGGGCCCTAGAACGTTCTGAGCAGTCATTTTGCTCAGAGATGACCCTGTCATTTGGTCCCCGTGGATGGTTCTAATGCTCCATACCCCGCTCTCAATGCCCTGTGTCCCTCAGCGTAGTTCCAGGCGAAGCAGGAAGCTCCCAGACCCAGAAAGAGCTTCTGTCCCTGCTCCAATCTGCACCCTCCCCGCCTGTCCTGATCCTGGCATGTCCCACCCAAGTTCAAGTCCCTGCCTTCCTCGGCACCCTCAGCTCCTTACCTTTCGGTGCACCAGGCAGAGGTCCCGACTGGAGCTCCTCTAACACAGCCTCTTTGTTTGGAGAGCCTCTGCACCTGGACAGGTGTGCATTCCGCCAATCAACACCCTCCCTCCCCCTATCCCAGGCTCAAGTTTACCATAACCACTAAAGAATGTCCCAGACAAGCCAACCAGAACTACCCCGGTCAACAGAGCACGAAGGACATGGCTTCTGAGAGGTGAGGAAGGGGTTCGGGGGTATTTCCACATGTGAGAGCAGGACAGAGGGCACCCATCTGTGCTGCTGGGCCCTGGAACGTCCCTGAGCTCCGGGTCTGGGAGTAGGAGCTGATGAACACACAGAGCAGTGAGGGAGGGTCCCCTCTGCTTATAGCTGAGCTTCAGGGTCTAGTCTCTTAGCTGAACTCGACAGAGAGATGCAAAGTAGAGCGGAGGGAGGCAGCAGATGAAGGTGCAGGGACACAGGGAGGGGAGTGGGCACAGGGCAGGAGAGAGGGCACAGGGAAGGGGAGTGGGCACAGGGGAGAGGAGTGGGCACAGGCAGGGGAGTGGGCACAGGGAAGAGGAGTGGGCACAGGGGAGGGGGCACAAGGGAGAGGAGGGGTCACAGGGGATGGGAATGGGCACAGGGGAGGAGGCACACGGAAGGGCATCTCCATTGTCCCTGGGAGCTGGGCCCTTCCCAAAACTCAGAGCTTCCAAAACCCAGGGAGATGGCCAGTTGTCCTGTTTGAAAGAAATGGCATTGCAGAACTGTGGGGCTTTCTGCCCAAGATCACAGGGCCATCTGGCACACTCACTGGCACCTGAATGTCACCCATTTAGGAGGCTGAGGCAGGAGCATTTCTGGAAGCCCAGAGTTGCTGATCAATTTGAACAATATACCAAGAGGCCATCTCTAAACAAACAAACAAACAAATAAATAAGAGCTTTTACTCCTTTAATTTTTCTCAAGGGGTTGGTGTGAGCGAGCATGAGGCCTTATGCATCCTAGGTCAGTACTCTCTGGCCAGCTCTTAGCTTTCAAGACAGGTTCTCACTATGCAGCCCAGTCTGGCCTCTAACTCCAAATTCTCCTGCTTTTGCTTCCTAAGCACTGGGATTACAGGCATGGGCTCTGTACCCACCAATAAAAAGAATTTTTAAATAAATCGCTGTGGGTGTGATGTGGAGAAATGACTCAATGGTTAGGAGTGTTTGTTGGTCTTGTAGAGGACCCAAATTTGGTTTCTACATCTGCCTGTAACTCCAGCTCCAGGGAATCTGACACTCTCTTCTGCGCTCTCTCTCTCTCTCTCTCTCTCTCTCTCTCTCTCTCTCTCTCACACACACACACACACACACACACACACACACACACGCACACACACTGTATGTGTGTATATATATATATATATATATAAATTTTAAAAATTAATCAAATTAATTGCTTGGGCCAGCGAGATTGATTCAGCAGGAAGGAAAGAACTCTCTCCTGTAGGTTGTCCTCTAACATCCACACGTGTGCCCCGACACACACACACACAAATCCATATTATCCTGAGTGTGCAGCACTCGTGAAGCCTGCACTGCTGTGCCATCATGCGGAATCATGCTGACGCTGGAGTGAGAGAGGATGAGCACCCACGCAGGGGCTCCTGCGGACAGGCCCAGCATCTTGGCTGAACGTGATGGGGTATGGGAGGAGCCTGTGGAAAGTGGGGCCGCAAATGTGTCCTAAGTGACACTTTGGGGTGACATTTGTAGTGGTCCAACCATGGCGGGTTCGTACTTTCCAGGGTAAGGGCATGTGGACTAGAAATGCTAGCAGGAACAGAGATAGGAAAGAAACAGAGAGACGTAAGATAGCGCCGGGAGGGCCACCCAGTGAATACTGATTCCACCTGTGCCGGGAGGGCCACTCAGAGAATACTGAATCCACCTGCATTTATGTTGCACACGCCTTTATACCCCAATACAAAAGGGGCGGGGGGAAGAAGGCAAAAGGCTGCTTTATCATGACACAAAGGACAACCAGAACAGTTACTACTTCGATACTTGAGACATTTAGCCATTATTTCCTGATATTTTGGGCAGGATATGTAGCAAATACACCCTAGACCAAGTATCCTGTAGGCAGCCACTCCCTGGGTCAAACCTGTCTTAAAATGAAGGAACAGGAATAGGCTTGAATTCTCTGACCTTTGGTCAGGGTAGAGTAGATTCACTTCTGTGGGCCATCTTAATGTCCAAAACACCAAGTGAACCACACCCTAGGTCAGGGTTTCTTGTTTGTAGCCACACCCGTTGTCAATGAGTTTGAAGGAGCAGAAATAAAGTCAAACTCTTCGATCTTTAGTCAAGGTGGAACAGGCTCACATCTGTGGAACCCCACACAAACGGAGGCTCCATGAGGTCCAAGAGGTGCCAGGTGCAACTTCTGGAACCAATTGGCAAAAGGAGAGAGAGAAAGAGAGACGCCTGCCACTGAGGGGCCCAGGCAGGTGCAAACATGGCTGGGTCCTAACCTAGCACGTGCCGGGTCCCACCTGACATATTCATCCATGCTTGGCGGGGAGTGTGTGGACTGAGAAAGAAATAGAGAAGAGACGGCTGATAGAGTCGGGAGGGCACTCAGTAATACCGAGGTTCGCCCGGCGTTTATGTCTCATAGGCTTTGTACGTCCCAATCCGAAAAGGAGGGGGAAGGCATGAATCTTCTTTACCATGATACAAGGAACAAACAAAGTAATTATCTTCTCAATAAATATCGAGTAACCCCATCCTAGGTCAAGATGTCCTGTTAGTAGCCACACCTTAGGGCAAACCTCCTGTCATAACCTTGAAGGAGCGACTAGGTCTGAACTCAAGACCTTTAGTCAAGGGGGACAGATCCACCTCCATCAATATTACAACACAAAACATAGTATAACCAAAAATCCTACTGCCTTTTAAAATGTGAAACACTTGCCAGGCAGTGGTGGTGTACGCCTTTAATCCCAGCACTCGGGAGGCAGAGGCAGGTGAGTTTGAGGCCAGCGTGATCCACAAAGGGGAGTTTCAGGACAGCCAGGGCTACACAGAGAAATCCTTTCTCAAAACAGCAACAACAAAAACAAACAACCAAAGTTCCTTTATTTTCCACTGTGTGTATGTGTGTGTGTGTGTGTGTGAGTATGTGCGTGTTGCACACTGTGAGTGCAAGCTCACCCAGAAGCCCAAAGAGGTCAGCAGCCACCTTAGAGCAGGAGACCCAGGGCGGTGGGAACCGAACTCAGCTCCTCTGTAAGAACAGTAAGGACTCTTGACTCCTGAGCCATCTCTCCATCCCTGGAGCATCTTTTTTTGTTCTCTGTGTTGGTATGCATATATGTGTGTGAATGTTCATATGTGTATTAGTGTGCATGCACTGATGCAGTGTGCATGTGTGTGTGTATCAGTGTGGCATGCACCATGCTAGGGGAGAGGTTGATGTCAGGTGTCTTCCTCAGTCTTCCTTCAACTTTTTGTTTGTCTGTTTGTTTTGTTTTAATTTGCTTTAATTTTTGTTGTATGTACATTGGTGTTTTGTCTGCATTACGTTTGTGTGTGAGTGTCAGATCTTGGCATTATAGACAGTTGTGATAGACAGTTGTGAGCTGCCATGTGGATGCCAAGAACTGAACCCTGGTCCTCTGGGAAAGTAGTCAGTGCTTTTAACCGCTAAGCCATCTCTCCAGCCCTGTTTGCTTTTTTGAGACAGGGACTCACTATGTAGCCCTGGGCTGACCTAGAACTCATTATGTAGACCAGGCTGCCTCTGTTTCCCAAGTGCTGAGATTAAAGGCATGAGCCACCACTGCTTGATCTTCCTTCCTTTCTTTGTTTCTTTTCTGTACTCTTGTTTTTTTTTTTAAGTTTTATTTATTTGTTATGTGTACAGTATTCTGCCTGCATGTGTGCCTGCTGGCCAGAAGAGGGCACCAGATCTCATTACAGATGTGGTTGCTGGGAATTGAACTCAGAACCTTTGGAAGAGCAGGTAGTGCTCTTAACTGCTGAGCCATCTCTCCAGCCCTGTACTCTTGTTTTTCAATTCCCCTTTATATCTGTTGATTTATAGACTGGAGGTGGGGATGGGGGTGGGAACCAGGTCAGAAAGGAAATGAAAGGTGTGACTTTTCTGAAGACAAAATCCCCAAGGACTGACATATCCCCTGGAAATAGGACATGGGAGGGTGAAGGTGGATATGGAATCTAAGTGAATTGGGGGCACAAAACTTGGGGAGTGCAAAGGGCACAGCATGAGTATGGCAGGCAAGGTGTTCATTGGTCATGGTCTCTGTGTGTTATTTGGGGTATAGGGCATTCAGTACTCAGGGTTGTAGTAGATATATGGATTGGGGTACAGACATGGGTGGTTTGAAGTATTGGAGAACCCTGGACTTATGCTGAGGCAGTCACCTGATTGAATGGAAGGGCTGGAGTGCCCAGTGGTCATCTTAGAGCTGTCCCTTGAAGAGGATGAACTGCATGAGACCGGCTTTGCTGTACCTGAGCTGGGGGTTGTGGGTAGGGAGGGCACAGGCCAAGTCTGTAAGATGAAACTTAGTCCTTGGGGGACACAGATTACCCTGTGATAATTGTCTAGACAGACAAAGAAATCGTAGCAATAGAGCACTCAGGTGGGCTCCTTGGTCACCATGGTGAGAAGGGCCACTGAGAGAGGCCTATTTGATCCCAGAAGGCCCCCCTCCCCGCTCCGCACCCCCTTAAGGGAGAAGAGAGCTGAGCAGTGGCTCTAGACGTCGCTTTTATTTTTCTCCGAAGTTCTTGGTTGGCCACAGACGATCCCAGAAGGCACAAGGGTCCCCCTTGGTGACAGGACACATTGATGTATTGATGTCTTCACTTACTCTCAGCTCCTTCAGGATGGGGAGAAGTAACAATGGGGCTCCCTTCTTGGCTGAGTGGAGGGGCCCTGCTGTGCCAGGAAACTGAGCTGTGCAGCAGCAACCGCCCCTCCTTCTTCTGCCCCCCCCATTGCCCCCTCTAGGCTGCAAACTTCAAGGCTGCTGGCCCCCCCCCCCCCCCCCCCCGCTGCTGACATCCCCCTGCCACCCACCCAGGCTGCCCCTCCCACCCACTGCCGCACACAATACACTCACACACACACTCGCACACACACACACTCGCACACCACACACACACACACACACTCGCACACCACACACACACACACACGCACCTTTTGACTCACTTGGGAGTGGGCGGATTGGTCAGGGTTGAGATTGCTTTCTTTAACTAACAGAGACGACAGGACAGGGAGGAGGAGTGGTTAGAGGAGGGGAAGACTTGTCCCTCAGGGGCTTAGGCACTGGTGGCTCCCCTGGGAAAGATTGAGAGCAGGGTCCTGTCCCGTGCATGAGTAATATCAATGAACCCAGAGAGCGGCAGGGTTGGCTGGGGTCCCAGGCCCAGTGGCCACTCTCATCCGGAAAGTGGGTTACATCAGAGTCCCAGGTAGGCCTTAACCTTTGGCGGGAAGGAATTTGGCACTCCCACATCCTCAGCTCTGCCCCGCCCTCAAGATCCGAGTACCTCCACCCAGGTTACAGAGCCCACAGCTCTGCCCCGTGACGTCACGAACAGCAACTGAAGGTTCAGCAGCTCAAAGAGGTTGTGTGTCTGGAGGGGGGATTGAGAGAAACAGCTGACTTCCTGTTTTACTCGGCTCTGTGCCTGGTGAGCAGGTTGCAATGTGAAATCTGACCACTAGGGGTCGCCAGAGTCTGTGTGAGGAGCTGGGTGAGCCTCCGATAGAAGGAACCTGGTGGTCCACCGTTAGCCAGCCTCCCCCATCAGGCCTCCACCTCTACCCCCACGCTCTAACTCCCCCTTTACCTCATGCAGGGAGGTCTCTGGCGACAGCTGCAGGGTCACTGGTTGTATGGGGCAGCCACCAGCCAAGATATCCTGGAGACAGGGCTGGGGATGGGAAAGGACCATGGGGACTTGAGCCAGCCACCAGCTGCTACATCCTGATCTCCTCTCTCCTCTCTCTAAGAGGTTAGTCATCTCCTCCCTTCACAGCCCTGCTCACACCCCCACCCTGTCCCCACACAAGGTAGGGGAATCCACCTGTTGGCCTGGAGCCCAGGAAGCTGGCTCCATCTGGAGGGCTTGCACCAAGTGGTTCCTCTTTACAATGCCCACCAGGGTCTGAGACTCTAGGAAGTCCAGAGGGAGGGACATGTTATGAACATAGACATCACATTCGCTGAGCACCTACTATGTGCCGAGACGACGCAGGGTGCCCTCATGTCTGAGGAAACTTACAGAGTGTGTGTGTGGTCTTTCAGAATCCTTATCACCCTGTTTACGGAAGGGGAAACTGAGGCTTTGGTGGGCTAACTACTGCCCTAAACCTTTCAGCTTCCACATGGACACAGCAGCTGAGGGCATCTAGGCAAGGCTGCCAGTGGGTCAGCGGGTATTCTGATACCCTCACCCCCCATTTTAGGAGGGGGAAGCTGGGGACATCAGCCTTTGGGCATTTGGGCATCACAGTTGGGCTTTCTCTTCTGTTTTCAGTCCAGTTGTTTAAAATCTGAGTCAGGTCAGTGGAAGGGTGAGCCCTGAGGCTCACTGTAACCTGAGATCCTACTGAGCGCTGGTCCTACTGAGTGCTGAGGCTAAGCCAGCCTGGCTAGCCTGGACACATGTTGGGCATTACAGGCATCATGGGGTTGGTGGGCATTCCTCACTGTGAGTTCAAGGTCAGCCTGGTCTACAGAGTTCCAAGACAGCCAGGGCTACACAGAGAAATCCTGTCTTGAAACATTCCCCCACCCCCCCCCCCAAAAAAAAAAGACTGTAGCTCAGTAGCAGAAGAAATCTTGCTTAGCGTGCACGAGGCCCTGGATTCAGTCTGTAACTGGATAACACAATAGAAGTGCCTCTCCCTCATTTTAGAAACCAGCTCCTTCCTGGTAGACTGGGGGGGGGGGGTCCAGAGCCAGGGTCTGTCTCAGTGGGAGTTCTGCGACCCAAACCAATTCTCGGAGGTGACGCCTCTTGACAGGGCCTTCCTGTTGTGAAATAAGTAAATACGTGTTTGCCGTGATCTCTCCTGTGATGCTAAAGTCGTCCCATTAGTGAAGGGTGAAGCTTCTGATGTTTGCGTGGGAACCCATGGTGATCTTCATATTTTCATACAAGGACCCTGTAGTTCATATAACTCGAGAGGTACATCCACCACTCTTTCCCTGGTTAAGGACTGACTTTATTCTTCTCGATGGGGGCATATAGGTGACCATGTTGTGCCTGTTGCTCACTGCTCAAGGGCAAGTGAGCACCAGACTCCAACAATCTGCCGAGTGTGCGCCCCACCTCGTTTGCAGAGAGGGGTGTGTGGATGGATAGGTGCCCTGGCGGGGCTCAGGTAGCTCCTCCCTACCTGGTTTTCTTCTTCACTTAGGTAATGTGCTTTCTGAACTGGAGAAGGTGCTCAGGATAGATCCCCCTAAGACTTAATGCCATTCAAAAAGGCAACTGGAAGTGGGGAATGGGGGAGGGGGATGGCACTTGGGTCAGAAAGGAAGCTTCTGGAAGACCTTAGCAGTAGCCCTGTTGTCTGAGTTAACACACAAGGCTTGGTTCCCAGAATCCAAAGGACCAGCCCCGGGCCACCTTACAAGCACCCCTCATGTTTAGTTTAAACACATCACCCCACTTTCTCTAGCAGAAGTGGTCTTTAGGTCCATTTTCTCCATGAAGAAATGAAACCCAGAGAAACGAAGGGGCTAGCGCCGGGTCACACGGCCACCCAATTGCAGAGCTGGGTTAGGGAGCAGAACTGACATCATGCTTGCCCTTGCTGCCTGGGACACTGAGGGCCTTAGAGGAAGAATAGCGGAAGGAAGCCCAACCCCTTCTCTCAGGCAGCTGCCTTCTTCTTGCAGCCGCTACAGACCTGTAGTCTCCACCAGCGGGTACTGGGTCACATCTGTGGAGATCACAACCCTGATCACCTCCTCCAGGGGCATGTCCTTGGCCAGCGTGGTAAGGGTACAGTTCATGAAGTGATCCACAGTCACTGGGTAGGACCTGTGGGCAGAGGTGGGCACCCGTCAGGCCCTGGGATGGGGAGATGCTGGCCCCTGGGACAGGGCAGAGTCCTTGGTGCCTTACTGGGAGAGACCTGTGTTTCTCTAGGATGGGTTTGCAGGGGCTACACCAGTGGTTCACAGCTGTTCCTAGTGCTGTGGTGGACCCCAACCATAATTTTTTTCTGTTTTTTCAGGACAGGGTTTCTCTGTCTTCCCTAGCTGTCCTGGAACTCATTGACCTCAAACTCACAGAGATTCACCTGCCTCTGCCTCCGGAATGCTGGGATTAAAGGCGTGTGCCACTACCACTCAGCTATAAAATTATTTTTGTTGCTAATTCACAACTCTGATTTTGCTGTCTTATGAATCGTAAGTATCTGTGTTTTCCCATGGTGTTTGGTGACCCCTGTGAAAGGTTCATTTGGCCCAATGGGTTCAGTCCCCCAGGTTGAGGACCACACAATTCTTTTCTTGTTGTGTTTTGTTTTGTTTTTCGAAACAGGGTTTCTTTGTGTAGCAGCTCTGGCTGCCTTGGATCCCACTTTGTAGACCAGGCTGGCCTCAAACACACAGAGATCCACCTGCCTCTGTCTTCTGAGTGCTGGAATTAAAGGTGTGTATCACCACTGCCCAGCTAGAACCATAAGTAACTTTTTTATTATTATTTACTTTTATTTTATGTGTATTGGTGTTTTGCCTGAAAGTAAGTCTATGTGAGAGTCAGATCTTGGAGTTACAGACAGTTGTTAGCTGCCATGTGGGTGCTGAGATTTGAACCTGGGCCCTTTGGGAAAGTAGTCAGTGCCCTTAATTGCTGAACCATCTTTCCAGCCCCAAATCATGTGTATCTTAAAGGCAGGGAAACTGAGACTTGTTTGGAGTTGTACCGTGGACTCAGTGACTCTTGAAGCCTTTGAGTTGTGCTGCTTTGGGGACCAAAGATGCTAGGGTACAGTCTGGTCAAGAAAGGATCTCAGGGCCCATTTGCATGCCCACCACCCAAAAAGGCCATCAAAGCAGGGGTAGGGAGGAGAAGGACCTCCCTGACCTGGTGCTCATTCCCTCTCAGCCTCGCGTGATAGAGACCTAGGTCCTCACCTAGCCCATAGGGCTCTGGGGATGTCGAGGTCTAGAGGGCAGTTATGTATCAGCCTGACCCCTGTACAGTTCAGAGTCAGCTGTGCTGCTGATTTCCTGGGATCCCTCCACCCCCAGACGACTCTGGGTATCATCACTTCATCAGCCAGCTCAAGGCTCACCCAATCTTGCGGCCACGAATCCACGGCAGGTATGGCAGTTTCTTGACGATGATGGTGCCATCATAGAAAGAGGGTTGACAGCTCTGGGAGATAGCGTTGGCCACCAGCACTGCCATCAGCACAGGCAGTGCGTGAACCATCTGTCCGGTCAGCTCAAAGACCAGCAGCGCCGTGGAGATGCTGTGGGTCACCGCCCCTGAGAAGGCAGCAGCTCCTGCAGGGACAGAGCCACGGTGGGTGACTCAGGCCAGGAGCCAACTCACCCAGAGGGCAAGGTGGGCATAGTGTGACTGTGGTTAGGCCCAGCAATGTGTAAAGAGCATGTCCTGGCAACTGTGAGGAGTACCTGGTCATGGTAAGAGGAAAGGGATTCAGAGCAGGTGGCGGATAGGGAGAAAAAAAACACAAGAGAAAGCTGGAAGGCTTGGGGGGAAGGAATGGCTGAGGGGGTGGACAGGCCTGCGGAGGAGTGGGGACACATTGGGCAGGTCAGTGACTACTATGCACTTCTCCTGTTGCAGTTGAACCCACGAGCTCTGCCCACTTGCTGGTCCCAGGTTCACTCACCTGCCAAAGCATAGGCTCCAGGCATGATGGGATTGACCTCACCTCCAACCACGATGCCCTCTGGGAAGGCGACAGACAAGGCCTCTCCCAAGAGGCGTCCAATGACAGCTCCTGCCACAGACTCAGGGTGAAGGAAATAGCCATGCTGACCTGATTCCCCCAAGGCCCTCAGACCCTGCCCCATCTCCAGTACCACTTTGGGAGGGAGATAGTACGGGGAAGTCAGGTCCCTCGTGCCCCTGAACCTTCGTGGAACTTTGGGACCCCAGTCTTACCGTAGATAAATGTGGGCAAGAAGTACCCAGCGGGGATGGGGATGGTGGTCGCCAGGATCAGCATCCAGAACTGTAGAGAGGTTGGATCCACATGGCAGGAGTTAGAAGCAAACAGGAGGGCATAGAGAAGGGGAGGGATGGGAGGCCCCCAGGCCAGGGCCCACGGCAGCTCCAGCACTAGAGGTGCCACCAACCAGGAGAAAGAGCCAAGCAATCCTCAGTAAAGCACCCACTGGGTGTGAGCACATGCCAGTGGGTTCCTCTCCTCACTCAGGCTGACCTTTAGCAGAGGGCAACTATCCCATCTCCAAGAGTAATGGGTGCCAGGGTCTGTGTGTAACTGCTTGCCCCTGAGCCTGACCGCTTCAGCCTGGTCCCTGAAATCCATGTGGAGGGAGGAGAAGACTGACTTCTGCAAGTTGTCCTTTGACCTCTACATTATACTATGGAGCGCTGGCACACACTCGAGTGCACACACACACACATGCACACACTCATGCACACACAGTTTTGTAAGGAATAAGGGAACTAGTTGCTATGGGACATCACTGTCACCCAGCACCTGGGAGTCTGAGATAGGAGGAGCACAAGTCACAAGCCTGGACTACATAACGAGACTGCACCCCTCAAATGAAGGAGGAGGAGGAAGAGAAGAGGGGAGCAATTGAGGCTGGGAGGGTTTCTGAGGGGTGCAGTGGGTCATGGTCAGATCAGCGACCTGGATGTAGGAGGCAGGGCTCCAGGCTTCAGCTCAGGAAGCAGCCCCTCCCACCCAGGACTGGCCGTCACCTTCATGACCAGAAAGAAGACTAGTGTCCCAAAGACAGTCAGCTGCGGGTGGCACCATTCCAGCCACAGGTTCTGGGGGTCTGGCTCCGCTGGCCAGGATGGGGATGAGTTCTTGGTCATCAAGGCCCACGAGTTGTTGTCAAACAGTGTCTCCAAATGTTGCTCCATGGACAGCTGGGACAGAGGCAGCGGCAGGTCAGCCTGTCCCCATTCATTCTCTTGTCCATCTGAGCCTTAACTACCGTACCCCTTCCCAGTTAGGGACTCTGAGGATGGCTCTGCCATTGCGGAGCTACAACCTTGACATCTGAAAATTGACCTGTAGACATTTTCATTAGGTGATTTCAGGGGACTGGGTGAGAAAGTATACATGGAAGGGCCAGAGATGAGGGTTTTCTATTGTCATCGCCAAACTTGGTGCGCCTTACCCGGGAAGCCATGAAGCGGCCCACACCAGGAGGATAGGTGATGGAGGCCAGGACCAGGGCGGCCAGAGCAGCATACAAGGGCTTGCTGTGGGGAATGAGAGTCCCAGTTTTCCTCCCCTCCTTCCCCACATCCTTGGGGTTCACACCGAAGAAAGGACTACAGAGGGGGAAGGGGGGAAACTTCCAGATGCCCTCCCCACAAGAAGACAGAGGTGCACTGAGACCAGGACACCTGGTGCGAGAAGGGGAGGGGCTGGAGGAGAGTTTGGGACAGAAAGGAACTGGGGTGCTGGCCTAGGGCATACAGAATGCTAAAGGCAGGTGTGTGTGTTTGAGGTTGAGAGAGGAGAGGCAGGGATCAGGGAGGGGGATGTGAATTCAGGAACCAGAAAGACTCAGTGAGGGACTTAATTTTCACATAAGTGGGGCAGTGGCTGTAGGAGCTTGAAGGGACCTCAAGCCAGGTGTGAGCTAGGAGGAGCATTGGGGGATTAATGGAAAGAAGGGTTTGGTGAAAGGGGTGGGTCTTTATGGTAGGTTGGAGGGGGCCAGCCTCTGAGAGGCCCAGTATACCTAGTGGCTAGCAGTTTGGACGTGAACCCATTGGCCTTGAGGAAGAATAAGAATGATCGCTGGCAGAAATTGTACCCACAGCTCAGAACGCCACAGATGGCCCTGGAAGCAGAAGTGGGGGTGAGGCCAGAACCACTTTAGTTTGTGTATGGCTTTCAGGGTTTGGGGCCCCACTCACCCCAGGACCACAAAAAAGAAGATCTCTGGTAGATCAAAAGGTATGTCCACCCGAAAACTGGTCTTGTAGAGGGAGATGATAGTCTCTGGGGAGAGAGGGAAGCAGGTGGAAATCCAGTGCCAGCCTTCCCACCCAAACCCAGTCTCAGAATAACCCAGGCAAGGCAGACACAGCATCAGACCCAACCCCCGAATTTCCCTGCAATTCTAGGGACCTGGCTAGCGTCCCAGCTAGACTCAACACCTCCAGCCCTTAGGGTTCTCCACCCACCCCATCCCTGCTTAACGCAGGTCAGACCCTGTGTCCTCTTAGAAGGACAGAGAAGAGAAAGGAGAAGTGGAGGGGGAGGAAGAGGGAGCAGAATTAGAGAGGAGCCAGAGGGAGGAGTCACAGAAGAGGAAGGGTAGAGACCAAGTCCCAATGTGAGGCTCACCCTGCTCACTGTTGAAGACCGCCAGAAGGCGGAACATGAAGGCCCCGCAGGTGGCAGCGAAGAAGCCCCTCCAGTAATCCCAGACCGAGAAGTGAGAGGACATGACCTCGATGCTGAACAGGACACCTAGGGGACACACAGCTCAGGGGACCGCTATCCCCTGGCTGCAGGACACTGTGTGTGTGTGTGTGTGTGTGTGTGTGTGTGTGTGTGTGTGTGTGAAGGAGCTCTCACCGCTGAAGGGGGCTGCGAAGACCGTGGCCACGCCCACTGCTGCTCCTGCGACCAGCATTTCCATTTTCTTGGTCTTGTTCTGGGAAGAACAGTATCCTGGGCTCAGCTCTCTACACCCCTTCCCCAAGGAGACCCAACCCTGTGCTTCTCACCTCAGACTCCCCGATGATTTTGGTGCGCACATGGCCCAGGTAAGCCGCGGTGATCACACTTAGGTGCACAAAGGGGCCCTGCAGGGTGAGGCAGTACAGTGCGGCTGGGGATGCTGCACCCTACCTCCCAACCCTTCCACTTCCTCCTCTCCTCTTCTGTTTTCCCCCTCCTCCCTCTTCTTCTCTCTCCTCCACTCCCACCTCCTTCTCTTTCTTCTTCCTTCTTAGGGCCTAAGGAACAAAGGCACAAACCTTGCCCAGCAATAGATCGCATCACATCCTTGTCCTAACCCTCCACCAACCACTCCAAGATGGTTTTTGTCACATTTGAGGACCTGGATGTGCTCCCCCAAGACTGGGCTCACTTAATTTAGGCTGGCTATACTGTGGAATATGGAAAAGGGCAGCACAATAGGACGGTAAGTGGGCCCCCCATGTCTGTACCAGTTTTCCCAGGAAGATGGTACTGCCTGTTGCCAAGGTACAGGAGAGGCCTGCCACCTTGGCCCCAAAGTTCTTGATGTCTAGGTAATCCTCCAAGATCACACCAGACAAGATGGTTTTCACCTCTGGGATCCCAGACCCTGGTCCACATAGGTAGAGAACAGAGGGAGAGAGGGTCTGCATTAATTCTGCGTGGACCCTGTGTGCACAGCATTCTTGGGGCACTTTCCTAGGGAGCCCCTCTTGTGCAACTGTTCCTTCTGAATTGAAACATTCCCTCCTAGAGCAGGGAGAGAGGATGGCTAAGATTCAAGAAATAAACTGGCTATGGAGGCGCATGCCTTTAATCCCAGCAGTCAGGAATCAGAGGCAGGCAGATCTCCAAGAGTTCGAGGTCAGCCTGGTATATGTATCAAGTTGCAGACCATTTAGAACTATATAATGAGACTCTGACTTTAATTTTTTTCCTTTCGTTTTTCATGTAATAAACTCATAAGGTACAGGAAACTCCTGAAACTCACAGGATTCACAAGGCCCGTCCCCCAGGGTTTAATCAGCACCAACAATTGCAGGGGAGGGATGATGTTCTGCCAGTTAGTAGAACTGCCTATAAGGCTCACTTTTCACCAGTTGCCGCCCATGCTGGGTGGGCTTTTCAGTGATGCTCAAGCTTTTGAATCACCCATACTCTCTCTGTAAGTCCAATTTGTTTATTATGCATATGGTGTTCTGCCTGTATGTATGCCTGCAGGCCAGAAGAGGGCGCCAGATCTCATTAGAGATGGTTGTGAGCCACCATGTAGTTGCTGGCAATTGAACTCAAGACCTCTGGAAGAGCAACCAGTAAGTACTCTTAGCCTCTGAACCATCTCTCCAGCCCAATTCATGGTTTGCTCATTGTTTCGGTCTGTTGTTGGACCTCTATATGGGATGAGCACATGCTTGCGTCTCCCCAGGAAAAGTCACAAAAATAGCCTCATACCCCCCATGAATACGATTCATAACAGTTTCCAGAAGAAGAAATTGGGGGTTGAATGTACTCTCAAGATTCCCCCCAGACTAGCTAGGGGTAGCTCCAGAGTCCTAGGGAATCTGGCCATTGGCTATAGTCCTGAATGGAAACCAGCCCTCCTTCTTGGCTAGAGGAGCTCAGGGAAGTCAGATAGAGCGGGTGATGTACCGGGTCCTCTGCTGTCCCTCTCCTTGTGTGGCTTTGCGTAAGTGGCCTGGCTGCTTCCTCAGCAGGATGTGAAAAGATTGGGACTCATGGGGACGGCAGAATAAGGCAGGCTGGACAGAAAGCAGGTGACCATGACTCACCTCCAGAGGATGGCGTGATACTCTGTGAGAAGCCGGAGGAGAAGGACAGGAGGGCCACAGGGTACACAGTCCAGGAGAGATACCGGAGCAGGTGACCGTCCCCAATCTCTCTGTACAGCCACTTGTGCGCTGGAGATGCCCAGCAGTCAGGGAGCCACCAGAGCCTCTACAGCCCTGGGGCGGGGTGGTCAGACTTTTGTGCCCACTTATGGTCTAGGAAAAGGCTCAAGACCACCCAATGAGAAGTGAAAGAGAAAACTGTGCCTGGGGTCGAGGGCTATTGAGCTGAGAGGAAGGTGGGCGAGAAGGGGTGGCCAAGCTCAGTTTAGAGAGGCTCCATCCTCTCTGTGTAGACGAGATAATGAAGTCCCAGCAGGGCACAGAACCAGCCCAGAGACACACAGCAAATCAAGGGCCAAGCGAGGCTCAATTTCAGGCCTGACCACTCACAGCCTTTTCCCTCCCCCGCTGCCCCCGGTGGTCCAGCTGGTATCCCAAGTACATATAGGAACGCCATCGCTCTGCAGGGGTGTGCATGCAGAGGAGGCCTTACCTCTGACCACGCTCCTGATAGCGACGTTCATGGCATAGCTGATCAGAGCCATGAGCACCCCATGGGCCATCAGGAAGTACCAGTCCTCGCCCACACGGAACAGCCACTCTTTCACCCACTCCAGGGCCCCTGGGCAGGACACTGGGGTCACAGCTCCTCCCCTGGGAGCTGTTCAGGCTTTGGGCAGGAAGGACCAGGCACGACAGGGTAGGACTTCCAGGACCGAGGTCCAAATGATGAAGAGGGACTCTACCTCACAGGAGGATCCAGCATGATTTGTGGCAAGCGTGTGTGGTGTGAATGCCACGCCTGTATCCTACAGAAGGCCCCTGACCTCCCCTGCCCCATCTCCTTCCACACTGGGACCTAGAGGAACGGTTAAAGGGAGCAGCGGGATTGGAAAAACTGGACGTTGCCGCTCTAGTCAGTGTTTGGTAGGGTCTGCATCCCAGAGGGCACGGCAGGGAGGGGTGCCCAGTTGCATCCCCAGCACCAGCTGCCAGCTCCACTCGAAGCTCACCCCCTCTAGCTGTGGCCTCCAGCGCCTAGACCTATGTTCTTTCTGGGGTCCCTCCTTTCTCTGTCCTCTGGCTACACAGGGTGAACACGCAGACCCCTGGCCACCCAAGAGATTGTACGTGTCATCTGGGAGCACACAGAAGGGGGGAGGGTGCTCTTGGGCCTAGGGGGAGTGTGGTTCTGTACATACTCTGAGGGGGAGGGGACCCAGTTCTTACCCCGGATGCTTCTGCGGGCGCGTGGACATGGACCCCACAGCTCTTGCAGAGTCACTGGCTTCCCAGAGGAGCCCTCATGGAGCCCCACCAGTTCCTCCATTCTTTCTCTGACGACAGGTAGACAGTGCTTGGTGAGCCACTGTGCACCTGTGCCCCACTTCTAGAATATTCCAATGTACTCTGATTCTTAAATACAAGGGAAAACTGTGTGTATTGTGCATATATAAGGTCCTTCCACTCCCAGAAGTCCTAATCAGAACCAGTTCCCTGTTTTAACTCCCACTACTACCCCCTGAGACACTAGGCTGTTTCTACTACTCAGAGCGGTCATTTTGCCCAGGGATAGCCTGTCCCCAAGGGCAGCTGTGATGTCCTATAGCCGTCCTCTGGAGGCCAGAAGACCCCCAAGTCCTGAAGGAGATCCTTGCAGGCAAACACCTCAAGGCCCCACACCCTCCCTCTCCACGTCTGCACTGGCCCTGGCAGGTGCTGTCCAAGCCTGTGCCCCACTTAGCACCCAGCTGTCCCTCACCTGCCAGAGCGTCCTGCTGAAGGCCCTCGGACACAGCCTCTTTGTTTGCAGAACCTGTGCACCTGGTGCACCTGAACGGGGTGCCCTCCACCAATCAACACCCTCCCCTCCTTCCCCTCCTGGGGTTAAGGAAGCCATTAAGAATGTCCTTGAGAAACTGGTCAGAACTCACCAGACTGACTGACCAGGAAGCTACCAAGGCACCAGGAGGGGTGGATTTCCTCATCTAGAGCTAGGCAGCAAGAGCGAGCGCCCTTGCTGTGGTCCCTGGGGCCTCCTGGGGTCTGGGCCTGGGAACAGCAGCCTCTGACCGTGCAGGAGAGTGAGAGTCCTCTGCTGTCGCTGAGCCTCAGGGTCTGGACTCTCAGCTGGACACGGCTGGACACAGAAAGGGGTTTTAAAGTATAATGGGGGAGGGGAGGGAAGGGGTGCAGCAGAAGGCACATGCTCAGAACTGCCTCAAATGACTGAGTTCTCCCCCAAATCCAGGGAAAGGGCCCCTAATGGCATTGCAGAACTGTGAGGCTTCTTATCCGAGATCACAGAGGCCCGCTGAAGTAGAGGCACGCACCCAGAGCCACCACCTCAAAGAGCCCAGAGGTTGAGGGCCAGAAGCAGGACTCCCACCATGGTTTGCCTGACACCTATGCAGGCACACTGTTCTGGGGGTTCGCTTCGACAGTCCCATCTTGTTCAGGGGTGGGGAGGCAACAGTGGTGAACCGGGAGGGCTGGAGACCACGAGGCAAGGAAATGAATGAACTTTTCATCCAGCCTCTGAATCTCAGAAAACTGCCCCTGTGGCTGTGGCAGGGCCCTCTGAAAAAAGCATGAGGTGATGGCAAAAAAGTGTATGTGTGTGTGTGTGTGTGTGTGTGAATATGTGTGTACATGTGCATGTGTGTACACATGTATTGTGTGCCTGTGTATATGTGTGTGTGCATGAATCTGTGGGTGTGTATATGTGTACATATGAGTTTGCATGTATGTGTGTATGTATGTGTGTGTGAATATCTGTGTGCACGTACATATGTGTACACAAGTATGTATGTGTGTATGTGTATGTATGTGTGTGCATGCATCTGTGTGTGTACATATATGAGTTTGTGCATGTGTGTATGTGTGTGATTATGAGTGTACATGTGCATATGTATGCACACATTATATGTGTGTATGCATGCATCTGTGGGTATGAGTATGTGTACACATAAGAGTGTGTGCGTGTGTGTGTATGTGAGCTGGCAGCACTGCTCCGCTGTTTAGCGTGGCCTCCACGCCCTTGTAAGTTGAAGTAATGACGCCCTTTTGCAGTGCTTGATGAAAGGCCAGAGAAATGCAGTTGCTCACCAATGGTCACAAAGCAGAGGTTGAACTTGGGCTCAGACTGTCTGTCCCATCTCCAAGCTCCCAAGAAACTGGACACAAGATAAAGAGCTTGTGCCTGGGGCTACTTTTAGAAGATTTGGGGGCCGTCGGTGCAGCTCAGTTAGTAGAACGCCTGCCCAGCATGCATGAGACCCTAAATTCGGTTTCTAGCACCTGCTAAACCCAGTGTGGTGGCACATGTCTGCAATCCCAGGTCTTGGAAACTTAGAGGCAGGAGGATCAGAAGCTCGTGGTTATCATTCCTCTGCATAGCAAATAAGAGTGAGACCTGGGCTCCACGAGACACTGTGTCAAGGAATAGGAGGAGATGAAGAGGAGGAAGAGAAAAGAAAATCTAGGCAAGGGGTGATTCGTCCTCTCTCCCCTTTCACCCCTGTCACCACTCCAAAGACTGTGTCCCTCTAGTGACTGATGAAAATCCAAGACTTTTTTTGTTTTGTTTTGTTTTGTTTTTGGAGACAGGGTTTCTCTGTAGCTTTGGAGCCTGTCCTGGAACTAGATCTTGCAGACCAGGTTGGCCTCGAACTCAAGGAGATTCACCTGCCTCTGCCTCCTGAATGCTGGGGATTAAAGGCATGCGCCAGCACCACCAACAAAATCCAAGACTCTTAACAGCTTCTAACCCTCGTTACTTCAAAATAGGAGCGAGGATGTTTTGTTGTTATTATTTATTTATTTATTTATTTGTTTATTTATTTTGATGTAGAGTGAGCAGGAACCAGCTGTTCTGCACAGCCAGGGCCACCCTCCCCTCCCCTACCCAACTGTCAACAGATAGTTAGCTGTTCTGTTGACAACCCAAACATGTCTCTGGTCTTGGCAGCTAGCTGGCACTGGTGTCATTACTGGCCTCACATGTCCACACCCCACTGGGAGCACCAGGAAGCTGAGACACGGATATCAGGGGTTCCTGTGCTAAGGATAAGTTCCTCCCAAATGCACTAGCCCTACCTGCCAGTCTCCCCACCCACGAGATCCTTCTCCTCTGTCTTAGGTGCCTGAGGAGCAGAGGCAGCTGTCCTGTCAGAGCAGGGTCTGAAGCCAGAGCAGACCTGCCGTTCAACTCCTTCCTTGACCAGAGCCTTGGCCACTTCTGTCCTATGGGCCTTGCAGCATGGGTCTGCCTGCCTTCCATTTATCCAAGTCTGCCAGGCCTAAACATCACCCAGGAGGCACTTTGTGAATGGATTCCTTACTCTGGCCTTCAGGCTAGATGTGCAGGAGCCGAGGGGAAAGAATTTCTGGTCCTCAGAACTCCACATCAGAATCATTTAATTGATATATTGTATTATATCATATTGTATTATTAAATAAGGTTTATTTGGGGTCAGAGAGATGGTTCAGCAGTTAAGAGCATTTGTTCTTGCAGAGGACCCTGGTTCGACTCCCAGTCCCCACATGGATAATTCACAGCCATCCATAGCCCATGTCCAGGGGATCCAACACCCTCTTCCGGCTTCCATGAGCACAAAGTATTCACATGGCACACATGCAGACGAAACACATACAAAATCAAAAAATGAATAAATCTAATAAAAATGTAAAAGTTTTATTTTATTTTTAATGTCTGCATGTGGGTGCATAAGTGTGGTGCCCACAGAGGTCAGAAGTGGGTGCTGCATCCCCTGGAGCTGAAGTTATTAGGTGGTGATGAGCTGCCTACTGTGGGTGCTGGGAACCAAACTTGGGTCCTCTGCAGAAGCAATAGGCTGAGCCATCTCTCCAGCTTCCCAGGTCAGAAACGTGGGGAGCACCTGTGTTTGTGAAAATGCTCCCAGGAGGAAGATGCCCCAAATTCAAGAGACTGGACCAGCATCCTTTCTGGAGTTCTTGGCTTTTGAAAAACATACACTTTATTATTCTGTGTGTATAAATAAATGTTTGCCCCCTTGTATATCTGTGTGCCACATGCATGTCTGATGCTCCTCGAGGGAGCCAGATCCCCTGGAGCTGGAGTTACAGAGGGTTGTAAGATACCACGTGGCTGGGAACTGAACCCTGGTCCTCTGGAAGGGCAGCCAGTGCTCTTAACTGCTGAGCCATTTCCCAGCCCTTGGGGTTCTTGTTTTCTGGCAGTCTCATACCTGTGTGCTCTGCACTCGGATCTCCCTCACTCCACCCCATGGTCCCTTCAGTGTCACTCAATGATTCCCTTCCTCCTAACTCACCCCCCGCCCCCGCCGTTCCGAACATCCCTCTTTTCCCCCAGGTCCCAGGTAGACAGACAAAGATGCTCTGTGCTGGTGTTTGCAAGGTCGTTGTCCTACGCAGGAGACAGCACCCCACCCCGTGCCTCCCTCCCTATCCTTCCACTGCCACCGTCCTTCCACCCCCTCTCCCATGACGTTCCCTGGACTTTGGAGAGGCCATTTAGGGTCATTGAATAATGACCTCCAACTTCCTAGGAAGCCGAGACTGGTCTTGAACTCCTGGTTCTCCTGGGGTGACGGGCACATGTCACCACACCCAGTGATGACCTGGATCATCTCTGAAGCTCCTCCTATTCCTGTGATCTGACAGAAGCGTGCCTGGTGTCAGAGAATGACCTCGGTGACCTTTTGAGGTCCCGCCTGGCCACTGAAGCCAGAGGACTCAGTATTTGTGTAGATGACTCCTCAGGGATGTGGGGAAAAGGAGGGGACTGGTGGGCGGGTGTGGGGGTAGAGGGAGCTGACACCCAGCAGCAGTGACTCAGGCCCTCAGCACCGTGACGGTGACAGCGTGTCTGCTTTTAGCTGTTGGCTCTTGTTTCCCTGGCAGGCTGCTCTGGGGGGGCCCCCATATGACCCCATCTTTTTCCATCTCACCTCAGTCCCGGTGACCCCCTGAATGAAGCCCTGCCAGCCTCTCTTCAGCAAGGATAGCCAACACGGAGGACCGTGGTTCAGTTCTAAGCCCCCACATGAGTAATTCCCAATCATCCATAACTCCAGTTCCAGGGGATGTCAGTGGGTGACAGATCCTTGTAACTCCAGCCATCACTCTGACCCCCAGTTCTGCCCTGCCCTGTCCTGACTGTATTACCAGGGATGCAGCTCCAGTCTTGGCTCTGTGAAGCCAGAGACAAGAGGCACGGTCCTCATCTTCAGGAACTTCTGGGTGAGTGAGGGGGGGAGAGGAGATTCTGCCCCAGAGGCAGGGATGAGGGGTACCAAGAGAAGGGTCAGAACTCACGAAGACTATCTCACACTGCAGGTGCTGGGGACTCGGGACAGAAGGAGCCCTGTGAAGTCCTGAGCAACTAGAAGCTTCCATGGGAGAGAGGAATGGGGTGATTGATTATATGGGAAGAAAGGTCAAGACTTGTGTTCCAAAACTGCTTGATGGGTTGATGGAACACCTGCCTCCGGAAAGTGCCTCCCCTGGCCTCTGTTCCCCTGCCCAGTGTCATGCAGTCTGGGGTTCTACTCAGTGAAAAGAAAGGGGCCTTCTTGGACACAAGGGTCAGGCACATCTGGGGTGGAATCCCAGCCATTCTAACGTGCTCAGACCCAGCCCTTCCCTTCCTCGGAGGCTCATTTTCCTGGTCTAGAGGCTTTGTTGGGAAGGGGCAGCAGTGCCCAGAGACACCCTGGGAGCCACCAGCATTCTCTTTGCCTGGATGTGATCTCCTATGACCATGATCCCAGGCAGACAACTCCTCTGAGTCCGAGATGGAGCAGACTCTTGCCAACAACCTAGACTCCTAGATCTTTAAGGATAATTGTCGAATTATCTGCCCCTTCCCTGAAGCTGGGCCCAACCCCCTAGCCCCACCTCCAGCTGCCTGCTTTCTTCTATTCTGCTGCTAAAGGTTCTGAGAGCAGGGATGTGGGGAACGACGACATAGAATCGGGGTCCCTGTGGGAGTTGACAGGGGTCATCTATGCACTCCAATTCCCCTCCCTGGGCTGTCTCAACCTTTCTGAAGAGATAGCTGATTCTGGAGCTGCTAGTATCCCACAAACAGTCCAGCAAGGTTCTTGCACGCGCCTGCTCCTCAGGAGTCAGATAACGGAGCCACAGGCCCTGAGAATCAGTCTAAGAGGAGAGTCAGGTCCCTGGCTAGGGAGGGAAACAGCAAACCACAAAGTCCTGGGGCAGGCACAGGGCAGGACCCACCCCCTGCCCTGGCCGCTACAGAGGCCCTTGGGGCTGGAGCTCCGGTCTTGGAGTGCCAGGCGATGAGCTCAGCCCTCCAAGCCGGCCCTTGTGTGTCAGGCTGTCAGCAGGGCCATTTCTCCCAAGAAGATTTCCAGGCCCCTCTGGGCCATGAAGAGGACTAAATTTAGCCAGCAGACAAGGGGCTGGCCTTGAGCCCAGGGACGGCCGGGCCTTATAAAGCGCTGGCAATCTGGGCCCCGGCATGCTTCCCTGGAAGTCTGCACCCACACGCTTCTCCAGTCCAGCCCCTGCCTAGACAGGGTCCCTGCTGCCTGTGGATGAGCCACCGGACCTCCTCCGCCTTCAGAGCGGAGAGAAGCTTCCATTCTTCCTCCACCTCCTCCTCCTCCTCCTCCTCTTCTTCGGCCTCCCGAGCCCTCCCAACCCAGGACCCACCCATGGAGAAGGCTTTGAGCATGTTTTCTGAGGATTTTGGCAGTTTCATGCGGCCCCACTCGGAGACCCTGGCCTTCCCAGGCAAGTGCGGGAAGGGGAGAGACACAGGTGGGAAGGTCTGCTCCATGGCATCGCTGAGTGGGTTATAGCCACTCCTCTGCCAGGAATAGGTGCTTGCTGCATGGGTTCCAGCCACATGTGGCTGCCATGGCAGACCTGGCCACCAAGACAGATCTGTCTGTGACACAGGTGGGCTTCCTGGAGACAATGGCGAGATACGAATCCAGTAGTCTCACATGGCCCATGTCCTGATGGGAACCCTGGAGGGCTGGCTGGGGCTGAGGGGTGGCTGGCCCCTCAGAGCTTCTAGGTCTGGATGGAATTACTAAAGGAGGGACTTGCATGCATAGATTACATGTTGGATAGGGTGAGGCTCACCCCTCCCAGCCCTCCCACCCCCGACAAGGTGAGCTGCAAGAATGAGGAGAGGAGCTATTGTCTGGGAGAGCCACTCCTTGCCCCAAGAGAAGAGTGGAGACCCAGGTTTGGGGTTCAGGGCTTGCTGGGTGCCCAGCTTATAGCAGCTCTGCCCACAGCCCGTCCCGGGGGCCAAGGCAACATCAAGACCCTCGGGGATGCCTATGAGTTTACCGTGGACATGAGAGACTTTTCCCCTGAAGACATTATTGTCACCACCTCCAACAACCACATCGAGGTGCGAGCGGAGAAGGTGAGTCTGGACTCTGCTCCACCCCAGAGTTCCCACCTTCCCCTGGACTCTGCCTAGTCTAGCTGCTCTGGGTCCCCTACTGGCAGCTGCCTTTGGAGACCTCATACCCTGACCCATGTTCCTTCCCTGTCTGTACTTCCCCCAGGGCAAACTGCAGTCTGTTCCCAGTGGGCACATCAGTCAGGGACCTGCATGTCTCTCTCCAACCTAAGGTTCACAGAACCTATCTTCAGGAGCCCATGTCGTGGCACCTGGGAGCCTCCAGAGATGAGAGAGGGATCTTGGGATGTGGGCAGAAGGGAGCCGGAGTGGTTGAGACATGATTGGGTGAGGGAGATCATGGTGGAATAAGGAAAGCTCCTTGGCAGAAGGGAGAGGAAGGTGGCAGTGACCGAGCCCACCTGGGCAGCCACTCACGCCACACCTCACCCCTCTTTCATCCCAGAGCCAGAAGTGTGGGTCCTGTTTTGGCACCCCCACACTGGGCCTGAGGCTGAAAGGGAGCCACGAAGCTCAGAGCCACACCCACCCTGGACCCCACTTACTTTACCCGGAGTCTCATTGGCTAGCTCATCGGAGAAGGCACTGCCAGCACAGATAGTGGCTGCCCCAGTCCCTAGGGCCATGCTGATTCTTAGAGGATATTTGCCAAGGCCTCCTTGACCACCCCACAAGTCTGCCTAGCTCCCCTAACTCAGGCTGGACACTAGGAAGCCCTGCCAGAGGTTCGAGGACTGTGGGCCACTGGTGGCACGTGCCAGCCCCGCCAGCCCCACGTCCCAGGGTGACTCAGCCAGCCGATGCTGCTGGACACTATGTGCTAGCTGGGCTGCGGGGGAGGGTGGTGGCTCTGGTCGTGGACACTCAGGGTGTCTAGGGATCCAGAGGGCACAGTTGTGTCATTTCTCCCCCGCCCCCCATGGCTCAAGAGTCCCAGTCTTCCAGCTACTTCTATGGAAGCTCAGCCCTTACGGAGCCCCACCTAACCCCATTCTATATTCAGTTTCCCCGGGACCTCTGGGCCCCTCTGCAGAGCCCTTGGCAGTGGTGTAACTGGGGACACAGAGCAAAGAGGAGGCTCTGGCTTGATTTGGGCATGACCAGGACCCAGGATGGGATAAGGGCTGGGATGGTCACTCCTGACCTGTCACCCCTTCCCCAGCTGGCGGCTGATGGCACAGTCGTGAACACCTTCGCTCACAAATGCCAACTACCAGAGGATGTGGACCCTACATCAGTGACCTCGGCCCTCCGAGAGGATGGCAGCCTCACCATCCGGGCACGGCGTCACCCACGCACGGAGCACGTCCAGCAGACCTTCCGGACGGAGATAAAGATCTGAGGGTCTCCCCACCCTTGCCCTCCCCCCATCTCCTCCTCAACCGGCCTGCTGCTGAGGTCATCCTGACCCCTGACAATGGCCCCCAGAACATCTCAGCCTAGGCTCCAGTCACCCCACACACTCTTAGGCCCCAGGTGGGTCACTCCCTCCCCCCCAAACTAGGGCCCTCCTCTCCACCTGGGGCAACCCCACGACCCTCATCCAGATAGGACCTCCCTATCTTAGTTCACAAATAGAGGTGTTGAAGTATGGACTTGGGGAGAAAGATGGGGACCGAGCCTCCAAGCAATTGACCAGAGCACAGAGAGACATGGATGGCATCTCTGCGGAGCAGGGGACCAGGGACCCTCCTGGCAAGTGGAATATAAGAGTTGGCCGCAAGCAGTGCTGCTGGCCTAGGCGGACTGCCTCAGACAAGCCAGAGAGATAGCCATGACAGCCACCTCCCCAGGGCTGCAACTCTCCAAGCCTCAAACCCAGGGCTACCTGTCACTCTGGGCCTCTGTCAGCTACTTGTGCCAGGCAAGGCCACCTGCACCCAGGTGGGCCTCCTATCTCCAGCTGCTGGTGCCTTAGGCCAGACTGAGTCTTCTCCTTCTTAGTAGAGACCTAGGATCCTGGGCAGCTTCCCCTGCAGAGAAGGGCCCCTGGGGACATGAGAGCAAGAGCTCCCCGGGATTTGCTAATCCACCAATCTACCCACACATACCCTGAAACATTCACTCCCTTTGGTTCAAGCCCAGTTCGAACCATCCTAAATCAGATTTAGCATCTCTATTTTCATCAATGGGGACGTAGCATCTCTGAGCCTCTGAACCATTTGGATGCTCGGTTTTGCCGCTGAAGGTTGGCTCTGAACCCAGCACTGCTTCAACTGCCCTCAGCCTCTCACCTCTGTGCCCTGGGGAGCATCCCCCTGACTCCACAGGCCCTCCTTCACATGTCCACTGCACAGGGTGGTCACAGGAAGAGCCCCAACCCAGATCCCTGCTGCCCTCCAAGTCCAGGACAAAGACCCTTGTGTGTGGGTGTGGGATGGTGGGGTGGGGTGACCAGGGCTCTGACCCTGGCTCTGTCTCAGTCTCCCACAGTAGAAGCAGGTGTGTGAGAGGGGGGAGCTCACAGTTAGCTGGGGTCCTTGGGGCCTCTGACTCCTGCTATCTTGGGACCCTGGGGACAGGGAGGGTGGGGGTTCACGGGAATCTGGTCTCTACAACCTATACACAATAAAAGGACAGTATGAGAGACATGTGGAGACCCCACCTGGAGTTCTACCTGAGAGAGGAGACTGAGTGGGCGGGGAGGACATCGGGACTGGGGAGAGAAGCTTAAGGCTGGAAATGTCTCCCCAAACCTGCCTGCAGAAATCCGGCGTTATTCTACAGAAAGGCTTACAGCACCCTGTCTCCCTGCTGCCTGCCTTTCCCTTTGTATTCATTCTGTAGTTCAAGAGGAATGTCTGAGCTGGACTGTGTACCAGCGCTGCATTCGACGCTGTCCCAAGCCAAGGGCCACAACGTCCCTTCTCGAAGTCCCTCCCCTCGATGGGGCCTCTGAGTCCCAGCGAAGCTAAGTGATAGGCCTAAGGTCACACAGCTCCGAAGATACAACCAACTGGGGTAGGGTCAACCGCAGGGAGAGGTGCTGGATGGCTGTAAGCCTGGAGGGTTCTGGGGTGCAGGTGGGCGGGGGTGGGGTGGGGGAGGAGTGGAGTGGGAATGGGGGAAGGGTCTCCTCGCTCCTACTGAAATCAGAGTAGCCAACTCTGCTCCCCAGAGCAGCTCCGCTGGCGACCGCGGTCGGAGCAGGGAGGGGAGGTGGGGGTGCAGTATTTCCAGCCTCGTGAGTCACGAATTCCGCTGGGTTATTTGCAGCCCCAACACTCATCAGCGCGGGGCTGGGGCGTGGGGCGGGACTGATAGCCTTCCCCAGTCGCCCCCGACCCGAGGTCAGGTTCACCTTGGCGAGAAGACCACAGCAGCCAGCCGGAAAACCAGCACTGGAAGGGCGACTGTCCTCAGCGGTGGGTGGGGGTGGGCTGGGGTGGGTGCCTGTCTCCCCCTCACAGGTCGCAGTCCCTGCCCAGGCAGCTTCCTGCCGCTGGAAACCGGGTCCTTCTGGTCTAAGGGAGCCCAGGGCTGAGCCAAGGTGACCCCGCTGACCGGGAGGGCGGGCATGTGGGGGCGGCCATCCAAGAATCTCTCTTCTCAGCTCCGCCTGCTGGGGCACCACGCTGGCCCACCCTTTCTAGACTAAATATAAGCCTGGCTGCAGGCCCAGCAACCTGCCCCCACTGATGGAGCTTAATCCAGCGAGCCCCATCCATTGAGTCCCCAGTATGTGCGAAGCACCCCAAAAATCCTATGAGCAGGATGCTATTGTCGTCTGGCACAGATGGATGTGGAGGTTCGGAGAGGTCAAGCAAACATCTCTGGGATTTGAATCTTTGCCTGAGGCTCAGGATAACTCTCCACTGGGTCAGCCCAGACCAGCATGCTCCTTCTCCCCCAGACATGGAAGCCCCTCCTTCTGCTGAAGGAGAGTCTGTGAAGAGAGGAGGATTCCTACATCTTGTTACTTCAGGAAAACGCCTGTGTATCAACCACAAGAGGATGAAAAGATGTAGCCCTCAGAGACCAGAGGCCTCCTGAGAAGCCAAGCCAGGTGCTGCCCCAGGTATCAGGGAATGAGGTCTCCACAAGGCTTCTGGTTTCAAAGGCTCCTTCCTTCCACAGCCACAGACCCGAGAGTTTAGTCTCAAAAGCAGGGTCCTGACTGGGTGTTGATTCTGGAGTCTGGAGGTTTATGTCTGAAATTCTAGAGCTCTGGGACCATTGCAGGTGGATCAAAAGTTCAAGGTATCCTTGGCTACACAGTTTGAGGCTAGCCTTGGGCTGCATTAAGGCCAGTCTAAAACAAAACAAAGAAAAATTACAGAGTCCCAAGCCTGAGGTGCGAGCGTCTCCTTCAAGACTGACTTCAGCGGTGTTTCGACCATGCAAATAGCACGTGCCCGGTGCTGGGAAGTCGGCCCATCCATTGGCGTGTCCAGGCCAAGCCTCACGGATTCAGTCCAAATCCTTCATACGATGGTGAGCTCCAGACTCAGAGAGGTCTGGGACCTCACCCAGAGTGACACAGTGAGAGCATTCACGTAGTTCAGTAATAAATGTGGGATCCTTGAACTCCCGCTGTAGTCCCGCTCTCTTCTCCCAGACCAGTGCCCCTTGTGAGCTCTCTACTTCCCAGTCTGTCCCTCTTGATCCCAGACCTGGCACAGAAGCGATCAAAGGAGTGGAGGGACCCTTGTGGGCCCTGGAGGCAGATCACCTAAGGGCCAAATCTTGGCTCTACTGTCTCTGAGCAACGTGTCATTGTGGAAGTAGCTTAACCTCTCTGTGCTAGGGTAACCACACCGTCCCTAGCACAGCAGGATTTGTACTTGGGCCGGTCCTTTGCTCCAGGGAAAAGCCACTGGGGGTGGAGCTTAACCCCCATTCCCACCCTACCGCCCCTCCCCTCCGAGAAGATGCCTTCCCAGCCCTAGGGTGGAGGTAGGAAGCCCCTGGACACCTTAGTTCTCTCAACACGAACAGAAAGCAGGTCCTTGCCTGGGGCCGTCCGTGAGACTGAAACCATTGAGAGTGTGCAAGAACGGGTCTCTCCCCTCCAACAGCTAAAGAACTGAAGGGCAGGAAAGGTTTGGAAACCAAGCAAAGCCAGAGTTTACGCAGAGGGCAATTTTATTAGAAGAAAAACCCCAGGGCAGGCAGCTGCCGATCTCAGTAGGAGGAGAACGGGGAGGAGCAAAACAAAACAAAACAAAACCCTGGCGGCGCATCACCTAAGCTGTCTGGAGGTCAGCCACCTCAGCAAGTGGAGAGGGGGACTCTAAAGCAGTGGTTCTCAACCTTCCTAACGACTGCAACCCTTCAATACGGTTCCTCATATTGTGAGGACCCCCAATCTGTTGCTACTTTGTAACTCTAACTTTGCTACTGTTATGAATCTTAATGTAAAAGTCTGTGTTAGGCGACACCTGTGAAAGGGTTGTTTGACCCCCAGGGGGTTGCGACCCACAGGTTAAGAACCGCTGCTTTAGAGACAGACTGAGAAAGCCCTGTGTACCCAGAACAAGTGTACTGCTCTGTGCAGCATCTGAAGGGGAGGGAGAGAAAAACACAAGAAGCTAAAACTGGACCTTGCTGAGTCAAGTTTCAGGCAATCTCATGGTGGTCATAGGGGCTGTGCTAGAGTCAGGAATGCTAAGGACAAGGACATCCTCTCATTGAAGGGATAAATATTCTGCCTGTCTGTTTAGCGTGGCTTAATGTGAGACCAGCTTCTTAGGAGCACTGGTTAGTTTTATCAACTTGCCACAAGCTAGAATCATTTTAGAAAAGGGAACTTCATTAACTTGTACCCAAGTGTGCAGTGCATTTTCTTAATTGATTATTGATATGGGAGGGCCCAGCTAACTGTTGACACAGCCACCCTTGGGCTGGTGATTCTGGGTGCTATAAGAAAGTAGTCTTGCTGGGCGGTGGTGGTGCACGCCTTTAATCCCAGCACTCGGGAGGCAGAGGCAGGCAGATTTCTGTGAGTTTTGGGCCAGCCTGGTCTACAAGAGCTAGTTCCAGAACAGGCTCCAAAGCCACAAAGAAACCCTATCTTGAAAAACCAAAAAAAAAAAAAAGCAGTCTGACAAGAACTTTAAATCTTTGAAGGAAGAAATTGAAGAAAACATCAGAAAGTGGAAAGATCTCCCATGCTCTTGGGTAGGTAGAATTAACGTAGTAAGAATGGCAATCTTACCAAAAGCAATCTACAGATTCAATGCAATGCCCATCAAAATCCCAGCAAAATTCTTCACAGACCTCGAAAGAATGGTACTCAATTTCATATGGAAAAGCAAAAAAACCCAGAGTAGCCAAAACGATCCTGTACAATAAAAGAACTTCTGGAGACATCACAATCCCTGACTTCAAACTCTATTATAGAGCTATAGTAGTGAAAACAGCCTGGTATTGGCATAAGAACAGACGAGGACCAATGGAACCAAATAGAAGACCCGGTTATTAATCCGTGTGCTTTCAAACACCTGATTTTTGACAAAGAAACAAAAAATAACAAATGTAAAAAAGAAAGCATATTTAACAGGTGGTGCTGGCATAACTGGATATCAACATGTAGAAGAATGAAAATAGACCCATATCTATCACCATGCACAAAACTCAAGTCCAAATCGATCAAAGACCTCAACATAAAGCCAGCCACACTGAACCTTATAGAAGAGAAAGTGGGAAGTACACTTGAACACATTGGCACAGGAGACCACTTCCTAAATATAACCCTAGTTGCACAGACACTGAGAGAAACAATTAATAAATGGGACCTCCTGAAACTGAAAAGCTTCTGTAAAGCAAAGGACACAGTCAACAAGACAAAATGACAGCCTACAGAATGGGAAAATATCTTTACCCAACCCCACATCAGACAGAGGTCTGATCTCCAAATTATACTAAGAATTCAAGAAATTGGCCATCAAAAGAACAAATTACCCAATTTAAAAAAAATGGAGTATAGACCTAAACAGAGAACTCTAAACAGAGGAATATAAAATGGCTGAAAGACATTTAAGGAAATGTTCAACATCCTTAGTCATCAGAGAAATGCTGCTGTATCATGCTCAGTAAAAATCTCTGGGGTGCCCTTCTGAAAGAGGACCCGGTCCCATTTACCCAGGGGCTGTGAAATAATATTTTTGTACACTGTGAAGATGTGTCACTTGGATTGGCTTAATAAAAAGCTGAACATCCAATAACTAGCAGGATTCTTGGGGTAGAGAGAACACTGGGAAGAAGTCAGAGTCACCAGCCAGGCTCAGGAGAAGCAGGTCATATAGGAGATGAGGTAACAAGCCCCACGTAAATGAATAGAGATGGCTCAGTTTAAGTTGTAAGAGCTAGTTAGTAATAAGCCTAAGCTACCAGTAAGCTATTAATATTTCATGATTAATAAGAAGTCTCTATGTGGTTATTTGGGAGCTGGCTGATGGGATAGAGAAAAAAATCTGACTACACCCAGGAACTATCCTGAGACCACAGATGTCTTAAGAGCTCCATGGGTTGTGTTTGCTGAACTGAAGCCTCTATCCCTGAGGATGGTGGGCACAGTTCAAAGAGTAGGCACCTGAGCAACCTGGCTGCAGCTGCATAGGTGGAAACTAGGAACCGTCTTTGTGGGAGTCTGGGGCTTATGGGTTAGGGTCTTCTGGAATGCCTCCCTGAAGAACTCCAGCACACTACCAACCCCCCAAGAGCCAGAAGGGGAAGGGAAGGGCTACAAATTGACTTGCTTCCCCTTCCCTCCCTTCTGGTCCTCCTTCACTCTGCCCTTCCTCTGCTCCTACCTCTACCGCTTCTCTCTCCTTCCTCCTTCTCCCTTCTTTTCTTCCTCCTCCCTTCCTTCTTCCTTCTGTTCTCCCATCCTCCTTAATAAGTAGTGATCATGAGCTGGGCGATGGTGGCACACGCCTTTAATCCCAGCACTCAGGAAGCAGAGGTAGGTGGATCTCTGTGAGCTTGAGGCCAGCCTGGTCTTCAGAGTGAGTTCCACGACAGCTATGGCTACACAGAGAAACCCTGTCTCAGAAAACAAACAAACAAACAAATAGCGACCATGGTCAAAGCTTCACCTCTCTGGCCTCAAATTTCTCATTTGTAAAATGGTACTAAAAAATCTTGTCTATGCAGACTGAATTGGCGGGCCCCGATGTGGTGTGCCACCCATACAGCTGCTAGCCAGTAGCTACAAAGACAGCTGCCTGTACTGAGTGCAAGAACAGTGTAGGAACCCCGAACCTTCTCCAAGTCACCATGCTTGAAGCATAAACAGCCATTATCCCGCACCCAGGTGGTAGAAGATTATAGCTTTACTTTAGGAATCGGAGTCCAGCTGGTGATAGGGCGACACCTGCTGGTGAACAGGAGCTGTGCAGCTCACAGGCACATCGGGAAGAGGGCAGAAGGCAATCCACTCGCCCAGTGGACATGAGCCTTTTATATAACACTGTCACTCCGTGCCTAGTCCAAACGGTCTCTCTCCCTGGTCTGAGTTAATGTCCATCCCCTAGGCTTCCTGCCTGCCTGCCCATGGTTCTGTAGTCAGGAGGGGAGGAGTCTGTAGTTCTTCTCTTCCTTTTCTTTTCTTTGTTGTTTTTTTGTTTTCAATACAGGGTTTCTCTGTGTAACCCTGGCTGTCTGGAACTCACTCTGTACACACGGCTGGCCTCAAACTCAGAGATCTACCTGCCTCTGGCTCCCGAGTACTGGGGTCAAGGGCGGTGTCACCATAGCCCGACTTATCCTTTTCTTAGTTTTTAAAGTTTTTTGGTTCATGTGCACATGTATTTATCTATGTAAAGGTGTGCCCGTGGGAAGCCAGGAAACCTGAAGTCCAAACTCAGGTCCTCTCCAAGGTAGGCTATGCTCTAACTACTGAGTCATCGCTCTCGCTGGCCCCCACCCTTTTCTGAGAAGGATTTCATTCAGTCCCGGCTGGCCTCAAACAATTACTTTGAACTTCTGGCCTGCCTGCCACCACCCTCCAAGTCCTGGGATTACAGATGTGCATCTCCATGCTTGGTTTACGAGGTGCTGGGACTCAAATCCAGTGTTTCAGATGTGCTAGGCAAGTCTCTGCCTTAGCCTAGGCCATTATTGTTTTGGCTTTAAGACAGTCTTTCTATGTGATCCAGGCTAGCCTACAACTCTCAGTCTCTTGTGAGTCGGAATGACAGGTGGGGTGTGACATCCCATCCATCTTAGGGATTCTTTCTTTAATAAAAAAGATTGTTTATTTGTTGGTTGTATACAGTGTTCTGTCTGCATGTATCCCTGCCCACCAGAAGAGGGCACTAGATCTTACTACAGATGGTTGTGAGCCACCATGTGGTTGCTGGGAATTGAACTCAGGACCTCTGGAAGAGCAGCCAGTGCTATCAACCACTGAGCCACCCCTTTCTTTTTTTCTTAACAGGGTCACCCTTGCCCATCTCAAATTCCCTCTGTTGAGATGACTTTGAACCTGGTGGTCCTGCTTCCTTCTTCCAAGTGCTGGGGTGACAGGCCTATGTCTCCATGCCTGTCATGATGCTCCATTGCATTTCTGTACGATGCTCCATTGCATTTCTGTACACTGCTCCCTCTGCTCATCTGAGACAGACTCTCCTGTAGCCCAGGCTGGCCTCAGATTCACCCCGTACCTAACAGTGACCTTGCCCTTCCAACCCTGCTGTCACTTTATGGGTACGAAGATTACAGCTGTGTGCCACCGTGCCTGGTTTATTTGGTACTAGGGATTAAATTCAGTGCTTGGCTCATACGGGGTAAGCAGTTACCAACCGAGCTGCCTCTAGCCCCATCTCCCTCCTTTGAAGATGGAGTTTCCCAGAACCTATCCCCCCACCCCACCCCACCCCACTGCTCCACAGCCTTCCAGGCACCTCCCGGACTACACTTGAGCCAAGCTGACAGCAACTGGCCTGACCATCACACAGGGACACTGCCACTGAGGAGCTCTCCCTGGCTTGCTCTGGGATGAGGTATCTGTGATGGGTGGGTGAGTTTCCATAAGGAGAAAAAATTCCTTAGGGCTGGCTCTTTCTGTTTTTCAGCTCGCACGGCGTCCCTGTGTTATCTTTCAGGCATCTGAACTGGCCTGACCTTGGGGTCTTGACAGGATTCGTCCTCAGCTGCAGCCACTAAGAGCTTCGCCTGAGCCGCGAGCGCATTCACTACGTTCCCTTTTAAAAGGGCCCTGCCCACTTCCCATTCCTTCCTCTTTCTCTCTCTCTCCAAGCCCTGCACCAGGAAAGACACTTCTGTATCGTGTCACAGATCTGCTCAGCAATGCTCAAAACATTTATTTATTTGGTCACTTGCTCAACCCTCTCCCTTCCCTAGCGGCAGGAAGGCCGTGACGTCATCGGCAGCATCCTGTAGGGGAAGTAGAAGGTGCTTCGTTGGTACCATGCCTGGCCTTAGCTGAGAGCCTGGCAGAGGATGGGGAAGAGGACAGAGACGTGACTGGCTCTTACATCCTTCAACACATCCAGGATGCCTTCCTGGGCTCAGACTCCAAAGACTACTTGCATTCCCAGGCTCTCCCCCACCCCCACAGATCTGGCCAAACTACTCAGCCTGCCCACAGACACAGGAAGAGAGCGCTTGGAGTGAGCATTTAACTGTGTCCCAAGCTGCGTGCCTTTCAGTAGCTCCAGGCTTCAAGAAGCTCCTTTGGGCTTGAGGATCGTCCTGGGGACTCGGCGGACTGGCAGGGAGGGAAGCTGGAGCCGGGAGACCTCTGTCGGATGGCACGGTATCCTTGGTCCCGGCAAGAGGCCTGCAACTGAGCGGAAAGTCTTGAGTCCCACGCAGCGTGTTTTCTCCACAGAACATAACAAAAATCTTCATGGGCGGAGTGACACGTCCCTGGCTGGGTCTTGATGCTTGGTGTGGCACTGGGGGTGCCGCCAGGGAGACTTGCCTTCCAGTGGCACAGTCAATAACGACAGTGAGGTGAGCTGTGGGGACAGCCTTTTGGGGGCCCGCCGGCTGCATAGCTAAAAGGAAGGGAGAGGCCAGAAGTTTGGGTTAGCATAGTCAACTAAGTTGATTGCCTTGTTGATTTTGTGTGTAGACACACATGAGCCATGTTCTGCATGTGGAGGTCGGAGGACAACTCATGGAGTCTGTTCTTCGTTCTACAGCGTGGGTCTAGGGAATTGGACTCAGGTCAGACTTGGCAGCAAGCGTCTTTACCCACTCGGTACTCTCGCTGGCCCATTACCTAATACCTAAGTTTAAACTGTTTTCCCTGTCTCACCTGTTTGTGGGAACCTCATGCGTAGCCCCTGGGCATATCTTGCTCACATGGCCCAGGGAGTATCTTTACACAGCATTTGCAGGGGTGGGCTGTGGGCTGGGGAGACGACCCGAGTGGTCATATACTTTCTACACAAGCATGAGCCTAGACTCATGTCACATACAGAGAGAGAAAGAGAGAGAGAGAGAGAGAGAGAGAGAGAGAGAGAGAAAGAGAGAGAGAGAGAGTCTGTGTATCCTGGGACTTGTTCTGTAGACCAGCCTGGCCTCAGACTCTCAGAGATCCACCTGCCTCTGCCTCCCAGGTGCTGGGACTAAAGGTGTGCACCATCACGGTGCACAAAACCACTCCCCCTCAACACACAGACACAACTAAGTTAGGGAGACGGCTCAGAAGGCGAAATCGCTTACTGTGGCCTGACAACCCATGTGATCTCATCTGACAGTAGAATAAGACCAGCTCCGAAGCTGCTCTCTGACACCCTGCAAATAGTACCCCAGCTCTCTTCCCTACCTGGTGGGCCTACCTATCTTGGCCAGGTTCAGAGGACACGTATGCTCTGTTTATTGGTTGGTACAGGGCTGTGTGAAGTCCACACACCCCCAGTCATCAGCCCCACGCCTGCCACTCCTCCTCAGCTGGCCTTTTCCCTGGTGCTGAGAAGCCCTGTGCCACATCTTACCATAGCTCATCTCCAGGCTAGACTCCTTGAGGCTGGCTCCCCGGTCCTGGGGCTCTGTTGAGGAAACCCTGCTGCCACAGTCTGAGGCTGTCCTTGGATGTGTCTTCCCTCCACCCTGGGACCAAACCTTTCAGAGTTACGAGGGAGCCTCAGAACTGGCTCTAGGGGACTTGGTTGATCTGAAAGTTTGTATCAACAAATTGCTGGGTGTGGGAGAGGCAGGTTTCTCTATCTTTTTCCAATCTAACTGCTTCCTGACCTGGGATAGTTCTCTGGAAGTTTCCCAGTCAGGCCTCACTCCCCACCCCACCCCAATTCCAGCCATTAGCTGACCACTTCGGCTTCTTATTTATTATTTTTATTTGGTGGAAGGGCAGGGTTTCAATGTGCAGCTAGCTGTCCTTGAACTTCTTATTTTCTGGCCGCAGCCTCCCAGTGATGGAATGACTGGCTAGGGCCACCATCCCTAGGGCTATGTATGGTATGTCACACAGTCACACAAAAAGCACAGCTTTCATCTTAAAGGGAACAAGGGTTTATTCTGAAGCCATTTTGAGTGACCATGTTCTGCGAACACAGATTTAGGTTACCTTGAATTCCACATTCCAACACAGAAGCAGTTTCATGAAGTTTGTAGAGCTTCAGAGACCAGAAAGTCATAAACTAAGACAAGTTCAAAATACATTGGTGGGGCCGGGCCGTGGTGGCGCACGCCTTTAATCACGGCACTTGGGAGGTAGAGATAGGTGGATCTCTGAGTTCGAGCCAGCCTGGTTTACAAAAGCTAGTTCCAGGACAGGAACCAAAAGCTATAGAGAAACCCTGTCTCAACAAACCAAAAACAAACAAAACAAAACAAAACAAAAAATTGGTAGGTGCATTGTCGGGGGGGTGGGGGAGAAGCTTTTCTGAAGGCTCGAGATGCTATATCTGATGATGCTTATTTTGGATTGGTGGGAGCCAGTGGTCTGCTAAGTCAATAGATTCTAAAAGGGCTTTACCTATCGCCATAGAATGTTAGTTCCAACACAGGGGGAAGGCGGGGATGGCTGTTCCAGAGGGCCACAACTGAGCCCCTGATAAGGTGATTAGCCCCTGGGCCCACACATTCCAATCCTGTCACAGTGTTGAAACTCTAACCCACCAGGCTCTGCACACAGAATCTTTCCAGGAGTTTTCACTCACGGGTCCTCCTGTTGGCCAGCTATGACGTTCTGTTCATTCAGGACTACACAGTCTATTAACTATTACAAGGTCCTTCTTAGGTAGGAAGCACATTCCTAGCTTCAGGTAGGTGAGGCTCAGTCGTGGGCAGGACTGCAGTCTTCAGGAGACAGGAATTCCTGATAAAGGTCATTAAAGAAGAAACTCCTACAGGGTGGAGGTGGTACACTCCTTTAATCCCAGCACTTGGGAGGAAGAGGCGGGCAGAGATCTGGAGTTTGAGGCTAGCCTGGTCTACAGAGCAAGCTCCAGGATAAGAAAGTAAGCCTCTGTATCAGAAGTGTTTGCCGTTATGAGCTATGTATGAATTGTTTTCTACACCTTCTGTAGCTGGCATGTGACATAGGTTGTTATACTGTGATGCACGATTAATAGAAGCTCAGAGAGAGAAATTGGGGTTCAACCTGAAGGTCAGAAAAGCAAAACAGCCAATCACTGGCTACTACCTCTACCTCAGTCCAAAATGGCGATCCTACCTAAAATAACCAAAATTTACGAGACTGACTATATAGTTCCCCTGTATTTACAGTTGTTTGCATTCTATGAACTATTTTACACACACACATGCACACACATAAGCGTATATTACTTTTCTATTCTTTCGAGACAGGGTTTCTCTGTGTAGCCCTTGTGTTATTTCTTTATCTAACAGACCAATGTTTATAAGGAAATTTAAATATTTGTCCAGCAGAACCATGTTTACAATCACTATGTAATTTAGCTGGACTATAGGCATCATTCTTTCAGCGGATTTTGTACACTTAAGGCAAGGACTATCTGAAAAGCAAAGGCTTTGTCTAACAAGAAAATATACTTAATTATAGGTTTTTCGAGACAGGGTTTCTCTGTAGCTTTGGTGTCTGTCCTGGAACTAGCTCTTGTAGACCAGGCTGGCCTCGAACTCCCAGAGATCCACCTACCTCTGCCTCCCGAGTGCTGGGATTAAAGGCGTGCGCCACCACCGCCCGGCTTAATTATAGGTTTTTAAATGTTCATTTAGCAAGAAAAAATCAGTACTTAAGGAAATACTGTGATAGAAATTTAAACAATTTTTGTTTGTTTTTTGCTTTGTTTTTGTTGTTTTGGTTTTGGTTTTTTTGAGACAGGGTTTTTGTGTAACTTTGGAGCCTGACCTGGAGCTCCCTCCATAGACCAGGCTGGCCTTGAACTCACAGAGATCTGCCTATCTCTGCCTCCTGGGTGTTAGGATTAAAGGTGTGTGCCACCGCAACCCGACAAATTTAAACAATTTATTTATTTTATTATTTATTTATTTATTTATTTTTTTGTTTTTTGAGACAGGGTTTCTCTGTGGCTTTGGAGCCTGTCCTGGAACTAGCTCTGTAGACCAGGCTGGTCTTGAACTCAAAGAGATCCGCCTGCCTCTGCCTCCCGAATGCTGGGATTAAAGGCGTGCGCCACCGTCGCCCGGCAAATTTAAACAATTTTATCTCAGGATACTGAATTAATTAAAAAAAATATGTACTTTATATTTTAGTTACAGATATAGCTATCTTTAATACCATTCATAACATTTTAATCTTAACATTATTAACATTATTTAGGAATTTAGCAATCAATTTCAAAGAGGTAATTTTAATAATTTTTTTTTTTCGAGACAAGGTTTCTCTGTGGCTTTGGAGCCTGTCCTGGAACTAGCTCTTGTAGACCAGGCTGGCCTCGAACTCACAGAGATTCGCCTGCCTCTGCCCCCCAAGTGCTAGGATTAAAGGTGTGTGCCACCACCGCCTGGCCAAAGGTAATTTTAAACAAAAGCTCAAGAGGCTGTGAAATGATCCATATGAAATAGTTATTGAGCCGGGCGGTGGTGGCATGATTTCACAGGCATGATTCCAGTTTGGATTGCCACCATCTTTGGGCAGTCGTGTGTCTGGCAGCTAGGGTTAGGGAAGGAAGATGGACGTCATGTGATTTCACTGCCATCACCTTGATTAAAGGTGACCGTGGGGAGTGTGCCTACCAAAGAGGCAAAAATGGGTCTCCAAGATACTTTGATTGGGATGGATTTTTTTTTTGTTTTTTTTTTTGTTTTTCGAGACAGGGTTTCTCTGTGGCTTTGGAGCCTGTCCTGGAACTAGCTCTGTAGACCAGACTGGTCTCGAACTCACAGAGATCCGCCTACCTCTGCCTCCCGAGTGCTGGGATTAAAGGCGTGCGCCACCATCGCCCGGCTTGGGATGGATTTTTATATGAAATTCCTGTCCTGTCATGAAAACAAGGTTTGTGAAAGATAGGATTTAAAAACAATGCTTGTTAATAACATGAAAGCTGCACCTCCCTGCATTCATATGCAATAATGTACCTTGCGCTGACCTTAACTTTTTAAGATTCACCCAGCTGACAATGGTTTTAAAGACATGAAGGAATCGTGGGGAACAGCTGAGGTCTGCAAAAGTATGGCAGGGCTAGAGTTCGTGAAGAGCCCAATGGTGTTCACGAGCAGTTTTAGAAATGCTAGCCCTATGTTATAAGCATCATAAGCACCAGCCACAACGAAATGGAGCAGGCTGGGGAACTAGAAGGCAGGCTATGTATATGCTCTCAAGGGTGGGGTCACAGATGCTTTAAGTCTCTCCAGAAAACCTAAAGGATTTTGAATGAATCCCAGATCTTGAGCTTTGAATTGTTTCCACTATTGGAGCTTGGCTTTACGTTATGCAGATTGTGACTGTGCCCTATATCGTCTTTCTTAAAGTTAAAAAAGGTACTTTATTTTCGATATTGTAAAAATACACAGGAGAGAATTTAACTTCTTTAAGAGAAAACTTTAGAGTTTTACAGAAAATTTAAAAGCCAGGTTTTTTTTTTTTTTTGTTTTCCAAGACAAGGTTTCTCAGTAGCCTTAGAACCTCTCCTCAAACTGGGTCTTGTAGACCAGGCTGGCCTTGAACTCACAGAGATCCACCTGCCTCTGCCTCCCAAATGCTGGGATTCCAGGGTGCCACCACCAGGCAGGACAGATATTTCTTTAAGAAACAGTTTTTTAAAAATATACTTATATTTATAAGGCTATGGCACATTTTAAGTTTATGGAATGCTTTGTATTGTTAATATTTGAGCTTAAAAATAAATAAAAGAGTCAAGAGGTTTGTTGCTTTGTTGACTTGGAGTTTTTTAAATGCTGATGAACAAAAGGCAGCTGCTGAAAGACATTGGATTGTGGAAGGAACTGCTGAATTAACCCAGCCTATGTACTTTAGGGATGTCTTGGCTTCAGAATGGAAGTTGGGAAATGTATTGCATTGGAGGAAAGGTTATGCTTTTGTTTTCATAGGAAATGAAAAGCTATGGATTCCTTCACAACTAATAAAGATCAGATTTGACATGGGGAGACCTCCTGAAGATCTTGGGTGCAGACATGAGGGAGGCAGCCAGGAAAGACTACAGGACAGGTGACATGTATGCTGATCCCTCTACATGGGAACAGCTCTGAGACTGGATAAGACGCAAAAAAAAATCTTGTTGGCTACAGAATCCTCATAACGGTTTGGTTATACAGTCCAAACGGACTTATAAAGTCGACAGATGCCTTTTGTCTGCTCAAACATAAAACAAATCATCTTTAGCTGACTTGTGTATAGCACACATTCCATATATTTCAGATATGTATGTTACCTTTAAAAGTTGGTATGTTTACCAGGGGTGGTGGTAGCGGCACATTAATCCCAGCACTTGGGAGGCAGAGACAGGCAGATCTTTGTGAGTTCAAGGCCAGCATGGTCTACAACAGAGCGAGTTCCAGGACAGGCTCTGAAGTAGAGAGAAATTATGTCTCAAAGAAAAAAAATAAAACAAAAAAGGTTTGTATGAGCCGGGCGATGGTAGCGCACGCCTTTAATCCCAGCACTCGGGAGGCAGAGGCAGGCGGATCTCTGTGAGTTCGAGACCAGCCTGGTCTACAGAGCTAGTTTCAGGACAGGCTCCAAAACCACAGAGAAACCCTGTCTCGAAAAACCAAAAAAAAAAAAAAAGGTTTGTATGTATTCAGAACAAAAGGACCAGGCATGAGTAAAGACCAGGCAATCAGAGCACAGGTTTTCCAGCCTCTCAGAATGCCTCAGTTACTGTTTCCTCAAAATTCTGCATCCGGAACAACTTCAAAGGTGCTAACTGAGGTGGTCCAGCCTCACAGACTACTCCAGCCAAGACTTCAGCTAAGCTCCACACTTTCCCATCACACAGAGACTGAAAAAAATCATACAGCTAGCTCTTGACTATTATTCCAATGTCCTAAGGGTCCCCTAGAGATGCTGTCACCCCGAGACAACAGGAAGCCGTCTAGAGAACACAATGCCCACATCCCCAAGAGGTGGGTGGTTTCTGTTCATTTGGTGAATGTTTGCAATGGTTTAAGAGGAGTTGTTTGCAAGTTGTTATTGGTCATGGTCAGGGAAGAAGCTAAACAAAGGAGGTAGATTTAGGGATCTTTTTCAAAAATAAGAGAGAGAATAAAGGAAAGGATATATTATTACATCGACTTTTAAAATAAAAATTACAGGATAAAAAGGTAGATTATTGACTCTACTTTTTTTTGTTTTTTGGTTTTTCGAGACAGGGTTTCTCTGTGGCTTTGGTTCCTGTCCTGGAACTAGCTCTGTAGACCAGGCTGGCCTCGAACTCACAGAGATCCGCCTGCCTCTGCCTCCTGAGTGCTGGGATTAAAGGCATGCGCCACCACCGCCCGGCTTGACTCTACTTTTAAACTAAAAAAAAAACTTAAAAAAACTACTAGTCTCAAATATTTCACATTGGTATGGATTTTTGTATATTGATACACATTTAAGGTTATTTTTGTTAGACTAAATATATGTTTCTACTCTTATTTAAGGTATTGTACCTATGCAGCTCATTTAAAAATATAATATGTAATTGTGAAATACAGGTTAGTAGTTAGTCATTTGTAATAATCAAACATGTAGTCATGTCAGATTTGTTTTCAAAGTTAAGCATAGATTTGTTTAGCTCAGATATACTTAATAATGGTCCTCAAAATTGTCAGAGATCTGATGAACATGGCATTTAAAATGTTTAATAGAAAAAAATTTACTTTCACAAAGACTCCCAAATCCCAGCAGTGACCCTGAGATCTCCAAAGAAGATGATGGGGCACCAAGATATGTCCCCGTAGATTGTGGTGATACTGACCACCAGGCAAGACTGCCCGAGTGTAGCACCTACCACCAGGACCCAGCCCGAACTGTGGACCAGCAGGACACTGAAGAGCTGATTGTCCCACTTCACCTGGACACAATAAAGTCCGTCTCTCCCATGTTCCTCCTCCACAGGAAGCCTCTCACCTCTCGTCCTGGCAGCTGAAGACTGATGCCGTCCTGGGACCTCAGGCATCTGGGATAACCGTCTAGGTAATGGACTAGACTCTGTCATTTTAATTGATACATAGGGCATTTGAATTATGTATCATGTATTTGTATTTATCCTTCTCAGATCTCTGATGGTACAGATGGCTGGGCTAGGTATAGCTTGGTCAGCTTAGCAGCAACAGACAACCAGGTTCTTCCCCAAGGCTGCAGCCAGCTTGTTAGCTCACTTCCTATGTAAAAGTCAAGACTTACTTTTTTCCCAAGCTACCTGGTGAGAAAAGGTAGACAGGTTTGCCTTGCTAACAGGCTTCATATTAAAAGATAAACAGGTTTCCGGTATAATTCTCCACTAAATGAGCACGATTTGAAATGATTGTTCTCAGTAATAACTAGTTGTGTCTCTGGTAAACGAGTCGTTGGAAAGAAAAGGGGTTAAAGTCTATGCAAGGGTCTAAAAAATGTTCCAAGGAGCCGGGCGGTGGTGGTGCACGCCTTTAATCCCAGCACTCGGGAGGCAGAGGCAGGCGGATCTCTGTGAGTTTGTGGCCAGCCTGGTCTACAGAGTGAGTTCCAGGACAGCCAAAAATACACAGAGAACTCCGTTTGTAAAAAAAAAAAATTAAATTTAAGAAAGAAGTAAATGTAAGTTGTAAAGGTATAAGAAATGATTTAAGGTATGTGAAAATACAAACTGTTTCAGATTTCCTTCCCTTTCTATGGTATTGTTACAGTAAGGTTTCCAAAGTTCAAAGTTTTAATACTGCTCACCGGAGTTCTGAGAAGCTGGTAGAACACTGACTAGTTACTGTTCAGTCACAAGCTCACGATTTTAGATTTCTTTTGGTTGTCTTCTTTTTAAGTGTAAATTTAAATGTGCTTCTCACTGGGCCAGACACATTTCTGTCCAATCTATATCTGGCTCTCTGGAAAAAGACAAAAATATTCATGCTTTTTAACCCAAATCTGCAGCTTATGCTAGGACCCAAAGGTGTGCGTCGGCCCCAGTTTTTACAGACACCTGCTACTTAAATGCTCTACAGTGAGGAAATCAATACATATTGGTAATGCTAATGTATCTAAGAGCTTTATGTCTTTTCATAAACTAAAAGAATTACATAAACTTCAGAGAACTGAGGGGGTCATAAGACTTGGATCCACTTCTCACAGGTCATATGGACTTCAGATAGGTTCAGCCTAAGTTTGCCCACCTGACTATTCTTGAGGTATTTTTCTCTCTCTCTCCTGATCTTGGGAATCCTCCTCTTCCCCAATTACTAGGACTACAGGCTGAAAGTTCCAAATACAAGATTTTCCTTTAAGGTCCTAAATGTCAGTGTCTGTCCCTAGTCTATATCTGTCTTCGCAGATTTCCAGTTGGCTGACAGACACATCCAAGCATCAGCTGCTGACTGCAACCTGCTCCAAATGACTGCGAGCCCTGGACTTGTTGAAAGCTGATGTGGACCAGTCCAGCCTGTGTTAATGCTCCCCGTCTCTTCAGCTGGGTGAGCTAACCAGATGATTCTGATGAATGTCCCATTGTCTAAATTCCCTCCTTGCCTTTGAATAGCATTGCAGCCTTCCTGGGCTCTGACAACAATGCCATAGTCTTAGCAGGAAGCAGTTACTTAAGCGAGTACTTCCCCTTGTCCCCCAGCAGGCTGAAATGTTAGATCTTTGGAAACTCCCTGTTTAAGGGACAAAATAGCTACCTATAGTGCCTATTGACATACCAAGAGAGGTACCTGTTAAAACCAAATAGACCCAGAACTATCAACAGGTAGATCCACTAGCTAAAATAGCTCCATAGTTTGATAGGGCATTCAACTTGTTCTATGTAAAACAGAGAGATTATTATATGGCTTTAGAGGAAATTGTTTCTATGTAAACAACTCAGAAATCATTAAGAATAATATGGCTGTACTAAAAAAAAAAGTCATTGCAAAAAGGGCCTTGAGATGAAGGAAATGACTGGTCCCCATTTTTATTTCCAGGTTCTTCCTAGATAGTAACTCTGGTGTCAGCCACCACAAGTCGTTTGGCCCTTCTTGTTATTGGCTCTTGTACCACTGATACTTTAACTAAGTGATCATTTCTGTCTGGGTACCATTAAGCTGATGGTTTTTAGATCCCAATATAAACAGGTACCCATCACAGAGTCAAGGATTTGACTCAGGATACAACTCAAGGGGGAATGTGAGAGCCAAAGTTTTCAATTACCATGCTTCAATTTGTAGATATCCATGAATCAAAAATGCCTCTGATCTGCAATCCCCTTGCCCAAGGACAGACAGTTCCTGAAACGCTAAAGGCTGTTGTTTATGGGCGATAACCAGCCACCTGTTTTTACTGTCTAAAGACGTTTGTTTGGCCCATCTGTACCAGGTGTTTTTGATCACATGTGGGCAGGAGAGGTTTTTTTTGTTTTATTTAAGACTTATTTTATGTGTCTGAGTGTTTTGTCTAATGTATGTATGTGCGCCACATACTTATTGTGAAAGACCCTCTGGACATCCCCCCCCCCCAGAACCTGCAGCTAGCCGGCTCTCATGAGAACATCCCGTTTGCTTAGGGAAACAGGATGCCTATAGTCAGTGAAAGACCCCTACCTAGCAGCATTAAGTTAGCAGCAGCAATAACGCTATTTTGCAAAGCTTGAATTTTTGAACAACATAACTGAAAGCTAGGACAGGGGAGTTCAATTTAGAGATAAGGGCGTTGGTCAACTTAGGGGCAAGGGCGTTGGACCAGGCAGGATATCTATGGTTGATCATCTGGACTGCCAGCAGGGGCTTGGGGTCCAGAAGAAGAGTTTGTACCCTAGATGGGCCGAGTCAGCATGCATATCTGATTTCTTGGAAACCACAGAACTGTACTCAGTTTGAACCCGAGCCTTATTCAAATTGCCCAATCAGAACCCTGTAACTATGCTTCTCGCTTCTGTAACCGTGCTTCTGCTTCCCTACCCTATAAAAAACCCACTGCTCCAACCTGGGGACACGCAAGTCCTCCGAAAGACTTGCTGCCCGCAGGTACCTGTGTTTACTCAATAAACCTCTTGCTAATTGCATCCTGTGGCCTGGTCTCGGAGTTTCCTGGTTCTGGGGTCTTCATCAGAGAGGAAAGGTCCTCGCTGAAGGTCTTTCAATTGCAGACACCAGAAAAAAAGGCATCTGATCTCTTGAAATTGGAGTCACCGAGTGGGTGCTGGGAACTGAAGCCAAGTTCCTCTGCAAGAGCAAATGTAAGCCGGGCAGTGGTGGCGCACACCTTTAATCCCAGCACTCGGGAGGCAGAGGCAGGCAGATCTCTGTGAGTTCGAGACCATCCTGGTCTACAAGAGCTAGTTCCAGGACAGGCACCAAAGCTACAGAGAAACCCTGCCTCGAACCCCCCCCCCCCCAAAAAAAAAAGAGCAAACGTGCTCTTAACCTCTGAGCCATCTCTCCTGCCCCCTGGCCTTGAATGTGGTTGTTCATGATTGAGCTTGGGTTCCCTTGCTTGCATAAGCAAGCACGTTGCCCACTGAGCCATCTACTCAGTCCAAGTTGCTGTTGATCCCCGGTACTGCAAAAATATTACCAAAACATAATGGGATATATAAAGATATGACAAAATATATTTCTGACATATTGTCAAAATATTATAAAACAGTATTATTTTAAAATAAAAAACAGATATCTTAAAAAAAAACATAATGGGAGCCACAACTAGGTTCGCATCTCTGTTCTGTCACAAAGATGTGCAAGTATGAGCAACTTAACCCTTTTTGCACCTAAGTTTTCACTCCTTCAAGAAAAGAGGAGAGCTGGTTGATGAAGGCGCACGCCTTTAATCCCAGCACTCGGGAGGCAGAGGCAGGTGGATCTCTGTGAGTTCGAGGCCAGCCTGGTCTACTGAATGAGTTTCAGGACAGGCACCAAAGCTACACAGAGAAACCCTGTTTCAAAAAGCAAAACAAACAAAAAAGGAGAAATAACACGGTTTTGTGGTGTGAAGAACACACGAGACGATGAACATGCTGTCTGGCACACATTAAGTGCCGCTGTTTATCTGTTTGGAGAGGAAAACCAAGATAGGAGTTAAAACGGGGACAATTACCGAAGTCCACTAACGGAGAACTTTCGGCTGGCTAGGCGCATGCGTCTGTCGGCGGTCGCGCACGAAGGGCAGCGCTGTGCCGGCGACGGAAGTCAGTGCCGGGAAGCCGGCGAGGTCGGTTCCGCCCGGCTCTAACATGGCGGCGCCCTTTGTCTGCCGTGAAGCTCTGTCCCTGGCCTTCTCGCGGCCGTGATGCACCTCCCTCAGTGGTCGGGTTCGGGACATGGCAGGTGAGGCTCAGCCAGTGAGGGCGGCCGAGGAGTCCTGGAAGGAGGGACCGAGTCGGCTGGGGCCGGGGGCTCGGGATGCCGGGACGGTTGTGTGGGGGAGGGGAGGCTCGGGTGGAAGGCGCCGCGGGCCGGGGAGCAACGGGAGCGGCCCGGAGGGGTGGCCCGTGCACCCGTGCTGCCGAAGGGGCGCGAGTCCTCCAGGGCTGGGTGACACCGCGCCTGGTGCCATCTCCGCCCCCGCTGCCGGGCTGTCACCGCCCCTTGACCCCGCGCGCCGGGCCGCGGCGGGTGGGCGTGCTGCGGCCGCGTGGGGGCCAAGTGCGGGGCGGCGCGGGGCCGGTCTGGATGTGTTGTGGAATAGGGGCGGGCGCTGCCCCCACCGTAGACCGCTCATTCATTCTCTCATCCACCCATCCGTCCACCGTGTTTCCCTCCTTCTCTACGCGCCTGACAGATCTAACGACAGATGCCTGCGGACTAAGTCCGCAGGTGGGACCAGGGTTCCCAGCACCAAGCGGAGACTCTCTCTGTTTCCTCATCCTGAAAGCACGGCTTATGATAAAACCTGTCTTGAGGTAATAGGTTGTACGGAGCCTAGCATGCTTATAGTTAGAGAGTGAATGTCCGGAAAGTCCCCTGCTGGTATTTGTGTCATAACCATTCAGAGAGCAACCTCAAGTGGGAGAGAGAGGCTTTTCAGATACCACTGCCCCCGTAGGAAGGGAGGCTTAGCTCAATCTAAGTAATCCAGGCAGTTCCATTCTCCCGGGAAGCTGGACCTAAAGGATGTTTGGGGAAGTGAGGCAGGAGAAGGGTGTATATCCTTAGTTGAAGATGTTGTCTGTGAGGATGCTCCGCTTCCTCTAGCAGAGAAGGGCAATAAGGCCCGGGAGGCTCTGCTAAGTCTTTGGGACATTACAGAGTTTAGCACGTTTAACTTTTTTTGTTTTGTTTTTCGAGACAGGATTTCTGTGTAGCTTGGAGCCTATTCTGGAACTAGCTCTGTAGACCAGACTGGCCTCGAACTCACAGAGATCTGCCTGCCTCTGCCTCTGCCTCCCGATTGCTGGGATTAAAGGCGTGCGCCACCACCGCCCAGCCAAGCACTCTTAACTTTTAGGTTAAGGGGAAAGCACTTAAGAATCAGGTCTGTGGACAAGAAAGATCACTGGGCAAGTCGAAGAGGAATAAAGGAGTGAGCCTAAAGGCAATTAAGAGATCGCTAGGCTAATTAAAGCGAGGCATAAGGGTGGCCTTGAATAAATTTAGGTGCAGGGAATGAATAGGGAGAGATAATTTTGGAGGTAGAATTGATAAAACTTGGTGATAACTCAATGAGAAGGCACAGGATTGTCCCATTTCTTCTTAGAAGTGTGTGTGCACGTGCGTGCATGTGTTGGTCAGAGGACAACCTGTCAAAAGTGGATTTGGTTCTCATCTTCCAGCTCGTTGAGTCAGGGTCTCTCTTGTTTCTGCTGTATAGTGTATTGCAGGCTAGCTACCCCAATCATCCAGATTTCCCGTCTGCCTGTCATCTTTCTCCAGGAAAGCTGAGATTAAAGACGTGCCCCCACTGCCCTGTGGGTTCTGGGGAATCAAACTCAGGTTGTCAGGCTTGCACAGCAAAGCTAGCACTTTTGCCTGCTAAGCCAAGTCCCCGGCGCTGTCTCCTGTCCTTGGCTGGTGGATGTTGGCATTGCTCAGTGCGGTAGGAAGCAGGACAAGGAGCTGATTTAACAAGAGGAAAGGTTTAGTTTTAAATGGGTTGAAAATAACGTGCCTGAGAAGTATTCAGGTAAGCCTGGGTTGGTGGTACATGCCTAGGATCCCAGCACTAAGGAGGCCAAGGAAGAACTGTGGAATTTCAACTTACTGTATAGCCTGAACCCTACTACAAGTTCCAGGCCAGCCTGAGCTATAGAATGAGACCCTGTCTAAAAACAACAAACAAAATCAAAAGCCTGTCTAAAACATTGAGGTCAAGCTATGTGGTGGTGATCTTGCCGCTGTCATCCACCAGAGGTCACCTAGGTGCGGGTATGTCTGGGCTGAGAATCAGTGTTGTGGACATCTCAGGAAAGTCTGGGCAGGTCGTCGGCGCTGACTGGACCTGTCTCAGGAAGGAGTTCCTGAGTATGGAGCCTGGGAGTCCTGATCATTCATCTTGTTTCCCAGGCCCAACACACAGTCTTTTCTACAGCATGTCAATAATAATTCTACTTGGGTCTCTTTGATTCAGGTGATGAGCTGGAGGAGGGGAACCGAGCTGGAGTTCCTACAGGCGCACTGTCTGAAAAGAGAGCCCCCGGCTTTTTGGAGATCTGAGGTATGTCTGTAATACTGGAGGATGGACGCTGTCTGCAGGAGACAGCTTTTTGTTGCTGTTGTTGTTTGTTTCCTTGGCTGCCCTGGAACTCACTTTGTAGGCCAGGCTGGCCCCAAACTCACAGAGATCTACCTGTCTCTTCCTCCCGGGGATGGGATTAAAGGTGTATGCCACTGTGCTGATGGACGTTGGCATTGCTCAGTGCAGTAGGAAGCAGGGCAGGGCAGGCTTGTTTCCAGCCATCGTCTATGCTCAGATCACTGTCTCTAGACTAAAGTCAGGAGGGGTGGTGCACACCTTTGGTTCCTTGGGGACTCAGAGGCAGGTGGACCTTTTGAGTTGGAAGCCAGCAAGGGCTACATAACAAGACTCTGTCTCAAAGAATTTAGTGGAAAAAAAAATCCTTGTTATAGTTTTATTGTGATATTGTAGATGAAACTTTGTTTTCTGTGGTATTTGCTTTGTCACTCAGGCTGGCGTTGAACCCAGAGTGACCTCCTAATCCAAGGAGTTAGACGTGAGCTATCATGTCTGATCCAGTTACTTATTTTTGTCAGCAAAACTAAAGTGGGTATGCTTGCTGTTTTTTTTTTTTCTTTTTTTTTGAGACAGGGGTCTCTGTACCCCTGGCTATCAGGGGCTCTGAACCTCAGGTTCTTTTTTAGTAGACCTGGCTGGCTTCACACTCTGCAGGTGCCATCTGGGTGCTCGGTTTAAAGGTGTGTGTCACCACACCCAGATTTTATTTTATTTTGATTAGGTAAAATCTAAAGTTGTCCTACAGGGCTCAGTGGTAGAGGGCTAGCCTAGTCTGTTTAAGGCCCTGGGTTCAAATCTCTAGCAATGGCTAAAGTAAGCAAGAAGCTTTTGTCCTTTACTCCTTAAGTCTAGAAGTACTCGTTCTACAGCCTGCTGAGCAGCCACAGTGTCCCGTGAGCTACCTGTGCAGCAGGATTTCTCTGACCACGCGGTTTTTGCTTCAGCGCTGGCATCCGTCTAATGGCCCATGCTGTCTCCTTCGTGTCCTGCCGTCACATATGAACTCCATCTCTTAGGAAGAGAGAGCGGGGACCTCATGGTCTCCTGTAAGGCTCTGATGTTTAGAACGGTGCATTTTTATAGCCATCTTGAGTCTGGAGCAAAGAACAAGTCATAACTAATCTGCTGCTGGAGGAGATAGAACCTATCTGCTCTGGCCCCAGAGTGACAGGGTCGGGGGTATGGGGCCCGGCCCCGCCCACGGGAGAGCCCACTGAAATAGTGAGAGTGGGCTGGGTGTGCTCCCGGGATACTGCACATGGTAGCTGGTGGTTCTTGGACACGTGAATGTGCTCTGCACCCAGGGTGTAGCAGACAACTGCTATTGCTTGGCCGGACTGGACTCTAAAAGCAAAGCCCTGCCGACCACATACAGCCGTATGTTGGACTGCCAACTCCCCAACAGCGACCTGGAAACCGTTTATTCATTATGAAAGCTTGCCTTAGCTTACTTAGGCTTGTTCCCAACTAGTTCTTTTTTTTTTTTTGTTTGTTTGTTTTTCGAGACAGGTTTCTCTGTGTGACAGTCCTGGCTGTCCTGGGACTTGCTTTGTAGACCAGGCTGGCCTTAAAATCACTGAGATCTGCTGCCTCTGCCTCCTGAATTCTGGGATTAAAGGCATAAGCCACCACCGCCGCCCGGCCACCAACTAACTCTTAAAACTTAAATGAACCCATTTATATTAATCTATGTTCTGCCAGGTTGCTCGTTACCTCCCTTCAGTACCATGAGTCTGACTGACACCTCAGATTCTTTCCCAGAGTTCCTATCTCTCCCTGAAAGGCCTGCTTATCCTCTCCTGCCTAGTTATTGGCTGTTCAACTCTTTATTAGACCAATCATTTAGGAAGATGAAGAAATACAGAGACACATCTTCATACACTGTACAGTACAGAGGCTATCCTGGAGGACGCACAGAGATCTGGGCTGAGGTGGTGTGCAGACTTAGAGTGAAGTGATGATAAATGTTGCTTCAGGAACAGTGAGGGCTCTCTGCCACCCTACCTCATGGCTCCCTCTAGAGAGCCAGCTGTGTCATGGTCAAGACTCAGTTTCCCCATCTGTAAAATAGGGCCAACATCTGGGAGGTGGTGGTGCACACCTTGAGAGTTGTTCTTCCAGCTTTTCTGAAACAGCTGTTTAAATTTTTTGCCCACTTTTCTATTTGGTTGTCTTTTTAAAAAGGTTTTTTTTTTCCAGTTACTACTGTACTTTATTGTGTTTAACCAAATCACCATGTTACAAAAATAAGAAGCTGCCATAATAAAAAATAAGGCTCCTCCATCCAGCACCAGTTGGCATCATTTTACTTTCAAGCCTAGAAATGCCATAGACACATCTGAAGAACACAAGGGAGCAAAAGAACCATGGCTGTATATCAGTGGGACCACCCAGTGCCAACCGAGCCACTCTGTGGTATCATCTTCTCCTATTTCTGGTTTTTCATTTAATCATAAAGCTCCCTAGGTCTAAACTGTATGCACTTAGAAGTGTGTGCACATACTTGTATATAAATGGACTGGAGATGTATGTCAGCCAAGCAAACATTAATCGTAGGTGCAAGCCCGTAAGCCTCATCTTGGCTGGTGTAGCAGCTCTATCAGGGTAAAATGTTCTATGTCCCTTGTGCATCTTCAAGCTCTACACAGGATAATATCACAGACCATTTTACCCCCGTGGCTGCTGCCATTGTTTGACTTCATTTTCCCTGCCCACCCACCCCCAATGCCCTGCAGTAAACCAAAGCTTTTAAGATTTTGTTTCTTTGGTTTTTTGAAAACGTTTCTAAACATTACTGTTGCCTGGTGGTGGTGGTTCATGTTTTTAATCCCAGCACTCGGAAGGCAGAGGCAGGTGGATCTCTGTGAGTTCGAGACCAGCCTGGTCTATAGAGTGAATTCTAGGGCAGCCAGAGCTGTTACACAGAGAAACCCTGTCTTTTTTTAAATTTTTTTTGTTTTGCTTTTTGTTTTTAGTTTTTCAAAACAGGGTTTTGCTGTAGCTATCAAGCCTGTCCTGGAACTAACTCTTGTAGACCAGGCTGACCTCGAACTCACAGAGATCCACCTACCTCTGCCTCCCGAGTGCTGGGATTAAAGGTGTGTGCCACCACTGCCTAGCTGAGAAACCTGCCTTGAAAATTAAATAAATAAAAAACAAACATTGCTGTTAAGTGAGTGAGTGAGTGTGTGTGTGCGTGTGTGTGTGTGTGAAAACATGGACACGTGCATGCCATGGTGCACGTACGGCAGTCAGAGGACAGCTTCATGGATTGGACGCTCTCCTTTGAGAGCTTCCAAAGACTGAACTCGGACCGTCATGCTGAGCTGTCTTGCCAGCCCAGTGTGTCTCTTTGGTGTGTCCTGTGGGCACTAACCCACCCTCTTTCCAGATGACCTCTGTAGGCACTGTGTTGTTGATTATTGTGTCCACACTGATCCTTTGCTCTGTGGACAAGTTGTGTTGTAACTGTGCTTTTGTGATTTTTGGCTTGCCTTTTTACACTGGGATGTCTTCTGCCTTTGTGATAAAAAGAAAACCTTTTTAGATTTATTTTTTAGGTGTATTTATTTTATGTATGAGTGTTTTGCCAGTGTGTTTGTACCACATGCATTGCCTGGCGACCCACAAAGATCAAAAGAGGGCATCAGATCCCCTGGCATTGGAGTTACAGATGGTATAAACTGAACCCAGGGTCCTCTGCAAGAGCAACCAGTGCTCCTAACCACTGAGCCCTCTCTCCAGCTGGGAAAGAAACCCTTAATGTTCATGTAATTTATCAGTTTTGTCTTTTGTGAGTAGCACTTTTTGCTTAGTTGACAGAACTTCCTACTGGGTGTAGTGCCCATCTGTAATCTCAGGATCAGGAGTCTGAGGCCAGCTTGGGCTATATAGTGAGTTCCAGACCCACCTGAGATATCTAATGAGACCTCGTTGGGGTGGTGGTAGGTTAGTTCATCTTTATTATTTATTTATTTTTAAATATTTTCTCTCCTTTTTATTTTTTTTTAAATATTTATTTATTTATTATGTATACAATATTCTGTCTGTGTGTATGTCTGCAGGCCAGAAGAGGGCATCAGATGTCATTACAGATGGTTGTGAGCCACCATGTGGTTGCCGGGAATTGAACTCAGGACCTTTGGAAGAGCAGGCAATGCTCTTAACCACTGAGCCATCTCTCCAGCCCTCTCTCCTTTTTCTTTAAGATTTATTTTTACATATATTGATATTTTGCCTGCATATATGTCTATGTGAAGGTACCATATCCCCTGGACCTGGAGTTACAGACAGTTGTGAGCTGCCATGTGGGTGCTGGGAATTGAACCCAGGTCCTTGAGAAGAACAGCCAATGCTCTTAACCACTAAGCCATGTTCCCAGCCCCCCTTTGTTTTGTTTTTAAAGCTGGTTTCCTGCCTGCTGAGTTCTGTTTCCATATATCTAGTAGTCTCTTCCAAACGTCCCATGTTACTTTAATCCACCCGGCTCACTCCTGGTATCTTTAAGGCCTGGTCCCATCTTCATTTCAGGTCATGCTTATCACAGGCTGTAGACACTGTTGAAATTGGGCCTAGCATTCACAGAGGCGCTGGTTTGCTCTCCAATTCTGCCTAAACTGGGCATGTAACATTTGAGAAGTAGCAGGCGGGTCAGAGGTTCAAGATGGTCCTTCGCTAAGTGTTGAGTTCAAGGGCAGCATAGGACTCTGTCTCTAAGAGAAGGGGTGGGGTTGAGAACAAGCTTCACAGCCTGGGTCTGACCCTGGATTCCAGTGGTGGAAAGAGCCGCCTCACAGGTTGTCTTCTGACACACACGCAGATATAAACTCATTAGAGTTTTAAATTGTCGATCTTTTTTTTCTTATAATTGCTCTGAGCTTGCTCACTACCCTTATAGATCTATCTTGTTGCCGCTCTGTGATTTCTGTCTTACTTCAGGTGTATTGTGTCATCTGGCAGGCTCATGAACTGACTCATTTAACATTTAAATCTTAACCCTAGAAGGAACCTTATTATTCAGTCCTAATGGGAAAAACCTCAGGAAGGGCTGGCATGTGAAGAACACAAGTCATACTGAGGGCCACGAAGTCTCCCTCTGTTCTTTTTCTTTTGAGATAGGCGGCATGTAGCTGACCTGGCCTGGAACTCCTGACTCCTGATTCTCCTGCCTTCACCCTCCTGCTGAGAGTCAGGTGTGAGCAATATGCTCAGCATAGACTTCCTTCCTTTGGATACTGTAGTGTTTTTACCCCATGTTAATTATATATGATTTCATTCCTGCACTCCATACATGTACACAGTATATTTGATCACGTTTCCCCATCACATTCTTGACACTCCAGTCCTGTTCTCCCCCTTCTTCCCAGCTAGTCCTCTATTTTCACGCCTCCCCCACGTAACCCAGTGAGTTTAATTGGGGTTGCTTATAGGAGCACAGGTGAGGGTTTTTTGTTTTGTTTTTTTAAAAACCAGAACATGGGTACTTTTTTTCCTTCCCCTAGGAGCCATTAGCCCCTTGTAGATCCTTAGAGAGGGGTGCCACCTCCTGAGCCCTTGGGCTTCATCTCAGAATGTTGATGGGCCCAGTCCTGCATAGGTCATCACAGCTGCTGTAAGTGTGGTAATTCCATGGTCCACAACGCTCACCCTCCTGCGGGTGCTCACATCCTTTCTGCCCCCCCACCCCCTGCCATGATTTCCGATGCTTTAAAGGGTGGTATAGATGTCCTGTTTATGACTGGCCGACTGATTAGGAGTCTCTGCAGTTGATTCTGCCCCCTCCCTAAAGAAACTTCTCTGACCAGTGCTGACAGCAGCATCAGTCTACGGGTTAACATCCTTATTTAGAAGGCAATTCGACGGGCATGTCATATCCACTTAGTAAAACAACAGCTGTAGCTTCCCTGGTAGGCTCTGCCCTCTCCAGCTCCAATCCTGACCAGGTTGGCAGTGCCACGCATGCGTCCCTGTGAAGCATCACTGCAGCCAGTCAGCAAGCTTTTGGTTACCCTCTAGCAGGCTCATCACTGTTACACCAGTGGGCACTTCCTGCCTGGCCAGGGAGTGGTGTACTCCACGGGACAGGCTGAGTAGGGCTGCTGCTAAGGGCTCTCCCCAGCAGTCTCTACATAGCACCTTCTGGCGGGCGGTGGTGGCGCACGCCTTTTAATCCCAGCACTCGGGAGGCAGAGGCAGGCGGATCTCTGTGAGTTCGAGACCAGCCTGGTCTACAAGAGCTAGTTCCAGGACAGGCTCCAAAACCACAGAGAAACCCTGTCTCGAAAAACCAAAAAAAAAAAAAAAAAAAAAAAAAAAAAAAAAAAACAAAACAAAACAAACATAGCACCTTCTGGCACCCTGAGGGGCGGGCCAGCAGGGAGGATGCTTTAATCTCAAATCTAGCTTTTCCCCTGTCCTGCAGCCAGAGCATGGGTTGTCTTCAGTAATTGGTCTTCCCATGTAGTTCGGCCGGGTAGCAACAGCAGTAACTGTGTGACGGAATACCATTCGGCTCTAAAGGACAATGAAATCATTGAGCACAGACAACTAGTCTCTTTTCTCTGTGGGATGGTCCTTCTGTGTCCTTTCTCAATGAAACCGCTTAGCTTGTGCAAGTCCTATATTTTGTAGGAAGGAGGTGGCACTGCCGTTGGTTCTCAAGCACTGAGGCCTTCTTGTGTTGTATCTGGTTGAGGAAAGTGAGCCCCTGGCAGTGGGCTCCCCCTGGTCTCCTGGCTGTCACTGTTGTGGGCAATGGCTCCCCCTGGTCTCCTGGCTGTCCTGGCTCACTGTTCCAGTGTGTTTTTATGTATATAATGATGGCCTCCCATGGCATCTTTACAGAGTCAAAGCCTCCACTGTTAGCCCAGGAATACAGCAAGGAAGTGGAGGTTCCTGATGCCCTAGGACCAGCTCTGCTTCCAAGCCCCAGACTGTAGCTCGGCCTAGGAGCTGTGGTCTCAGCAATGGCAGGCAGCTCTTCACAGCGTCAGGGCTTCCCCTGGGATTTCTGTTCCCAGAATCTTCCTAACTGACACATTCTTTGTGAAAAATTTGTAATTCCCCATTTCCCTACAGAGTTTTTTTTTTTTTCTTGAGAAGTTGTCATTCACCAGGTCTTGTAGAAAGTAGAGGAAGTGGCTTGTGGTTTCACAAGGTAGTTCAGGCTGGGCTTGAACTAGCAGCAATCCTCCAGCCTCTGCTTCCTGATGCCTGGATCCCAGGTGCATTCCACCACATCCAACTAGAGATGCCTTAATGGTTTTCTGATGGAAAAGAAGGCCTCTGACCCTGAGTAATGCCCTCCCTCCCAACTCAGCTCCCCGCTTCCGCTGCTTTAACTTTAAATGAATATTATTTATGAGTGGTAAAACAGAGAAAGGGTGTGGGTAACAACTGTCCCCACGCGCCCTTTTGAGAGGAGCCCCTATACTGTGTTTCACATGCCCTGCAGGATGTGGGTGTCTTCTCCAAAGCATGAGTCAGTTGCACTGTGACTCAGCAGCACTCAGGACTGCGCTGAATGTCACTGGGGCCTCGAGCCCCCCCAGGGAGAAGCGCTTCTTGGTGCTGCGGTATTTTGTTGGAGGCTCAGAGACTAACCCTCCCACTGCTGCAGGGCGGTCCCAGCGGTCCAATTGAGAATGTCTTAATTTTGTCAGCTTTTTTTTTAAATTTATTTATGAGGCAGGGCCTCATGTCGCCCAGGCTTGCCTCAAGCTCTTGTGTAGCTGAGGATTTTGGGGGTGTACCAACACTTAAGGTTTGCACATTGCTGGGGATTGAACACTGTGAGTTCTGAGGCCAGTCTGTGTTGGCTCAAGGAAAAGAGAAAAAAAAAAAACCAGTAAATAAATAAATCAAGCCAGGTGGTAGAGTCGCACACCTTTAATCCCAGCACTCATGAGGCACGAGCAGGTGGGTCTCTGCGTGTGAGGCCAGCCTGGTCTACAGAGCAAGTTCCAGGACAGCTCAGGCTACACAAAGAAACCTTTTCTTGAAAAAAACCAAAAACAAAAAAAGGAATTGGTTTTTTCTAACACAAATGACAGAAAGGATTGTTCTTCAGGACTGGTGACGTGTCCTCAGTCGGGGTAGCGCTGTCCAGAAGTGCCCAAATGTGGAGAGGTTCCACGCAGATAGGTCTGGATGTTTATATAAAAGAGGGAGAGCTGCGAACACAGCGCAGTGGTACAGCAGTCAGTTACCAAGTTTGTGCAAGGCCCTGTCCCCTCTCACACTCTGCAGGATTAGCTTTCTAGATAGGTGTGTTTGCGCATGCAAGCTGAGCATTTGCTGGACTAGGAGCACTGTACTAGCAGGGCAGGTTTGCTGATAATTGTTTTCTCTGTCAGGCTGAACTTGAAGAGACAGGTTGGTAGTGGGGTTGGGTGCATAGATTTCAACCTCCCAGAGGTGGCCTGTTGTGAACTTCTATTTCCCTGGTGTGTGTGTGTGTGTGTGTGTGTGTGTGTGTGTGTGTGTGCGCCACTTGTATTTCTGGATGATCAGGAAAGGTGAGTGGCACTTAGTGGTGACCTCTTTGTGTGGAAGCTTGAGTGGCCGGTCCATTCTGGGAGCCAGCCAAGCTCAGGGTATCTCCTTGAGGGAGTGTTGTTTTCTGGCCTAAGATGTGGCACCACCCTCTCTTGGTAGTCAGTGCCTGCCAGAAACTTGGGTCATGTTTCAGTTGTGTGACAGGAGCCCATTTGACTTCGAGAGGAAGCTATGCAGTTCAGGCTCCCTAGTACTTCAGGCAGACAGGTAGTTGGCCTCATACAAGAGCACGGGCATGGTTTAAGAGTCCAGTCGCTCACATCAGAGAAAGTTTACCCCAGTGGCTCTTTGCTCAGCACGCCCTCCCTTTGTTGTCTTTGGTGACTCCCATTGTGTTACAGAAATTTTCCAGATTGCATTTAGAAGGAATGATGGATGTTGATTGGTGGATCTAGTCCCATCCAGAGTGCCCAGGAAAAAGGATGTAGAGACCGTGTGATTAGGGTTTTGAGCCTGTCTGCTTCCTGCTAGCCGATGGCTGCCAGGTGCGAAGGTGTGCCTCTGGCCTAGTTGAGTGATGATACTAACCCTGTAAAGAATGTCTGAGCCCCTTCACCGTTGGAGACATGCTGGCCCCTGGCAGCCAGTGGCAGACCCTGGATTCAAGTCCGGAGAATTCCTCCCTAGTCCTTGCATCTCTGAGGCAGCAACAAGGAAGTTGGTGCCCAGGGTAGCTGTGTGCTTGGTTTGCAGGTAACCAGGGTGTGGTATTCTGGCTCTGTGACACCTGTCAGGTTGAAACAACTCTACAAATGCTGTTTCTCCACTGCTGGAGGACTTGTTGGGCTGAGCAGGGTGGGTCTCAGAGCCTGAGGTTTGGACTGAGATGTGCTGGTCCTCCTGGATCCTACCTCTATGTGCCTTGTCACCATCCTTAGCAAACCGTGCAGAGTGTGGCAGGCCTTTGCCCTGGGCCTGTTTCTGTGCTTTGTTCGTTCTATTAGAAGCCGAACTTGCTGGGTGTGGTGGCGCACACCTTTAATCTAGCACTTAGGAGGCAAAGGCAGGTGGATCTCTGAGTCCTAACTCAACTAGGGTTACACGGAATGATGGCTCCCTGTCTGCACTCAGGAGGTGGTCCACTGTGGTTGTGGAGAAGGCGACTAGGACTCTCGTCTGCCCACGGCTTTCCCACCTCCGAAGACAGTGCTAATCGAGGGTCAGTGTGGTGTGGGCCTGCTGCTCTGTCCTCTGTGTGCACGCCCTTAGCTCCTGGGCACCTCAGAAAGGGCTCCTGGACACAGGTTCCTTTCAGTGTCTTGTGCTCTGATCATTAGCATTGGGATTCTCCTCTCCTCCATCGCTCAGATCCCACTGGGAATTTGTTCTTTCTGGGGTTTGAGGACTTAGAGCAACAGTTCTCAACCTGTGGGTCACGACCCTTCTGGGGGTGGGGGTTGAAGGACCCTTTCACAGGGTTTACCTAAGACCTCTGCAACTCACATTACGATTCATAACAGCAAAGTTACAGTTATGAAGTACAATGAAGATAACTTTATGGTTGGGGTCACCACACACGGCACTGTATCAAAGCTTGCAACGTCAGGAAGGTTGCCACCCCACTGGCTTAGAAGTGCTTTCACAAGGCGTCCTGATTTGCAATGGTTTTGCCGCAGGTGTCCAGTGCCTAACTTGCTGCAGGCTGCCTTGTAGTTGTAGGTGTTGGCACTGCCTGGCCCAGAAGCAGTGCCCTTGCTTGGGCCTGGGGGAACAGGGCTGGGTCTCCAGCTTGAGCTTGCCTGTGCTGATAGCGCTGCTACGCTCCCCATTAGACTCCTCACCTTAGTTCAGCAACTACCCCCAATATTTGCTTGTTCTTTGAGACAGTGACTTATTATGTGACTCTGACTGGCTTGGAACTTGTCATCCTCTGGCCTCGGCACATACATAGAAGTTTCCAGGAACCACAGGGTGGCAAATGGGCCTGTGCTGGTGTGAAGGGGCGTGGCTTCTGTTGGCTCTCTTCAGATGGCCAGCTCTATGTGGTCACTGCAGCTCTAGGCTCTAGGCCAGTGACAGCCCAGTGTCAGGAGCAGCCAGTGCTGCTGCATTGGGGCAGGGTTCCCCAGTCCCTCTCCTGCCCAGGGCAGCCTGGTTCTGGAGGCTGGCTGCTATTAGGGCTTGGATCCAGCCATGCAGGGATTCTGTGGACTTTGGCCTCACACGGCGGGTGCCAGGTTTTATTCTGAAATGTTCTAAAACACCTTATTTCTATAAATAAAAAACCATTATTTCTCTAGAAGATGGCTGATCTTGAGAAGGTTTTGCAGGGGTGCTGGGCAGGCAGAGGCTACTTAGATGTTATCTCAGTTCTACCTGTGTTGTTCGTAATTGGGCACCAGGCCAGGACCTTCTCCAAGCGCAGTCCCTTGGGAGTTGTGGGATTTCCAGGCAGCTCTTGGGTCAGGGCTGGAGTCACTTCTCTCTCCTGGGAGTCAGCGCTAGAGGTTCCTGGAAGAGCAGACTTCACTCTTTCTTGTAGCTCCTTGAGCCTGAGAGTGAGGGACTGAGCAAGGGCGGGGTGGGAAAGCCTTGGAAGGAGAGAGCCCAGTAAGATCCCCACCCTAAAGAACCCAGCCTTATGTGGACAGGGAGCTTCCCAGAGCCCGTGGGAGCTGCAGGAAAGGGAGTTCCGCAGCTGATGATGCAAGAGCCGCCTGGACTTAGAGCCCTAAAGCTGAACATTTGAGTTTTGTTCTAATAGAGTGTGTGTTCTTTGTGAAACATGTTAAGCTATTTTGTGAGACAGCAATTGCTTTGTGTGTTTGCCATCTTGACTCCTTAGCTCATTACTTCCTGTGTATTCTGCTTCGGGGACAAGCTATTAGGGCTATCTTGGTACTTTTTGGTTTGGGGAGCTTGCCCTGTTGAGTAAGCTTTGGGAGCGACTGAGCTATCTTGGCTTGCAGCAAGTATCTGGAATCATCTACCCTTTTGTGGTGGAAAAGCCTCTCCCTTGTTTAACGCTCCCCGTCTCCTCTGTGAGTCTCACCTGGGGCTTGGCAGTTGGCAGCGAGTTGGGCTGGCATCCTTTCTCAGTGCTGACAGGAGGCTCTGGCTTTCCACAGCCATGGATTTCCCCCAGCACAGCCAGCGTGTCTTGGAGCAGCTGAACCAGCAGCGGCAACTGGGCCTTCTATGTGACTGCACCTTTGTGGTGGATGGTGTTGACTTTAAGGCCCACAAGGCGGTGCTGGCGGCTTGCAGCGAATACTTCAAGATGCTCTTTGTGGACCAGAAGGATGTGGTACATCTGGACATCAGTAATGCGGCAGGTACCCTGTTGGGGCCAGAGCCTCATACCATGCAAGGCCCTTTTAGGGCAGTGCCAGCAGGCATGTCCCACCTAACTCTATGGGTACCAAGTTTATCCCATCTCTTACTGGATGTGGTGTAACCAGGGACACAGGTTCACAATATGATCAGGGCAGAAAGGCAGTGGGACCAGCATTATTAGCAGGGATGGAGCAAGGCTGGCCCTAAGCCCTCCTCATCCCTTTCTGTAGCCAGGCTAGTCCTGGGGCTGACAGGCTGTGTTAAAAATGATGAGGGCCTAGCTGGGGCTAGGATGAAGGAAATAAAGATGGACCAATCCTAGGTCTGTGCTCCCACCCAGAGCCCTATGACCTGTTTTTGAGATGACCAGGACGAGGTATTCTCTCATTTTATAGATGCGGACACAGACATGCAAATGTCAGGTGATGATGTCTTGAAGGTCATACTGCTAGATGGGATGGGGTGTCCCCAGGCATATCTTTTTAGCAGCTGTCCCTAGCCCAGCAGACAGATGCTGGAGGCTTACTGCTCAACTGTCCAAAATGTGTTTCTGCGGTCTGGTGGAGAGATCATTGGTAGGCCCTGGAGTGAATCTGTGATAGCTGTCCTGTCCTTGACAGGCCTGGGGCAGGTGTTGGAGTTCATGTACACTGCTAAGCTGAACCTTAGCCCGGAGAACGTGGATGATGTGCTGGCTGTTGCCAGCTTCCTCCAGATGCAGGATATTATCACAGCCTGCCATGCACTCAAGTCATTTGCTGAGCCGGCCAGCAGCCCTGGGGAAAATACAGAGGCCTCAGCTCTGGAAGGTAAGGTCCTTGGCAGGCTGTTCCTGAAAGGGGTCAAGGAACTTGGCTTGTTAAAGAGGCCCTGTCCCTCACTGGGCCTCAGATTCCTTGTCCACCTTGGCGTCACTGTGGGTGCTGGTAGAGGTTGGCCAGGCCCTGCTGGAAAGGGCCCCTCCCACTCCTGCCCTTTCCTACCCTTGAGCAGCAGAGAGCAGGAGCCACATGTGGGTCACTAGGTGCCCAGGCGCAGAGCTCTCGTCTGACCGCCTGTAGCTGCCCTCCCAGAGCTCCCTGGCTCTCAGGGTGTCCTCAGAAGCCTGCAGACTCCCATCATGGGCAATAAAAGGATCTCATGTCCCCTCCTGCTGAGCACTGACACACACCCCGTGTCTACTGCCCGTGTAAGGTAACATCACTTGTGGTGCTGTGAAGTCAGTGTCCTGGGATAAGGTGTTCCCTGAACAAACCAGTGAAGCACTGAAGTCCCCAGCGGCACTCAGAGGAGCCACCTCATCCCTCTGGCAGTGGACACTTGATGGAAAATGACAGCTCTGTCCTGTTCTGTCTCCAGGAGACAAGAGAGCCAAAGAAGAGAAGGCTGCTGCCACCATGCTGAACAGGCTGGACCAAGCAAGAAGCAGTCCACACGCAGGCTCAAGCAGAGAGCTCAAAGAGGAGCGGGGTGGCCAGGCAGAAAGTACAGCTAGTGGTGAGTTGTGATTTAGTCCTCATGGGCTGGCTACCTGGAAGAAGGGAATGCACGGTAGGAAGCTGCTTCTGTCCACCACCTACCAGCAGCCCCGAATAGCAAAGGCTTCATGGCTGGGAGGTTGGCATGAGCTCGATAGTTTTCTGGCTCTTGTCTAGCTCAGTTTGTTCTGCAGGGTCTTCCCAGCCATGGAAGACACCTATTTGGCCCCGGGACAGAGTCCCAATCCATCCCTCCTCAGGTGCAGAACAGACGGAGAAGGCTGATGCTCCCCGGGAGCCTCCACCTGCAGAACTCAAGCCGGACCCCACGAGCGGCATGGCTGCTGCAGAAGCTGAGGCCTTGTCAGAGAGCTCAGAGCAAGGTGCCCTCCCCACAGCCACACATACCGCACTGCCCTCTTGAACCCCTCTTCCCGCTAGCCTGTCCTGCTTGGACAGCATTCACTTGAGTTTTTTTCTTTCTTGACTCCTGAGCTGTCTTGGGTGCACATCCCCTCCGTGTTTCCTTAGTTTAGAAGCATTCTGACGTAGCCCTGGGGCTCAGCCCTGGGCACTGCACGGTGTGTGCTTCCCACAGCCAAGCTCACAAGGACTTACTGGCTAATAGTGCCACACACATCTCCCTGAGGTCTTACATCCTCCAAGTAGCAAATACTTAGGTGACAGATCCTAGAGCCACTGTCACCTAAAGAAAGGCATTTGTGAAGTGGAGAGGGAGTTAGACCAGACCCAGAAGGTACTCTGAGCCCTGCCAGGTCCCTCAGTACCCCCTCTTCTCTGTGCAGAAATGGAAGTGGAACCAGCCAGCAAAGGAGAAGAGGAACAAGAGGAAGAGGTCTCAGGGCCCGCCACAGTCAAGGAAGAGGGGATGCATCTGGAGAACGGGGAGACCCCTGAGGAGAATGAAGAGTCTGCAGGCACAGACTCTGGGCAGGAGCTTGGCATGGAAGGCCGGAACCTGCGCTCAGGCACCTATGGGGATCGCACTGAGTCCAAGGCTTATGGCTCCATCATCCACAAGTGCGAGGTGCGGGGCCTTGGGCGGTGCCAGCCCTGTGCCTCCAGGGTCTCCGCAGCCCCTCACCACTCCTTCCTGCTGCGCCTGCAGGACTGCGGGAAGGAGTTCACGCACACGGGGAACTTCAAACGCCACATCCGCATCCACACGGGTGAGAAACCTTTCTCGTGCCGGGAATGCAGCAAGGCTTTCTCAGACCCCGCAGCATGCAAGGCCCATGAGAAGACACACAGGTACCCACCTTGCCTCCCCCAGACTGGGGGCCTCCCTGGACCCTGCAAGACCCCTTCCTATGACCTAGCACCTTCTGACCCACAGCCCGTTGAAACCCTATGGGTGTGAGGAGTGTGGCAAGAGCTACAGGCTCATCAGCCTGCTGAACCTGCACAAGAAGAGGCACTCGGGGGAGGCCCGCTACCGCTGCGGGGACTGTGGCAAGCTCTTCACCACTTCAGGCAACCTCAAGCGCCACCAGCTGGTGCACAGTGGCCAGAAACCCTACCAGTGTGACTACTGTGGCCGCTCTTTCTCTGACCCCACCTCCAAGATGCGCCACCTGGAGACTCACGACACCAACAAGGAGCACAAGTGCCCGCATTGCGACAAGAAGTTCAACCAGGTGTGCACCCCTCCCTGAGCCAGCACCGTAGGGTCCTGTTGGTGGCTGCCCAGGGTTAGCACACAGCAGCCACTGTATCTGTGGCTGGGGACTCTCCTAGGATGGGACCCTGAAGAGCAAGCCATCTTAGAGCAGGTTCTGCTGCATTTTCCTTCCACTGCTCTGCCCCTTTGAGAGACCACGAAGTCCATTATTTCCTGGTTCAAGGGTTTGGGGAAAAGCCAGGTTCCTAGGGGACCCTTCTGAGCCCCTGTCTGGGTGCAGGTGGGGAACCTGAAGGCCCACTTGAAGATCCACATTGCCGATGGCCCTCTCAAGTGCCGGGAGTGCGGGAAGCAATTCACCACCTCAGGTAGGCCCAGAGCACCCTGGCTCCCCGCCCTCGTCCCTGGGCCCCTGGCAGTGCAGCACACCAGTCTCGCCCCTCATTTCCAAAGGGAACCTCAAGCGGCACCTGCGGATCCACAGTGGGGAGAAACCCTACGTATGCACCCACTGTCAGCGGCAGTTTGCTGACCCAGGCGCGCTGCAGCGGCACGTACGGATCCACACGGGTGGGTAAGGAGGCCCCGTGTGGGCTGTGGAAGGGGCACAGGGAGCTGAGTGGGTGCTAGTGCCTTGTGCCTCTGCCCCAGGTGAGAAGCCGTGCCAGTGTGTGATGTGTGGCAAAGCCTTCACTCAAGCCAGCTCCCTCATCGCCCATGTGCGCCAACACACGGGGGAGAAGCCCTACGTCTGTGAGCGCTGTGGCAAGAGGTAGCGGCCTGCCCCTACCCCAGGGAGCATGAGGCCAAGTCCCAGGCTGTGTCCCAGAGTGGTGGGTACCCCCCAAGCCCCCCAACACACACATCAAGGCTCCTGTGGGTCAACATAAGCCCCTGATTTGTGTCCCTGTAGATTCGTCCAGTCCAGCCAGTTGGCCAATCACATTCGCCACCATGACAACATCCGACCACACAAGTGCAGCGTGTGTAGCAAGGCCTTTGTGAATGTGGGGGACCTGTCCAAGCACATAATCATCCACACTGGTGAGCATGTGCTGCCTGCCTCTGTCTAGCCCTTCCCAGCCCATTTTGGAGGCGATGGGTAGTGGGGGAGAGGTAGGGAGCCCTGTGCCACACTTGCTTTACAGGTAATCTTGAAGTTCAGTTCCAATGAGGACTCCACCTGCCTTGGAGCTTCCAGGAGGAGGGTGCTACTGAGGCACCTGTCAGCACTGGTGGCTGCCAGAGAACTTGCTAGAAAAGACGGGGCTTCTGGGTCCTGGGAGGTCTGCAGGTGGCAGGATGGTAACTCACCTCCCCCCCCAGGAGAGAAGCCTTACCTGTGTGACAAGTGTGGCCGTGGCTTCAACCGGGTAGACAACCTGCGCTCTCACGTGAAGACCGTGCATCAGGGCAAGGCGGGCATCAAGATCCTGGAGCCAGAAGAGGGTGGTGAGGTCAGTGTGGTCACTGTGGATGACATGGTCACACTGGCCACGGAGGCACTGGCAGCAACAGCGGTCACTCAGCTCACAGGTGTGGACTGTAGAGGCAGCAGAGGGTAGCCACAGGCAGCTTGCCTTGGTGGTAACAATGGGGTAGGTTCCTGTCGCTTCTGCTTCAGGCCCTGCTGACTTTGCCCACAGTGGTACCAGTGGGGGCTGCGGTGACAGCTGATGAGACAGAAGTACTGAAAGCCGAGATCAGCAAGGCTGTCAAGCAGGTGCAGGAAGAAGGTGAGAGGGGCAGTCTGGGGCATGAACGCCGGTGGACCCAAGGTCCTTCCCATCCTGACCACAGCCTGCACCTCCACAGACCCCAACACCCACATCCTCTACGCTTGTGATTCCTGTGGGGACAAGTTCCTGGATGCCAACAGCCTGGCTCAGCATGTTCGGATCCACACAGCCCAGGCACTGGTCATGTTCCAGACAGATGCGGACTTCTACCAGCAGTATGGGCCAGGCAGCACATGGCCAGCTGGGCAGATGCTGCAGGCTGGAGAGCTGGTCTTCCGTCCTAGGGATGGGGCTGAGGGCCAGCCCACACTGGGAGAAACTCCACCCACAGCTCCAGATTGCCCACCGCCTGCAGAGTGAGCAAGTGGCCCTTTGACTGTTTATTTAAGGATGGATGGCACCCTGGGACTCAAGGTGCTCCTTCCCCAATCCCTAGAGAGAATAAATTTGATTATTTTCTAATGTTGTCTGCTGTTCTTGTGTCCCGGGTGAGTGGGTGGGGAACTGTCATCTATGTAGCTCATACTGCAGAATGGTTAACACTAGCTCAGGGACCAACCTGGCTTCCTGGGACATCCTGAGGCCCGTCATGGAAAGTAGAGCTCCATACTGTGTCTTAAATTATTTAGGGTGTGGGCAGCACCCTGTGGCTGCGAAGCAGCTTTACTCACCAGCCCCAGATCCAGACAGCCTAGGGCCTTTAGCCAGAGCAGCGTACAGAACACTGGCTGGCTTTTCCGTAATCTAGAGCCTAGTACCTGCTTTACCGAGGCCACAGCGACGCCATCCTGTGGCAACACTAACTTGCTGCTGGTTATCACCAGGTTGGCAAGGAGAGAAGGGAAGGGAGCAGCCAGAAGCCTCAATGATGGGATCCCATGGAGCCCCACTGAACTGGAGACAGACCTGCTTTGTAGTCCCCCAGGTCCATCACCCAGATGGTGCCACAGTTTTGGTTTTTAGTTTTTTAATTTTTTTGTCTTGAAGCAGAGATGGAATTAACAGCCCTAGGACTATTAGGCTCCTTGCTACCACAAGGAACAGCAATGCCCCAGGGAGGGGAGAAGGGAAGCAGGCATTCAGTATGAGCCTAGAGCAGGAGCTTGCAAGTGGGTAGGGAAAGGAGGGACTTCATTATCAAAACCTGAATGGCTTCCCAGTGGCCCAGAAACAGGAGCGAGGGCCAGCACTGACGATTCCAGTCTCCAGTACAAGGTGAAACACTCTCGTTCAGACGTGGGGTGGGAGCTACTATTCTGGCAAGCCAAGAACCCTGTGGGTCCCACTTGAGCGACAACCACATTCACACTTTAGGTGTTTTGTATTTTTTAATAAAGTTTGTAATCCAATGGACACACAACAAAACTGCGCTGAGAAAAACAGTTTCATAAATTAATAAGTGTTAGGAAGTCAGGGAGAGGTCCAAGTCACAGGAAGAGGGAGGGAATTGGCCAGGTCTTTTTGTACAGGTGCTGTGTGACACTTCCATGTTGCCGGAGTGGGACCCGTGCTATAACGAAGCGCACTTATACAAATGAGTGACGGTATAAAGTCTGAGTATGAAAATAAGATTTTCTTTGAAAACACATTTTTGGCACAGATTAAAAAAAAGTATGTCAGGGAAATTTGATTTAAGTCAGTATTTTATATATATATATTATATATATATATTTATATATACACATCCCAAGTTCTGCACATCTGACCAAGAAAGAAAATCCTTCTGTTCGCTTTTACTCAACTGTAAACTGTACATCCGATGAGTCGAAGGTGGTGGCGGTGGCAGGAGAATTAAGAACAATGACATGTTCGATGAGAAGGGAAGAAAGGAGGCGACAGGGCAAAAATACCCAATGAAATGTTCCTTGACACCAAGGCTTCAGCACAAGTCCCGAGTCCTGCACGAGAGTCCGCGGTGTGCTCCGTCCACATGTCCAGAGAGCCACACCTGTGTTCGCTGTGCAAGTCACTAATCCAGTGCAAAGGCTGTTCTGCTGAACACAAACAGACTCCCACTGCCTTGTTCCTTTTCTCCGAATGAGGAAGGCCAGCCCCTAAGGTTTCTGTGAGTCCATGGGTTGGTGGTCTGTCCTGGGCGAGAATTTCATGTAAACATACAAGCAGCACCACCCCCAGAGGAGGTCTGTCCATAGAGCTGGGTGGGCGTGAGAGCCAGGGCAGTCTGCCCCTCAGCAGCTTCCCCTCTGCCTGACTGGGTTGTCCACGGTTCTGTCCGTTCATCTTTTCTGCAGCAGAGCCTCACACAGAGGCAATAACGATCATGAGGTGGGGAGAGATGTTGGAGATGCTAGCAAGGAGGTCAGGGGCCAGGCGGGAGAGGTGACTCTCCGAGAACTCACAGGGTGGGAAGATCTGCAGCACATAGGCGGGCTGGAGGAGGAGAAACAAAGTGAGACCCGTCTTCCATGACTGCCCGGCTCAATGCCTGTTGTACCTGGCAGGCCTTAACAGCCCCCTTCCCCCCCAGTCAGACCACACAGCAGGACAGGGCGTCATCAGCTTCTATAATTCAAGGTCAATGCCTCCCCAACCCCACCCTTCTTTCCAGGATAGGCAATTGGTGGCCATTACCCATCTCCTCTGGGAACTCCTGGCTGGGTCAGCCCTCCCGCCCTGACCTAAACTGGTCCTAGCTGTGTGTACAAGTGTTGGGTAGGGTTGGGACAGTGGACCAACCTGATTGGAGCCAGGGTTCGGAACATTGATAATCCCCGCTGCCTGCTTGGCCTGCAGGTAAGTGATGAAGGCAGCCTTGAGGGACTCCGTCTGGCTCACCACATCCTCCTGGTCACGACCACAGGGCAGAGCCAGCAGCAGACAGTAATCTGTTTCCACCTGGAGCAGAGGTGAGTGGTTAGGGGTCTCCTGACTAAAGAGCATGTGTCCTACCAAAGGAGCCAGGCATCTCTAAGATGGCTGTGTCATACCACACTAACGTGTGTGCGTGTGCATGAGTGCAAGCTTGTATGCTCACTTCTGAGACTAGAGGTATTTATTTCTCTACCCAAGTCGAGTTTGTCCTTCATAGCCCACTTCAAGAGTCATCACAGCCAGGAGTTTAGCCCCGAGGCTGCCTGTTCTTCCCTTCCTGAGTATTGCGTAGGCATTTACCAGGGCCCACAAGTCTTACTGTCATCCTCCGGGCAACTCCTTCCAGCTGCGAGGCCTCTAGCCGCATCCTTTGGGCAATCCTCAGCGGGGGACCGCCCTCAGAGAGAGGCAGAGACCGATGGGCCAGGACATTGTTGCCAGAGACGAAGTGGAGCTGCACAGCGGCCGTGTCGTTCTTGAGGGCCAGCAGGCCCTGCCACACGATGGGGTATTTCTGCTTACCATGAAACAAAACAAAGATGGGATCATGGCATGCCCAGCACGACCCTGGAAGCAGCTTATAAACTAAGAGACTGGGGTACACTTAAGACAGAACAGAGTCAGGGTGTCAAGAGCAGCCTCTGCCCATCTTACCTTCAGAAGCTGGACCATATCCACAGGCCTTTGTGAAGTCAGGTGTGGAGAAGAATCTTGTTTAGGGGCTGGCTGGGCTTCAGTGTGAGATAGAGCCAGTCCAGGTGGGGTGCTTGTGCCCGAGGCCACAGGGACAAACAATGGCTGCTTTGGGGCAGCCTGAGAAGGAAGAGGGTTTGGGAGGTCTGGCTTCATGGAGACTGACACAGGTGAGGGATGGGTTGGCTGCCCTGTGTCCACTGGTGCCTTCTGAACCTGAACATGGGGCTCAGGTGGCCGGCTGGCAGGGACAGCTGAGAGACGAGGCTGCTCTACCACTCCTGTCTGAGTCCCCTTTGCTTCTTGGGAGACCTGGGGCATCTTGCTACTCAGCAGCTGGACAGGCTGGCTAAGTTGAGAGGGTTGGCAGGGTGGAGCAGGTGGTGCAGGCTGCGTGGGCTGCGTAGACGGGGCAGGCTGCGCGGGCTGCGTAGACGGGGCAGGCTGCGCAGGCTGCGCGGTCTGCAAGGGCTCACCTTCAGGAGGGCCCTAGAGTTGGGAAGAAGACAAAGGGGGCAGTCAGGATGGGCTGTGCACAAATCCCCAGTTCCCAAACAAGAACTCAATGGACCAGAGGGAGGCACCCCCTTGTCTTACAGTCAGGCCACAGAGGAAATAAAAACCAGTGGAGCTGTGTTCTCACGGAAAAGGCCACCTAACATGGCAGGAGGCCCCGTATAAAGTGTCTCTCCACATCCAAGAGCTGTGGTATGATCTGAGCCACTCCTCGCTGTGCATTTAGGAAGCCCCCTCCCCTTCCACCTCCAAGGCCTGTCTAGCTTGTCTGTACTTTGCTCACGATCCCTGCTAAAGATCACTGAGTGCACGATGGGAGACACACAAGTGCTGCTGTGTGCGCTCAGAGGACAACTCTGCAGTTCACCTCTTTCTACTTTTACCAGGGTTCTGGGGACCAAACTTGGTTGCCAAGCTCACATTTAAGCAAATGCCTTCACCCACTGAACCATTTGATGGCCTACCTGCCTGTCTTTCGAAACCACAAAGCTCCCGAGCACATGCCCAATTGGTAGGGAGGAAACCTGGCTTCCTCACCTGTGCAGAAGTCTTGGTCCTGGAGGGTAGGCTGATGGAGGAGGCGACAGGAAACTGAGTGTGTGTGAGCTGAGCGGGGGCATGGTAGGTGCGGATATCTCCGTACCTATATTCCTTGAACAGCTCACCGCTGGAGTGCACAATCTGCACCCCATGGGTCACAACCACAGGTGGGGTCAGAGGCAGCCCCTGAAGCTGGTTGCTGGGGGTGACTGTGAGAATGCGGGCTTCACCATGGGGGTTAGGAGCAGGGGTAGGCACAGGGCCAGGGGCCGGGGCAGGGATTGCTTTGGCATCAGAAGTCTTAACGGTTTCTTTCACCAGCTGCTGGGGGGCCTTGCTGGCTGGTGGCACCTTTACTACCCCCTCAGTGGCCCTAGGCTGTTCACTGACAGCAGTCACATGTGGATGCACCATGATCCTCACGTCTCGGGGCACAGTGTACGGGTGTAGTCGGTACTCAGACTGCATGACCAGCACTTCTGACTGCACGGGGGCTGCAGTTCTAGCCACAGGGAGGTGATAGTGGACTTCTTCCTCAGGAGGGTGCTGGCTGGCCAGGGCAGGCACACCAGCTGCGGCAGGCTGGGGTGTGCCCACACGATGTGGGGCCCTTGCCTCTATCTGCTGGGGCTGCAGAGGGGCCCGAGGAGAGTGCAGAGTTTCTGGCCGGATGCTGTAGGTGATGCTGGGTAATGTGGGTGTGTTCATTCTCACCTCACCTTGTGAAAGGTGACCAAGGGACACGGTCTGAGTGATGCTGTGGGGTGGCATGATGACAGACTGCTCCGGGTGGATACTGGAGATGAACTGGGGCACTGGAATGCCTGCAGCCAGCATGACGGTGGCATTGGTGGAGAGTGGTGTGGATGTGGTACTGCTGGGATGGCATGCCCTTGGGAACGGGCCTGGTGTAGGCCCACTAGGTCGAGGAGTATGTGTATCTGGCTTTGTGGCTGCCAAGTGGGAGATGGTTCGATCTACTGGGGTGGTGGATCCCGAAGGAACATGGTTCACTTCTGCAGGCAGTTTGCTGGGCAGGGCAGGAGGGTGGTGGGGAGTGAGGGTGGGCCCCAGGTTAGCTGGCTGAAGGACCTTGGTCTCTATTTTCAGAGTGACGGGGTCAGCAAGTTTCTTGTTAGTGGTGACTATGCTTGGGGTGAGAACAAGCTGGTTGTGAACCAGCACCGGGGGTGTGTTGATGCCCTGAGTGAGAACCTTCACTGTGCCACCTTGGGTGACAGGCGTGGACACTGAGAGGTGAATGGGCTCAGGCTTTTCCAAGGACGGACGGTCCGTCTTCACAGAGGAGATCACCGGAGAGGCATTGTATGTCTGGGCAGTCAGGACCAGGGTGGAATGGGTGGCCACATTTGCAAAAGCTGAAGGGGTCTGAGGGCCTTTGGGTGCAGACTGGGATGGGGTGACAGAATCTGCTTTCACCTGGGACTTAGACACTGACTGCTGAAACTCAATGTCCATTGCACTGGCTGGAGGGATCTGACTGATCTTGGCACTGATCCGCTGTGGGCCTTCTGTCTTCTGTCCTGAGTAGCTCAGAAGCACGACTCCTTCTGAAGTGTTCACACGCAGCCCTGCACCAGAGCCTGTGTCTGCTGGACGCTCATCAATCACTGACATAGACCCAGGGTGGAAGCGACTGTTCTCATTGCTGCTTGACCTCTGTTTGCCCTTTGCTGATGGCGCACTCACTGCACCTGTCATAGCTGCTGTGCCTGTTGTGGCGGTCCCGCCACATGCAGCAGTCACTGCACCTGCAGCAGCATTCACAGGAGCCGGGGCAGCGTTCACCGTGCCCACTGTGGCACTCACTGGAGTGGTCAGGACATTGACGGGCCCAGTGAGCACATTCACAGGCCCCTTCAGAAGATTCACAGGCCCAGCAGGGGTGCTCACTAAACCCTTCAGTGTGGCCACTGAGCCCTTCACAGGACCCTTTAAGGCATTCACTGGGACCAGAGAGACATTCACCAGGCCAGTCAGGGCACTCACCAGGCCAGTCAGGGTCTGAGGAGCGGGTTTTGCCAAAGTTATCTTCTGCGAATTCTCCAGGTCAATGCTGACAGGCATCCGGCTGATGACAGACGTGATTTTAGGGGCAATGACCGGGGCCACCTTCTCTTTGTCAGCAGCTACTGGGACCTCTGAGGGCTGTGTGTCAGAAGCATTTGACACTGGAGTTGCTGACTTTTCTTCTAAGGGAGGATGTTTGGGTTCACCTGGAGGGACTGGTGCCTCGTGCAGACAAGGAGCAGCACTCACGGGCTCTGCGATGGCTGTGGTGACACTTGTGGAAGTAACCCCGGTGGCGGATACGTATTTGGGGTCCATGAGGATCTTCCTCAGTGTGCTAGAGCTGGTGTCCACGTCAGAGGCCTTTGTGTCTGGGGGAAGAGCTGGAGATGGGGCAGACTGAGCCTGAGGCTCCTCCTGTCTGGTGATCCACTCTGTCACCTTAGTGGGGGGACTCTGATGTGGGACTCCCCCAGGAATGACAGGGGGTGGGAGCTTTGCTATTGTCACTAAAGGAATTGTGGGTGGAGGTAAGCTTGAGTCACTGGGTGGGGTCACCGGATCACTTTCGATGATTGAATGCACCTTGAACCTAGCCTGGGGTTCATCATCCACCAGCGATGGCTGGGAAAGAGGTGGGAGGTCAGGGGGAGTGGGTGCTTTGCATGGAGTCTTTTCTTCAACACTGCTTTCCTGACACGGACTCTCAGCAGGTGGGGTCTTGACTGGGTCAGAGGTGCATTCCTGAGGAGGAGGAGACTGAGGCTTTTCACTCTGCTTTTCTTCCTGGGGAGCTTCTGGGGGTGCTGCTGTTGCCTCATTAGCAGCAGGGCTTTCACTCTGAGCCTGCTCAGTCTCAGAAGTACGAGTCTCTGTGGCAGCGACCACTTTCTTGTTTGCATTCCTTTTCCGGCGTCGTGTTGTCTTTTGACGTCCTTTGTCTTTCCGGGGAGGAGTGACTTCCACTTTAGACCCCTTGGCTTCCTGTACAGACTCACTGCTGTTCCCTCTGGCTTCCTTGGTGTCTGCAGAACCTGCTGAGGGGTTCGAGGCACTGCCCTGTGAGCCAGAAGACTCTGGAGCAGCATCTGCCGCCGAGGTTCCAGATGTGGCGCCAGAGGGCCCTGGCTCCGTTCCTTCCTGTAGATGTGGCTGAGATCCTGGGGGGACAGAGGGAGACGCAGACAAGTTTTCAGGCTCTCCAGAACTGTCATTGATGATGGAGCCAATGGCCGCCGCCAGTTCGGTCTCACTTGCCTGGTGTGCAGGCTTGTGGCCGTCCTCCACATCAGGGCCTGCAGGTGTCCCTGTGGCTGCTCCCTTGTCAGCTGCACCAGTGGAGGGCTCAGCGAGCTTTGCAATGTTCTCCACGGCCTGCTCCAGCTCCATCTGCTTGGCTAGCTGTGTGGCTCCTGGGGACACAGTCGAGGCAGACACATCTTTCTTCTCTTTCTCAGGATCAATTGGGTCATGTTTCAGCTGAGACGAGGAGACACTTTCCCTTGGGGGGCTCTTGTTTTTCTCAGGAGAGACTGCCACAAGCCCAGCTTCCTTGTCCACAGCCTGCCCTGCAGCCCGGGTGGCCATTTCCAGGCTTTTCAGATGTGCAGCCCTGTCCATTGCTGACCTGGTGTTGCGAGCACGTCCCCTCTTTGATTTGGTTTTCTCAGGAGGCAGTTTTCTCTCCACTGTCTCGACTGGGAAGGTGTTGGGTCCATTTTTGTCTGTGCTGGTGTCTCTCCTGTCACGTTTGGCCTCGCTGGCTGCTTCTCTGTCACCCCTGGACTTAATGTTACTTTCTCTCGTGTTCACCTGGGCACCACCCTCAGCAGCAGCCTCAGCTTTTTGCTCACTTCTCCCCCTTTTCCCATGGGGCCCGCCAGCGGCTGCAGCCTTCTGAGACCTCGGAGACCTCCACCCCTCAGCTGTCTTGGGTGTTTCTGCTCGCTCTTTCGTCTCATGCTCTTCATCCTCATCAGCACGCCGGCGAGTTTTAGGAGGCCTTCCCCTCCGAGGGGTGGTGGGAACTACCACGGCCTCCTGCAGCTCCCGTTCCAATCTCTTCCTGGTCAGTCTGGGCTGCTCAGCAGGCTCTTTAGCTGGGGAGCGGCTTTCGTGATCACCCATGGTGGCATAAACGCTCCTGACATTCCGGCGCCTGGTTCGGCTGAGAGGCAGGCTAGGCTCAGGGAGCTCAGGGTCCCCTCCAGAGCTTTTAGATGCAGTCCTTGTAATCTTCTCCGCCTCCATCTTCAGTTCTAACAGCTTCTGTGCTTCTCCACGAGGAGAGCTGGACCGCTTCAGTTTTTCCCGGTCTATCCTCTCACTCTTTCTGGTGACGGGCTTCTCCACGATGCTTGCGACAGCTGCTTGGACCGGTGTCTTGGAACGCTTGCTTTTGTTTGTTTTCTTGTCTTTCGCAGAGACTGGAGGATTGGCCTCTACATCTTCAGACGCTGGGGGCTGAACTTCAGGCATAACTTCAGGTTTTTGAGTGACACTGGGTTCAATGCTTGGAGCTGCATCTGGCTTCTCCACTCTTAGCTCTTCAGCTTCCTCAGACTTCTGAGTTAGTTTTGAAAGCGGCTGGGGACTGCTGGGTTTTGGATCTATATTGTTTTCTATCTTGGAAATTGCAGTCCCAGGAGCGGGAGGCTCGGCACTCACAGAAGGGATGGGCTCGGTAGCTGGGCTTTCTTGAGTAGCCTGATGCACGACTACAGGACTTTCTCTGGAGCCTTCTCCTGGGAGTACCTCTACCTGCTTGGGCTGTTCCATGGGGACAGGAACTGGCTCAGATGCCAACTTTGCCTCCTCCAAGACGGGGGCTGGCTCCACAGGCTTCTCTCCTGCCAGCAAAGGAGCCTCCACCATTTTCTCAGCCTTTTCTGGTGCTGATGATGCTGGTTCTGGTGTCACGGGGGTGACTGCAGGAAGCCCAACTGACACTGGGGCTTTTGGCTCCGGCTCTTTAGTCTCAGTGGCAGGTTCCGGGGTCTTGGAAATATTCTCTGGGTCCTCCTGTTTCTCAGCCTCTTTGGGCTTCTGGTCCTTCTCCTTTTCTTTCTGCTGCATCCGCGTGAGCTCCATGAATCTGCTGTGGAACAGCACCACGGGCTCCTGGACCGAGTCACTCACGCTGTTGGCTCCGTCAGATACTTGTCTGCTATACAGCCTCCCAGGAGGGAAGTCGGACTCCTCGCCCTTCCTTTCAAGATGCTGCAGCCGCTTAGAATCTTGTTCAAAGATGGAGCTATGTAAAAACCGAGAGGCAAACAGTTCCTGCCTCTCCTGTTCCTCTTCCCTGTGGTCATCCTTCTTATCATCCATTTTCCCCTCTGAGTCAGTCCTGATTTTCTTCTTTTTCATGTACCAGGATGGAATAGGTCTTGGGGCAGAGTCAACCTTTTCTTTATCTTTGTTGTTTCGAAAATTAGCAAAGCGGGAGTCCCAGTCAAGAAAAGACCAGTTTTCTTCACGGGATGAGGAAAGAGACTTAGCTCTTTCTAGCAAAGCTTTAGTGTCTGGTGTGATTGTCTTATCCAGAGCAAAAGAATAAAATTTATTTCTTTCTAAAGAACTAGACAGTCTTTCCTCTCGTTCACGTAGCTTGTCGTCTCTGTCCCTCAATAAAAAAGACAGCCGAGGGCTGTCGTAGAAGGCAGAGGCCCTGGGTGACTGGGATTTGTGCTCAGCATCCTCATCAGAGTCAGAAGGCACCTCGCCAGGTTCCAGATCTCGCACAGACCTCTTCCGTAAACTGTCTCTCTTGATTACGCTGTTTGGAAAACTCACGTCAAACCTGCTGGGGTCCTGTTTCCCCTGAGGGTCCCAACGATGCGGGTCCTCTTCAGAATTCAAGACAGACAGCTTTATTCTGGCCATGTCCGCCACATGTTCTCTCTTGCTACAATCATAAGGAGTAAATTTTAAGGGGTCTTCTCTCATTGATACATTAGAATAGGGGAGACCCTTATCATCCACTTTAGGGGACCCTTTTACTGACATTAGCTTAGGGGAACTCAGGGTGTCGTCATCTTCATGGAAGGAGCCATGGCGGACGCTGGGAGAACAGCTGGTCCTTTCAGAGTCCTCACTGATCTGCCGTGAACTTCTGTAATTTCTCTCCCTTTTGGTACAGATGTCAAAATCAACATGATCCATCCTTTTCTTTTTGCTGGGGGGTGAGTCGTCAGTGACATCCTGGGGGGGCTTGCCGACCTCATGAACAAGGCTCCGTCTTTCATATTCATCTACATCTTTTTTAGGGCTGCCAAACTTCTCAGACTTGGCTATTTCCATCTCCATCTGCTGTTTTCTGCGACTCTGTTCCATCTGTTTTCGGTAACTCTGTGTGTGATCAATGTCAATGCCAAGCTTTTCTTCAGCATTTAGTGCGAGTGGCTTCTCCTGGCCTGCTTTATGCTCGGATGGCTCCTCACGAAGACGGCAATAGTTTTTCCTGACTTCCTCTTTCTCCGGCCCTTGATTATCTAGGAGCTGCAGCTGTTTGGGCTGAGGTTTTAAGGGGATGGCTTTTCTGGGCTGGGCTTCTTGACTTTCCACAGATGCGTGTATTGGATCTCCCAGGCCTGGGTGTCCATCTGAGCTGGACCGTGAGCCAGACCCTGAGGAGACAGCAGCAGGCTCCTGGCAGTCTTTGGGGCTGGGAGCCGAATTAAGTCTGTCCAGCTTGGTTTTTTTTGATTCCCTTTTAAGGATTTCTTTTCTCACGGGCTTTCGTTCGGACTCGCCTTCCCTCACCAGAACACTGTCTCTTGACACATCAGGCTGCTTCTTTAGAAGCACTCGAGTGTCCTCTGTCTCAGGGCTGCTTTTCTTGACTTCTGGTTTTTGCTTTTCTGCTTTCAAGTTGGAGTCTGCAAAGCGCCTTTTCCTCGCTTCTAGCTTCTCCAGGTCCACAGCGCTCAGGCCCTCAGGCGTCTGCTCCGGCTTGAGGTGCTTCCTGAGTTTAGGCCTGCCCTCCTTATCCACCACCTCTGCGTGGCTGGAAAGGGCCTTTTCCCTCAGTGCTTTCCCTCTAGCGGACTCCACTGTAGACGAGTCTGACTTGGCCAGCTCCATCTGAGAGGCCTGGGACTTCTGACCCGGGGCTGAAGGTTTAGCAGTGTCGTGATCAAATCTGGCTTTGAGCTTTTCCATCGGAGGGTGGTCAATGACTTTCCCCTCCTTTTCTTTCACTCGAGTCAAAACCACACAAGGCACGAGCTCCAGACGGTTCTTGGCCGGCCCTTCCTTGTCGGCTTTCTCTCTGCTCATTTTGGTAGAACTCCGGCTTTTCTCAGGGCTCTGCTGCTCTCCCTCGTTCTCTTGCTCTGTCTCGGAAGACTGAGAGCTGGGAGAATGACCTTTTCCTTTCCGTCTCTGCCTGTCAGGTTTGTCCTTTTCTACTTTTTCCTTCCGAATTATTCGTCTCTCCCTCTCCACTCTCTCAGGATCAAAAGTCCGTTCTTTATCCGTCTTTTCGTTTTTTGTATAGCGCTCCAATCGAGCCTTCTCCAGTTTATTGTACCGTGGTGGGGACACTGAGCTGCAGCTCCCACTTCGCTCTGAGGACCGGCGGTACAGTCTCCTCTCAGAGTCACTTGGTAATCTCTCCGAATGTGCAGGAGATACCCCAGGACTCTGTGGACGGCGCAAGTGGACTGGACTCTGGCTTCGCTCAATGGGCCTCCTCTCATGGTCCCGGTCAACCTCAAATCTCTCCCGTTCTCGCTCCCGTTCTCTTTGCCTATAGCTGTATTCCCGAATATCTTGTTCATAAGGATCACTCCTATATTCTCTGTATTCTCGAGGGTCATCATAGTATCGGGACTCATAATATTCTCCTTGGTACGTTTCCCACTCGGAGTAAAAGTCTCTCCCTCGAGCTGGATAGTCCCTCCTGGAGTCCTCAGGGTAGGTGCCTGGAGTCCGAACACTTTCATAGTATGTCCGATCTTGGCTGTAGTCATAGGATCCTCTTCGTTCCTCTCTACCAAACATCAAAAAGATTATGTTAGCGCTTCTGCTTTTCAACACTGTAGTCTCATCTCCACAATCCCAGCACTCATCACAGGCAGAGGCAAGAGGATAGCTCATGGACCTCTCTGGGGTGCACAGTGAAACTAGCTTACTCAAGATCTCTAGAATCATTTAGCATGACTTTTCCCTTGCTCAACTGCAGATGTTTAGCAGCAACTCCTAAGCTAAGGATTAAAAGCTGACAGCCTAAATAAAATTCGAATGTAAAATGCTAGGTTTTTACCTGGAGCCCTGGCCAGGAACTCTCTATGTAGACCAGGCTGGCTTCCAACTCACAGAGATCTCCTGCTTCTGCCTCTGGAATGCTGGGATTAAAGGCGTATACAACCATGCATGACCAGCACTTGTTATAAAAGAAACTCAATAATCTCAAATAAATGACAAATATTTAAGAAGACCCACTTGCTGTGGGACAATGGTCTTTGTACCCTGTAAGGATATGTCTCTTGTACTTGCTTAATAAAATGCTGATTGGCCAGCAGCCAGGCAGGAAGTATAGGCGGGGCAACCAGAACAGGAGAACTCTGGGAAGAGAAAAGGCTGAGTCTGCAGTCATAACCCAGATACATAGGAAGCGAGACTGTCTTGCTGATAAAAGGTACCAAGCCATGTGTCTAACACAGATAAGAGTTATGGGTTAATGTAGGATGTAAGAGTTAATAAGAAGCCTGAGCTAATAGGTCAACCAGTTTATGACTAATGTAGACCTCTGTGTGTTTCTTTGGGATAGAATGGCTGCAGGACCAGGTGGGACAGAAACCTCTGTCAACACTCACTGCTCCTTACCGCAATTCCACTGTACTGTACCATATACATGTATTAGGTTATATCACACTGCACCAGTAAACTTATGTAATTGTATCAACTTTTTAAAAAGAATTTTTCAAATGTTTAAATCTCAGGGCTGGAGAGATTGCTTAAAAGTTAACCTCACTTATTATTCTTGTAAAAGACCCATGTTTAGTTCCCAAAATCCACACAGTGGCTTGCAGCCTTCCGTAACTCTAGTTCCAAGGGAAGTGATGCCCTCTTCTGACCTCCTTGGGTACCAGACACACTTAGAGCTCAAACATATATGCAGGCAAAACACTCATGCATAAACTAAAAATAAGCAAATCTTTAAAAAAAATGTTTTATCCGGGCATGGTGATATATGCCTGTAATCCCAGTCCTTGGGAGGCAGAGGCAGGCAGGTCTCCAGACATTGAAGGCTAGCCTTATCTACAAAGCAAGCTACAGGTCAGCTGAGGTTATAGTGAGATCCTGCCTCAAAACAAAACAAAAAACAACAAAGTTTATTGTCAGGCATAGTGGTACAGACCTTTAGTCCCAGAACTGGGAAGGCAGAGGCAGGCAGATCTTTTGAGTTCGAGGCTAGCCTGATCTACAGAGTGAGTTCCAGGATGGCCAGGGCTACACAAAGAAACCATGTCTTAAAGAGAAAAATGAACAAAAATCACAAAAACCCCTAAAACCCAAAAAGGTTTAAGTATTTATTGTATGTTTTGTTTATCGAAATGCTTCCCACCTTTCCCAAAAGAATTAAAAATAAAATTAGTTCCAACTTTCAACATTTCATTTACTTAAAAACTTTTTTTTTGCTTTTCTTCAAACTGCCTGCTAACAAATCAAGTCTAGCTTCAAGCACTATAAAATGTTCCCTCCAGCTGCCCATCCAGTGCACTCAGAACAAGAGTCAGCTTGTCCAGCAGAGTACAACTGAGCACACTCCTATCATTGGGAAGTTGGCTCCTTTATACTCAATTCCCAAAACCCTTATCTGCTGTGTGTATGATGTGTATGTGGATGTGCACACATCAAAGCACATGTGAGCGTTCGAGGACAGCTCTGCAGCCTTGGCTCTCTCTCTCTCTCTTTTTTTAATATTTATTTATTTATTATGTATACAATATTCTGTCTGTGTGTATGTCTGCAGGCCAGAAGAGGGCACCAGACCTCATTACAGATGGTTGTGAGCCACCATGTGGTTGCCGGGAATTGAACTCAGGACCTTTGGAAGAGCAGGCAGTGCTCTTAACCACTGAGCCATCTCTCCAGCCCCCCTTGGCTCTAGTGCAATGCAGGCTTTGGTGGCAAGATGACCTGCTGCGCCATCCCACTGACAAATGTCTAACTGCAGAATTCCTCAAGGGCAGATAAAGCAAAGCATGGTGGTCCGTGCCTGTAACCTCAGGAGGTGGAGGCAGGAAGATCACAAGTTCAAGGCCAATTTTATCAGCTATAGGTCAGCCTATAGTATATGAGCATGTGGTGATGATTGAAGTCAAAAATAAATGGCTGCCCATTTTCCACTAGAACCCAAATCACATGTGTTAAAAATAGCAGTCCCGGTGGGTGTGATGACACAGGCCTGTAATCCCAGCTGCTTGGGGAACTCAGTGAGACCACTCTCAAAAATACAGCTGGAGATGCACCTCAGGGGCAGACACTGTCTACCACAGGCTTCAATCCTAGACACTCCCCACATCCAACCAATAACCACTCACTCATGCTCTAGATAAAAAGCCAGTCTTGGAAGACCATGCTGTCTTGGGTGGGTGAGGTGTGTTCATTCTAGAAAATATTATCACCAGCTGCACAGGCTTGGTTCTGAGTCCCAGTCTCTGCAGCTCTCACCTCACTTTTTGGCTCACTGCAACACAGTAACAGTTGGTCGGATGTGGCAGTGCATGCCTTTGATCCCTGCACTCAAGAGGCAGAGGAAGGCAGGGTTCCTCAATCTGAAGCCAGCCTTGTCTACACAGGAAGTTCCAGACTAGTGAGGGCTACAAAGTAAAACATTGAAAAAAGGAGAAAAACAACAACAACAACAACAAAAACACCAGGTCACTAGGCACAGAACTAGAGTAACTTTAATACACAAGGCAAGGAAGTGCTTCCCTTTGTGAAGCTGGACTCATTACATTCTGCCCAATGTGAACAAAGTAAGACTCCTGCCTAGTGAGTTCACTGCTTTGCTGAACCAGAGCAGGAGCCACATCTTTGGTTCTCACAGCTCTAGACAGAACCTCGGGTCTCTCACATGTTACAAGTGCATTCTGCTGAGCAGTGGTGGTGCACATCTTTAATCCCAGCACTTGGGAGGCAGAGGCAGGTGGATCTCTGTGAGTTTGAGGCCATCCTGGTCTACAGAGCGAATTCCAGAACAGCCAGGAACACAGATAGGAGAAACCTGTCTCAAAAAAAAAAAAAAAAAAAAAAAAAAAAAAAAAAAAAAAAAACCAACCAGGCAAACAAAAAGAATGCATTCTACTGCTGAGTTGCATGCCATGCTTTATGTGTTTGCTCTTGAGACAGGGCCTAGCTACTCTGTAGTTTTGAATACAGGATCTAGGTTCAGGCTCCTCAGTACTAGGATTACAAGTATAAGTCACTAAGCCAGCCTATGTGGCAAGACAGGGCTTCAAAAAAAAAAAAAAAAAAAAAACACCCCACACCAAACAAAACAAACGAAACAACACTATCAAAAACAAAACAACAAAAACTCCACAGTACAAAGACTGTGTATTAAGCAAGCTGGAGCTAGGGTAGAGCGCAGCACTAAAATGTCCAAGATTTGCAAAATGTTCTGTGTTTGATTCTTAGCCTAACAAAACAGAACAGAAAACTAAAATTAAAGTGCTTGCCAAGTACCTGCAAGCCCGAGGGCCTAAGTTTAATTCTCAGCACCCATCTAAAAGGCTGGTGGGGCTACATGCTTGGAATCCCAACACTGGGACTATGAAGACAGAATAAGCAAGGGTAGAGCCCCAGACAACAGTGAGACCTTGTTTCAAAAAAAAAAAAAACCAAGGTGGACAGCTCTTAAGAAATGACATCTGTAATTAACCTCTGGCACATGCATGCACACACACGCACGTGTACACAAACAAACACACACACACACACACACACACACACACACACCCCTATGTCAAAAACTTATTTTGATGAGTCCATGAAGCTTAATAATTTCAGCAGGGACCAGGACAACAGAAGACTGGGACCCAGTCAGCCTAGTGGAGGCATCACTTACAAGGCCGCTTGTCTTGTCCGAGAATGGAGGAATCATCACCAAAGAGGTGATGCCTTGTCCACAGAATGGAGGAATCATCCCACCAAAGAGGTGATGCCTTGTCCACAGAATGGAGGAATCATCACCAAAGAGGTGATGCCTTGTCTATAGAATGGAGGAATCATCACCAAAGAGGTGATGCCTTGTCTATAGAATGGAGGAATCATCACCAAAGAGGTGATGCCTTGTCTATAGAATGGAGGAATCATTACCAAAGAGGTGATGCCTTGTCCATAGAACGGAGGGAAATCATCCCACCAAAGAGGTGATGCCTTGTCTATAGAACGGAGGGAAATCATCCCACCAAAGAGGTGATGCCTTGTCTATAGAATGGAGGAATCATCACCAAAGAGGTGATGCCTTGTCCATAGAACGGAGGGAAATCATCCCACCAAAGAGGTGATGCCTTGTCCATAGAACGGAGGGAAATCATCCCACCAAAGAGGTGATGCCTTTTCCATAGAATGGAGGAATCATCACCAAAGAGGTGATGCCTTGTCCACAGAATGGAGGAATCATCACCAAAGAGGTGATGCCTTGTCCACAGAATGGAGGAATCATCCCACCAAAGAGGTGATGCCTTGTCCATAGAACGGAGGGAAATCATCCCACCAAAGAGGTGATGCCTTGTCCATAGAACGGAGGGAAATCATCCCACCAAAGAGGTGATGCCTTTTCCATAGAATGGAGGGATCATCCCACCAAAGAGGTGATGCCTTGCATTTCAAACAAGAGCCGGCAGCAGCCAATTTTGGAAAAAATTCTGTTCAAACTACCAAGTATAGATAGGAAAACCTATTTGACCATGTAAACTCATCCTGTGCTGACAAGTAGGAACCCTGGGCTTTCCCCTAGCATAAAAAAACGCTGTAATGTAAGTTACCTGACTGAGGGTTGGAGATTTAGCTCAGCAGGAGTGTGCCTGCCTAGTAATGTAAGATCTTGAGCTCAGTGCCCAGCAACAGGGAAACAAGAGTCACCAGAAGTTGCCCAACCTTCAGTCATGAAAAAGGAGGCTTGAAGATCAAATGCCACAGAGCTTTGTACATGAACAAGTGCTATAGAAATCAAGGTGCTTCTAATCCTGAACTCAATCACTGGAATCAAGCACCTTTCCCATCAGACACCAGACACCACCCCTCACTTTAAAGCAAAGGAAACATCCTTGAATTTGATGCTGAAGAACGCATTATACACCCAGTAACATCTGAGACCTTCCCCCTTCTGCCTCCTGCATGAGCATGAAACGCCATTAGATGGGGATTAATCATGGAAATTAACTAAAGAAAAAAGCCAGAAACAGATCATCACTAAAATTAGTGAATCTTAAGTAGTAATATATAAAAATCAACTCGTACACTACTTCATCTAACCCTCAAAAGACTCTTTTTTTTTAAATATTTATTTATTTATCTATTATGTATATAATATTCTGTCTGTGTGTATGTCTGAAGGCCAGAAGAGGGCACCGAACCTCATTACAGATGATTGTAAGCCACCATGTGGTTGCTGGGAATTGAACTCAGGACCTTTGGAAGAGCAGGCAATGCTCTTAACCTCTGAGCCATCTCTCCAGCCCCCAAGACTCTGCTTTTAAAAAAAAAAACATTTAATATATACACAGAGAAGACTAACAACTGTTAATGCCTCAAGTGCAATGAATGAAGCCTCCAACACACACCTTCCCCTCACCAATGTACTGACAGCCACCTTGGGAAGGAGCACAGTTGGCATAGTGCTTGCCTGGCAAGTGTAAGGCCGAATTAGACGCCCAGCACCACCTAAGTCAGTTACAGTGGCATAAACCTGGAAAGCCGGCACTCAGGAGTCTGAGACAGAAAGACCATCAAGGTCATCCTCAGCTTTAATAAAACAAGCCTAGGGCCAGTCTAGGCTACATGAAACCGCAACCAATGACTTCAAACTGCTACTTCTAGGAACTGGGACTAAGAATATTCTGTCCAAAGCGACATACTTGGATATATAAGCACACAATGTCATGTGTGCTCTTTTTCTGATGGGTGGGATGGGGGTTGTGACAGACAACCCCTCACACTGGTTCACTAGCTGAAGAACTGGACATTTTCAGTGTTCTGTAATCTGAATTCTGATCTATTCATTCATAAGAAACTATCAAAAGCCTTACCTACTAGAATTTTGACAGTGGGGTCAGTTTAACTTAAAAGCTCAAGAGGTCAGTGACTTAGCAGGATACTGAGCTAGGAAAGGTCTCGAAGAGATGCTGTGTGACTCTAACAAAGGACCAGCGGCAGTGAAGGAGACGCTAGTGGGCTCCAGCAGCCCCCAAGTTCTGGTGTTTTCTGACCTTAGCTGTCTAAAGCCTTTGGAAATGTATGGGGTAGAACAGGTGGTCACACTTCAGACGACCACCACAGAGGGATGTCGGGCAAAAGGCTTTTTTTAGTACAGGCAATAGTTTCCACTTTCAAACACCATCATCTATGAGAAGAGCCTGGTTATTATGTGAGCGCATTTTAAAAGGTCATCTAATCAACAGGAGAAAAAGGTCAAACACTGTATTACTGGGACCAAAAAAATGGCTTCTGCACTGCCAAAGCCATGTATGTTTATATGAGATCTGACTTTCTCTCTCTCTCTCTCTCTCTCTCTGTTTTTTGTTTTTCGAGACAGGGTTTTTCTGTGTAGCCTGGAGCCCTTCCTGGCACTCACTCTGTAGTGCTGGCCTCAAACTCACAGAGATCCGCCTGCTCTGCCTCCCAAGTGCTGGGATTAAAGATGTGTGCCACCACCACCCACCAGCCTGACTTACTCTATTTCAAAGAGACAAACACTTCACAATTCTTTCCCAATATGAGTGCTCATTGCGGCCTGAGACACGGTGACCCCACCCTACCCTCAACTACATAAAAACTAGATTTGTCAGAATAAACCTATGCTTTCTATACGACAGGTTAAAAAATATGTTTGGGGAGAACTGAGTAGAAATGAAAAAGAAATCAGCCCACAAAAACTAGAATCAAGCTATACCGGCAGGCCTGCTGGACACACCTCAGGCTGGGGTGCTTCAGAAGTAAAATGCTGACCTACATGGTCCTGGTGATCATTCCCAAAACTGATGGTCTAGCCCAACAGTGAACAAGAACCTACCTTCTCTCTGTTAGCATTTCATAGAAGTCTCTGATATCTTGACCAGACTTCTCCATGCAGTGATAAAATGCCAATTGGCTTTCCCGATTTGCAAAGTCCACCTTTAAAAAAACAAATGCATAATAAAACTCATTATTATGTGATGCACAGATCTAATACAAATATAAACAATATTTAAAAAGATTTTATAAAGAAAGAGAGGTTTCAGATCTCAATTTTGGGAAGTTTTTTGTTTGTTTGTTGAGAGAGGGGTTTTCTATACTGGAACTCACTTTGTAGACCAGGCTGGCTATGAACTCAAAAGTTACACCTGCCTCTCTGTCTCTTACAGATTAAAACTGAAGGTGTGTGCCTTGTGGCCAGCCAATGACTGGTCTAATATGAGGCCCACGCCACAAGAGGGAGCTCGTGCCCGGCACTACCTGGACAACAAGGAAACCAAGGCTGGATAATGCAGACAGACACCTAGGGTAGAAGCACGACTGGAAAAAAGAAAATAAAAATGATGAACTTATCCAGAATGATGCTCTGCTGTACTCATGGTCTGCTGCCTGGTTCCACCTGTCACCAGAAAGGCTGCCTCTGGCAGCTGACAGGAGTGGATGCTGAGACCCACAGAGACCCACAGCCAAACATTAGGCAAACAGAGAGTGAGTTCAGGAAGGAGATCTCTATAAGGTGCCCCACCCCAAGCTAGAGAACACCTAAAGTGGGGAGAAGGAATTGTGGGAGCCAGAGGAATGGAGGACAATGGGAGATTCTGGCTGGGAAATCAACTAATGAGGGCTCATGGGGGCTCGGAGACTGAGGGAGCAATTTTCAGAGCATGCATGAGTCTGCATGAGATCTTCTACATACATGTTATGGTTGTTGGCTTGGTGTTTTGGGGGAACTTATGACAATAGAAGTGGGGGTGTCTCTGACTTTTCTGTCTGCTCTCAGGACTCTTCCTACTGGGTTGCTTTGCCTAGCTTTGATGTCACAGTTTGTGCCTAGTCTTATTATATCTTGTGCTGTTTTTGTTTAATGTCCCTGGAAAGCTTATTCTTTTTTTTTGGGGGGGGGGGCGGCACGGGGACAAAGAGTGGGGATCGGTCTGTGGAAGAAGGGGTAACTGGGAGGAGTGGTAGCTAAGGTCGAGGTGTATTAATGAGAAAAGAGTAAAATAAAAGTTTAAAAATAATTTAAAAATAAAAGGTGTGCACCACAACACATGGCAAATTTTAGAAAGTTTAAGAGAAATTTTTTTTTTTCAATAGTAAACTCCAAATTCTACATATACCTTGACAGATACAATTTAAAGGTCCCAAAACCCATCCAGGAGTGAAATGGCCAGGCATGGTTCAATTCCAAAATTGCGGAGGTTGAATCAGGACAGTCACGGGGGCCAGTCTGGGCTACATAGTGAGACTCATACCCACACACCCACAACTTCTCCTCTTGCCAATCAAACAACAACAAAAATCAAAAATAAAATGTTAACAAACTTCTACCAGAATTCTGAGTTGGCAAATGCTTGAGTCAATTAAATTGGTAATCTATAGTTGGGCCATCTATGGTGCACATAAATTTGTGAGAATAGCCAGAACAACAGAACATGAGGACAAGACAGCTCTATTTTCCGGCTGCCTAGTTTCATGTTCTACTGCCAAAATACTATTATTTTACTTTAATCTAGACATTAGTCCTTAAGTTCATAATTATGCCAAACAACTATGAAGAGTGAGTTTTTAAACAAGCAATACCACGAAGATGAACACACAAACACACACACACACAAGGCTTACAGTCACAGGTAGCGTACTTTTGGAAGCTGGCTGACTGTGCCACTGGCACACAGACACTCACTGTAATGGGGAAGGAGGGCCCTGCACCAAGAACACAGGTAAGAGCGTCAGGCTTCCAGGGAAAGAAGTGTGTTGAAAAGGACTTTAGGGAAGGGCCTATGGCTAAGGGCATAAAAGACCTGTGTCCATAAATAGCAAGCAAGAATTCCCTATTATTTCCCTTAAAAACTGAGGACAAATAAAACCATGTTTGGTAAACCACTCTCTTCACTGGCAACCTACATTTGAGACTCTGCATAGAATATGAACAGACTTTGGTTTTCTGTGGACCTGTCTGGGATTAAAGGTATATGCCACACACAGCAAAGTCACTATGCACACCTTAATTTTATTCCCACCAATTTTCCTGCCCTTGGTCTCCTTGACAGCTGCTTGTGCATACTCAATCTCATTGTAGAGAACCAGAGCCATGCCTTTTAAGCGGTCAAACACCACCTGCAAAAAAATACAACAACCAATTAAGAGCTTTTTCTACTGGTGTGAATGTCAGTCCCCAAAAACCCTAAATCACAAGGATGTTCCTAAGGAAAAGTACCATATTAGACTACTCCAGAAAAACTTGGCTTTTCCAGAAGAGGCTTGTCTTAATAAAAACACTAAATTCTGTGTGCAGAAACCATGGAACCATATATGGTATTGTCTTAGCAAACACACTAAGTTTGGTGTGCAAAGATCATGGAATCATGCATGGTATTGTCTTAGTAGACAAACTAAGTTAGGTGTGCAGAGACCACGAAACCATGCATGGTACTGTCTTAGCAAACACACTAAATTCGGTGTGCATAGATCATGGAAACATGCTATTGTCTTAGTAAACACATGTCAGATATCCCAAGGAAAACAGAATCGTGGTACTGAGGCTTTCAATATAATACATCTTCTTTTTCTATATTTTCCTAAGACCATTCTTCTATCTGAGGCTCAAAATAATAAGAGGATGTAACTGGGCCCAAGAGCCTTTCCCTGCATCTGTGGGTGTGCTATTTATTGGTCACAGAAAAATTCTGCTTCATGAACATGTTAAACTCATAACTGCTGAAACATAAATCAGATCTAGGGATACAACTCAGTGATAGAGAACTTATCTAGCACATGCAAGACCCAATGTTTAATCCTCAGCAACAGCATGATTAAAACTTAGGCATGAATATAAATTCCTCTCTCCCTCCCTCTCCCCCACGTTATTATTTCAGACAGAGTTTCACGGTGTAACACCCTCCTACCTAAGCCTATCTAATGCTGAGATTACAGGCATGAGCCACCATGTCCACCTACTAGACAGGCGTGTGTGTCAAGTTTAAAGGACAAATTCAGGTGCCAGCCCTTCCTTGCCTTCCAACTTGTTTGAGATGGACTGTCATTGATCTGCCACAAACTCCAGACTCATGCTCTATGAACTTCTCGTAGTCTCCTGTCTGTGCCTCCTATCTCCCTGTAGTACTGGGATTACAGACATGGATGCTGTATCTGGCTTTGATGTGGACTCTAGGGATTTGAACTCGGGTACTCATACTCTTAGCCACCTCTCCAGCTCTAGACTACTTTCCCCTTCTATCAGTGTGTCTGCACGCATGATGTATGTGTGTGGACAGAAATGCCAGAGCACATGGACATCTTTGTGGAACTGGTTCTCTCATTCCACCTTTAGGTGGGTGTTGGGAATCAAACTCAGGTTACCAGATTGTGTGGCAAACTCATTTACCCGCAGAGTTATTTTGCTGGCTCTGGACTAATTTTCATGAGAGAAAATTATAAAAAACCTCTAGCAACTTACTTTACTGTTTCTAAAAAAGAAATCATCTTGCTAGTATACTACAATTTTTTTTTTTTTTTTTTTTTTTTTGGTTTTTCAAGACAGGGTTTCTCTGTGGTTTTGGAGCCTTTCCTGGAACTAGCTCTTGTAGACCAGGCTGGTCTCGAACTCACAGAGAACTGCCTGCCTCTGCCTCTGCCTCCCAAATGCTGGGATTAAAGGCGTGCGCCACCACCGCCTGGCTACAATTTTTTTTAAATTAACTTATTTTGACTAAGTACATCTATGGGACAGCTGTCATGGCATCACAGTGCTATTTGAAAATGGAAGCTTGGGGCTGGAGAGATGGCTCAGCAGTAAGAGCACACTGACTGCTCTTCCAGAGGACCCGGGTTCGATTCCTAGCTCCCACATGGCAGCTCACAACTGTCTGTAACTCTAAGATCTGACACCCTCACACAGTCATACATGCAGACAAAACATCAATGCACATAAAATATAAATAGATAAATTATTTTAAAAAAGAAAATAGAAGCTTAAGAGACATTTTAAATTTAAACTGGAATTTTTGTTCTGTTTTTCAAGACAGGGACAGCAAAGATAGGATTCCTCAGTGTAGCCCTAGTTGTCCTAGCATTCGATCTGCATACCAGGCTAGCCTTGAACTCACAGAGATCCGCCTGCCTCTGCCTGCCGAATACTGGGATTAAAGGCGTGCGCCACCACTGCCTAGCATAAACTAGAATATATTTTTAAAAACTTTTCTATCAGCCGGGTGGTAGTGGTGCACGCCTTTAAGCCCAGTACTTGAGAGGCAGAGACAGGTAGATAGAGCATCTTGAGTTCAAGGCTAGTCTGGTCTACAGAGCGAGTTCCAAGATAGTCAGAGCTACACAGAGAAACTCTGCTTCGAAGAACCAAAAATAAAATAAAGACTTTTATACCTACAGAATGTATAGCTTTAACACCATAAATGAAATTTAAATTACCAAATTTAAGGTGTAGAAGCTGTTCAAACACCATTTTCTTAATGCTTTTCTAAATAGGTAGGTACTGAATGTGAGCATTTCTATGCAGTATACACTGGTCAACAGAACACACTGGTATTTAATTTGATGCTTTATTTTTTAATTTATGCACATTGATGTTTTGTATGCATGTGTATCTGGTGGATCTCCTAAAACTGAAATTACGGACAGCTGTGAGTTGCCTGTAGGTGCTAAGAACTGAGCCCAAGCCCTCTAGAAGAGCAGCCAGTGCTCTTACCTACTGAGCCATCTCTCCGGTCCCAGCTATTTTATTAGAAAGTTCACAAGTATAAAGACAAATTTTTATATGAGACTTTCATTTCTTAAAAGCTGTATGACACTACCAGAGACTGTGGAAAGGTCTATGTCATGAGTAAGCAAAATATTTTTTAAAATCCTATTTTATTTAACTTTTTATATGAGGAGCTCCAGATTTTTCTGGCATCTTGTATCATTTGAGAAAGCACTTTACTGCTGGTTATTTTGCAGCGCTAGGCACTGAGCCTAGAGCCTGGCCCAACAGACCATAAATCTAAATTCAATTTTTTTTTTTTTTTTTTTTTTTTTTTTTTTTTTGGTTTTTCGAGACAGGGTTTCTCTGTGGCTTTGGAGCCTGTCCTGGAACTAGCTCTGTAGACCAGGCTGGTCTCGAACTCACAGAGATCCGCCTACCTCTGCCTCCCGAGTGCTGGGATTAAAGGCGTGCGCCACCATCGCCCGGCTCTAAATTCAATTTTTAAAAACCTTATGCATGTATATCTCTGTGTGTGCAATATGTGAAGTGCCTGCACAGCCCAGAAGAATGTGCTGGGTCTCTGCAGCTGGAGTTCCAAGCAGGGTCGAACTACCTGGCATGGATGCTGAGAACTAAACTTGGATCCTCTGGAGAGCAGCAAGTGTTTTTAAGCACTGTGCATCTCTGCAGACCCAGCCAAGAGTGTTTGAGGATATGAATTATTAAAGGAAAGGAAAGGACAACAGTAGAAAGTGAGACTGAAGGACAGAACACAAAGAAATACTAAGAAATAAAGAGCAAAAGCCTACCTTTACCACAGGCCCGTAGTGGCAGAAATGCCGTGTTAAATACTGATCGGACACGTTTGAAGAAAGCCCGTCTAGCCACACACAGTTTGTAGGCATGCTCTTTCCGAAACCCAGCTGAAATTCAAAGAGAAAATTCTATCACCACAGATCACAATGACCATTCTCAGAAAACTGGTCTTCTATACAAACGCTGAACTGTGTGTGTCTGTCGCGTTGGATATTGAACCCAGCAGCTTACATGGTAAAACATGTTGACATCTACCACTGAGCTCAAAACAATGTGCAAGTAGTTCATAAGTAATAAACAACAAATCAAAACTTACAACAGGGCAATCCTGCTTGGCCCCAAGTGGCAGGCTACAATGACAGGCTAAGGACACAGAGAAGGCTACCTTTAGCACTAACTGTCCTTCTGCAGCCCTAAAATAATAAGGTAAGTCCCCAAAACCTTACAGCAATTCAAACAGTAACAGGTAAGTTATGCACTTCACATACCTTGAGGCGGTTATTTCCAAGGTACTCTCCGTCCATCTTCTTGATAGCCTTACACACACTGGCAATATCACAGTACTGCAGGAAGGCATACTGAGGGACTCCATTCACTTTCTTAATGTCAATGTCCTGCAAGAGTCAATCAGCATCACTTAGCAATATGGTAATAAGAAAATAAATCAGAAGAAGCCAAGTCCACATAGATACGCTTTCTACAAGTCATGTTCCCAGTAACTTTAGTTGGATCATGTATGCATACACTGTAAACTGATGGTAGAAAGATCACATATCATGAAAGCCATCCCATGTGAGGCCCCTGCAGAAGAGCAACTGTCCTGCGACTTAAAAATTTAAATCCAGCCGGACGGTGGTGGCGCACGCCTTTAATCCCAGCACTCGGGAGGCAGAGGCAGGTGGATCTCTGTGAGTTCGAGGCCAGCCTGGTCTACAAGAGCTAGTTCCAGGACAGGAACCAAAAGCTACGGAGAAACCCTGTCTCGAAAAATCAAAAAAAAAAAAAAATTTAAATCCATGGTAAAGGGAAATTAATAACAAAGGAGAGGTTGCCTACTTAGTAGAATACCAGAAAGTAATTCCCTTTGGTACTGTGACATAATCTTTTTGGTACACTGTGAAGATGTGTCACTTGGACTGGTTTAATAAAAAGCTGACCTGCCAATAGTTAGGCAGGACTTTGGGGTCAGAGGAGGATACTGGGAAGAAGAAATGGAGACGCCAGAAGACACAGGGCAAGCAGGATGGGCATTATGGAGATGAGGTAATGAAGCCACGAGACAGAAAGTAAATTAATATAAATGTGTTGATTTAAGTTGAAGAGCTAATTAAAAACAAGCCTAAGCTATCAGCCGAGCTTCCATAATTAAAAAGAAGTCTCTGTGTCATTATTGAAAAGCTGTCAGTCCTGATTAAAAAAAAAGACTAACTATACTTTGGCACTGTCAAAAATCTTTAGTAGAACCAAACCCCTTAATACACTACCTGAGCCTGGTATGGGGGTAAGCGCCTTTTAATCCCAGTACTCGGGAGGCAGAGGAAGGTGGATATTTGTGAGTTGGAGGTCAGCCTGGTCTATAGAGCTGGTTCTAAGACAGTCAAGACTACAGAAAGAAACCGTCTTGAAAAACTCCAAAACCATAAAACCACTACTTGAAACAAACAATCAAGAAATCAAGTTCTCAAGATGTGCTAAATCCATCACTATGATCATTAGTGTGCGTGCTCACACCTACAGCCCTCACATTCAGAAAGGTGACAAGAGGGGAGCTCTAGTTCAAGGCTAGCCTGCCACACAGAGGCCCTGTTTCAAAAGAAAAGACTGCACTGTATCATTTAAAACACAACAGTCTTTTTCTTAAAGTACAAAATATGAGCAAGAAACAGGCCAACACAAAGAGGCATAGAACACACACAGGACTAGAAATGGAATGAACACACACACACACACACACACACACACACACACACCAGCTGTTAACTATCATACACTCTTTACTCCTCAAAGTCCAAACTTACAGCTTCTTCATTGCTGTTCAGTCTTGAGCTGGGTATGACATCTGTGATCCCAGCACTCAAGACAAAGGCAGAAGAGAGCTCACAAATTTAAAGTAAGCTCAGTCTGCACATCGAGCTCTGGGCCAGCCAGGGCTACATAATGAGATTCTGTCTTACAGAATACAGAAATAAAAGGCATTTAAAATATGCCTGGCTTATCACAGAACTCTGGAGGAGAGGTAGGAGGATCTATGTAAGTTCAAGGCTAGTCTAGTATGAAGAAACTTTGTCTCAAAAAAAAAAAAAAAATCAAACAAAGAAGTGCAGTTCAAGCCGGGCGGTGGTGGCACATGCCTTTAATCCCAGCACTCGGGAGGCAGAGGCAGGCGGATCTCTGTGAGTTCGAGACCAGCCTGGTCTACAAGAGCTAAGAGCTAGTTCCAGGAAAGGCTCCAAAACCACAGAGAAACCCTGTCTTGAAAAACCAAAAAAAAAAAAAAAAAAAAGAAGTGCAGTTCAGTGGGTAGAAAGTATGTGCCTAGCAGGTGTGAAGCCCTGGATTTGTTTTTTAATTCCTAAGAATTCCCAAGTACTATGGATGGCAGGAGTTATCAAAAGTTCAAAGTCACCTTTGGCTACGGACCACATTCAGTGGCAGAGTGGGCTACAAGCACATTTCACTTTCTAATTTACTAATTTTTATTTTATGTGTTATGAGTGTTTTGCCTGAATGTATGTCTGCACCATGTGTGTGCAATGCTAGCAAAGGCCAGATGAGGGCCCTGGATCCTCTGAAACTATAGTTACTGGTGGTTGTGAGCCACCAGGTGAGTGCAGGAAATGGAACCTGGGTGTTCTGGAATAGAGTCAGTGCTCTGAAGCACTGATTCATCTCTCCAAAATGACTTCTCTGAAGAAAAAAAGAGAAAGAAAGAAAAGAAACCAAGCAAATAAGTGGGATTTTAAAATTGAAATTATTATAGAAGTATTGTTTCTGTTTTAAAAACAAGAGTCTCTGGCTGGGAGATAGCTCAGCGGTTACGAGCAAGCACTTCTCTTGTAGAGGACGTGAGTTCAGTTCCCAGCATCCACTTCAGGCAGTTCATAACTGCCTGTAACTCCAACTCCAAAGGTTCTTAACACCTCTGGCCTCAGTGGGCATCAATACTCACGTGCATATATCCATACACAGACATATACACAACTGAACATGATCATATGCACATATCCACACACAGACACGCACAGAATTAGACATGATAATGCCCACATGCACATATCCACACACAGACATATACACAATTAAACATGATAATTAAAAACAAAGCAAACATTATGTAACCCCAGCTGGCCTGGGAACTCACTATGTAGACAAAACTGCCCTTAAATTCAGAGACCTGCCTGCTTCACTACTCAGCAAGACACTGTCTCAGATTTTTTTAGAAATGGGAAGCTGGAGAGATGGCTTGGCATTCATTTATGGGCACTGGCTGCTCTTATAGATAACTTGATTTCAGTTTCTAATATGCACATGGCAGCTTCCAATCACCTGTAACTCCAGTTCCAGGGAGTCTAATGTCCTCTTGTAGACTCCAAAGGTACCTGGTACACACATGGTACACAGAAATATATATAGTCAAAATATGTATACACATGCGCTCTCTCGATCTCTCTCTTTTTAAAGAGTCTTTTAAAAAATGTTAACAGGAAAATGGTGGTTCACATTTCAAGGTAAGCTTGGGCTATATGAGACACTAGGCTTTAAAAATGAAAAAGGGACAGAGCAAAGGGGAAATATTTCATTTGTCCTTAAATATCACATATCTATATCCTTCCTCTTGTTCTCATGTTCTACAAAGACCTACAGCATTTTTATCACTGAAGAAACATACCACAATTTCTCCAAAGCGCTGAAAGATGTTTCGAAGGTCATGGTAAGTAGTCGTCTTCTCAAGGTTGCCAATAAAAAGAGTTCTTGTTGCTTTGGGATGGAATTCATCTATCCTTTCATCCAAGGGCCGAAATTCATTTTCACTTTCTGTTTCTGTGAGTGGATGGGGCAGAGTAGAACAGGGTGCTTTATTACATTCTCTAATACATAATTTATTTATTTGGAAAAATATGTGCTTATAACAAACTGTATCATCCTGGGCCTGGTGGCCAGGCCTGTAACCTCAGCACTCAGGAAACAGTGATGCCAGGACTGAGAGTTCAAGACCAGCCTTGCTGCACAGTAGATACTGTCTCAGACAAATAAGTGAACATGCAAAAACTGAAGCTATTGCTCAGAGAATTTAACAAGAAAGGTTTTTGTTTGTTTGTGGGTTTTATTTTATTTTTATTTTTGAGCTAGGCTTTCACCATGCAGTTGTAGCTGACCTTGAATTCACGGTTATCTGTGAGTTGTACTCAGTGCTGAGATTAAAGGCATGTACCACCATGACATCTATTATTATAGGACGTGTGCATGATGTATGAGTGTGGGCATGTGTGCAAGTCAGGGGACAACTTTGTGAGTGGGTTCTCTCTACTCACCTCTACATAGGTCCCAGGGATAAACTCAGGTTACAAATAAGTGCCTTTTACCCTCTGGTCTTAACACTGAGTATGAAATTATAACTTGGCTATGCATGGTGATACACCTCTGCAGTCCTAGCACTCAGAAAGTAGATACAGGATAATTGAGAGTTCAAGACCAGCCTGTGCCATATACGAATTCTAGGCAACTGTGGGCTTCATAGGGCAACCCTATCTCAAACAAACAAAAAAAATCACATATACTCTACAATCTAAAGGAAATTGCAACTCAGCAGAAAACAGTCCCAGGACATTGTTTAGTTTCATTTACTTTGAAGATCTTAATGATATTCAACATTTCATGTTTACTACAGTAATAGTAATTTTTACTACAGTAATAGTAATTCAAATGTTTAAACCAAGACTTTAGGGGATGGAGTAAGTACTTTAGGCTCTGAAGTAAGTACTGGCTGCTCTTGCAGAGGACCCAGGTTCAATACCCAGCATCCATAGCAGCTCACAAACCATCCAGCTCCAAGGGATCTAACAGTGTTTAGCTTTCATGGATACTAGGCACACACATAGTGCACAGACATATGCAGGCATAACAACCAACCAAATACAATACTAAAATAATTACTTTGGGGGAGGGGATTTCTTTGTGAAGCAGTCCTGGCTGTCTTGGAATTCACTTTGTAAACCAGGTTGACCTTGAACTCAGAGATCCGCTCGCCTCTGCCTCCCTGGTGCTGGGATTACAGGCACGTTGTCAACACAGCCCAGCAAAATAATTACTTTAAAAAGACTTTATATACAAGAATAATTGTGTGGAAAGTGTTTACAGTGACATCTGTGAGCTCTCTATTTTGGTGTTATGTGGTCCCCAATGATATCCAAAAGGTTTCTATTTTTCATGATGAAAAGCCTTGGCTTAACTTCTAATTTAATCTAGCCCTTTGCTAAAGCGCCACTTATTAATTCTGTCTGAGACACAGACATTCAAGGTTTTCATGGTAATTATAGCTCAGCACTACATGTTCTCTACTTGTTAAAAATGTAAAACAAAGCCATCAAAAAGATAAGTAGACAGGATAAGGATACAGCTCAGAAGCAGAGCGCTGTGTAGCACACATACAGCTATGGGCTCACCCCCCCCCTCTCTCTCTCTCTCTCTCTCACACACACACACACACACACACACACACACACACACAAAATGAAGCCAGGCGGCACGGGAGACACATTCCTATAAACCACAGCAGGTACAGGCAAGAAGAACAGGAGTCTAAGGCTATCCTTAACTATATAGCAAGTTCAAAGCTAGCCTGAGCTCTATGAAACCTTCCCTTAAACAAACAAAATTAACAAAAGATGAACTGAGCATGGAGAAACACGGCTGTAACTTGGGAAGTGTAGGCAATAGATGTTGGATTTAAGGTTGGCCTGGTTTACATAAGACTTAGTCTCAAAAGAATGACTAAGAACCCCTGTTCCCATGTGCTACATAACAAGGTTAAAAGGCCTATAATAACAGCCATCTTAAACTCTCCTTATATGCATAAAGACCAGAATGCTACACCTGTCACTGACCCTGACTGAGATCTCCATAACAACTGACTGATGTTTAAGACCTACATAAGTTAGGTGCACACTGAACACTCCCTCAGGCGGTTCTGACACGTCCTGAAGCAACCCACCTGTGCACATGCCGACTTGTAACCCCAGCACTCTGGAGGCTGAGGCAGGAAGACTGCCCTAAGTTCAAGGTAAATCTAGACTACACGGTGAGTTCTAGACTAGCCTGTGCTACAGAGTGAGACCCTGTCTCCAGAAAACAACAAAGAACTCATGAGCTGCTCTGAGTTGGGTATAATTTGGGGCAGCATACCTGAACCTCAGTTGATAAAGGGAGAGAAGGTATTCTCTGGGAAAAGAATTTCCTTCTAATTGTTATGATGTTTAATCCTGACTGTCGCCTTGACAAGATTTAGACTCACCGTGGAGACAAACTTCTGACCGTGTCTGTGAGGGTTTTCTAGGTCAGGTTAACCAAGGTGGGAAGATCACCCTACATGTGGGTGGTGCCGCTCCATTCAGGTGCCGCTGCACATGAGCAGCCACCTCCCCTGCCCAAGGGGCTGGACGCCAGAACTGTGACTGACCAAAGGAAACCCTTTCTCACTCAGTCACCCTCATCGGCAGTGCTTACAGCAGCCAGTATACCCAGATTTCATCAGAAAGACATGCACACTTTACATGACTACCAGCGCTATAGCTGGTTTAATATGTAAATACCATCTACACATTCATAGGGAAAGTATGCTCCCTCTTATCAAATAAGATGAATATTCTGAGAAGATTTACCATTTAAATGGGTCATAAATTTTATTCCAAGTGTAAAGTTCACTTTTCTCAGACTCACAAACCCACAATAGAATACTCTATTAAACTGCTCACAGTCTGTATAAACTAGGCATTTCTGAATGAGTGTTCAAATTCTCAGTCAGTTAAGCCACTGGAGGTGGGGTGGGGACAGTCCACTTTAAAATGAGCACTACATGTTTTCTGAAAGACACCACCACTGGCCTGAGACATGCTTAAGCCTTCAACCTTCCACAGAGGGTCTTATGCAAAGGATAAAGGGTTTCCTTTCAGTCCTTAAGGGGCCAAACCCATGCCTCATAGCTCTAAAAGGACACACCTGGATCTACTCGGAGGCACTAACCAGCAGGACTGTTAGCTGTGCACACCTTCTGCCCTGTTTCAGCTCTGACCCTCGTGTCGGGGCCCTGGAGAGAAACTGCAAGTGTCCGTGGGACTTCCTTTGTTTGTTCTTTTCATATAGCCACTGAATAAATGTGGTATCTCCTTTTCTCTGCTTTTCTTTTCTTTTTGAGCTTTTATTATTTATGTGTCTGTGTATGAGAATGTATGCCATGTGTACCTGAGTACCCAGAGGCCAGAGAGGGTGTCAGGTCCCAGGCAACCGGAGCTGCAGACGGCTGTGCGTTGCCTGCTGTTCAGCACTAGGAACCAAACAAACCCAGGTCCTCTGCAAGGGCAGTGAGTGCTCTTAACCTTTGAGCCCCCTCTGCTGTTCACTCAAGGACTGTCAGCTGAGCCTAGCTAAGGCTGCTAGGATCCCAGCTCTGATCCTAGAACTCAGTAACAAGACAATCCACATTCTTTAACAATCTTTCAAGTTCCGGTCATCTGGAATAGCATATCTAAGTTATGCTTGGAAAATGCAAATGAATCCCTCAAATGATATTGATACAGAGTCTGCTTCTTGGGTATCAATCAATGCCATCCTTTAGGGAAGGCTGACTCCACAGATGCCCTGAAGCTGCACTCCGGACTCTAAGGTAAAGTCATCTCCCATACAGAGCAGGACAACCACTGCTCCCACTCATACCAACTCAGTATGCCTCATGAAGACCTTAGCCACCTTTCAGAAGCTAAGACGCTGGGCCAGAAAGTTAAGAAATGAAACTCGAATTAAGTCCACACGCTGGACCACAACCCGCTTCCCAGCCTTACCTGGCCCTATCCACGCAGTCACCTCAATCTGCATGCCAAAGAAAAGTTTTCCCTTTGATGCAGTCAGTGCTTTTTCTTGGTCCTCTTGCTGCCGAAAGAACACCAGGCCATACCTCTCCTCAGAGGCCCCATGGATCTGCACTGAAGTCACCTTGCCAAACTTCTTAAATTCATGGAAAAGGCCATCTTTAAGGCTTGTATCTACATTGCCAAACAAAAACAAGGACATTTTTCTTATGTTAACTACAATCTATAGCAAACCATTTCCCCAAAACCAAAATATTTAATCCAGAAAAATATTTATTCAAAAGCAAACCATGTTTTATCTATGTCTATGATATTCTTATACATGTAAACATGTGTGCACTTGTTGCAGGAGCTCCTTCCACTCCTTCAGCCAACAGCCGCTGAGATACCAGCCCACTGGGGTGTGGTCTCTCTCCTTTTAAAAAAGCGGCCACTTCCCTCTGTTCGCGCTCTGGCTTCCGGCTCCGCTTCCGGTGAGTAGGCTCCATTCCTGATTGTGCAGAGGGCTGTTGTCTGGGATGGTGATCTGTAAGTTTTTCCCCCTTAAAATAAATAACCTCTATAATAGTCATAATTCCAAACTGGTGTGGGATTGTTTGTGACTTACGCCTTCAATTGGCACCCCACGTTGGGCGCCACTTTGTAGTAGGAGCTGTGGGCCGCTTCCCACCGCCTGGCTCCTGGCAGCACCAATCTACTTCAAGAGGACGATGGGCATCGAAGAGGCTCCTTATGGAGTTTGATAGCCATTTGGGCAAGAAACTGCTCTTGCCTGGACTATTGCATAAACTGGACACAAGAGAACTCTCAGAGAGAGGACTGCTGAACTTGCCTAAAGGTGAGATGATCTTTCGGGGTTCCTGATTCATGAAAGAGTCTGCGAGATACTCTGCAGGACACAGCAGATAGTGACTGAACTGCCTTTGAAATTTCCTGCTTCATGGAAATGTCTCTGGATACTATGGGCCTGTAGGCCGAAGATGGATGCCCCAACAATACAGAGGAACTTTGGGTGACTGTCCAGGCAGCGAGATGTCTCTGTGATTTCTAGAGTTTTGTAAGTTGCTTACTTCTCATTTACTTAGGTAATATTATATCCTTCTGGAGTCTTGGTGGAGTTGAAGAAAAGATAGATAGTTATAGTTTTCCATTGTTATGATAAAAGATAAAGTAGATATAAATATTGTAACTATAATTCTTGCTTGATAACTGTTTTGTTATATGTAATTTTACTATGTTAAAGTGAAAGCCTTTCCTTTTTGTTTAAACAGAAAAGGGGGAAATGATGTGGGAAGGTCATTTGTCAATCTGTTGTTTCATTGGTTAATCAATAAAGAAAACTGCTTGGCCTGATAGGTCAGAAAATTAGGTAGGTGGGGTAGACAGAACAGAATGCTGGGAAGAAGTGAGCCAGACGCCATGCTGCTCCTCTCTAGGGCAGGTGCGATGAAGCTCCAGCCCAAGATGGAAGTACACTAGAATCTTCCGGGTAAGACACCACTTTGTGGTGCTACACAGATTACTAAATATGGGTTAAGCATGATATGAGAGTTAGCCAAGAAGAGGCTAGATATAATTGGCCAGTCAATGTTTAAATGAATACAGTTTGTGTGTTGCTATTTTGGGTATAAAGCTAGCCAGTGGCCAGGAGCCGGGCGGCAGGAAGCGGCCCATAGCTCCTACTCTACATGCACTGCTTGTAACTAAAATGTCAATTTGACACACAATCTTTCTGTATGCAAGGGAACTGAACTAAAGGGCAGCTGTGCCTACTTTTCTTTTCTTTTCTTTTTTTTTTTTTTTTTTTTGATTTTCGAGACAGGGTTTCTCTGTAGCTTTTTTTGGTTCCTGTCCTGGAACTAGCTCTCTAGACCAGGCTGGCCTCGAACTCACAGAGATCCGCCTGCCTCTGCCTCCCGAGTGCTGGGATTAAAGGCGTGCGCCAACCACCGCCCAGCTGTGCCTACTTTTCTAGCTCCAAAGCCCAACTTCCTTTTTTTCTTCCATCTTCTTGGACACACATAAAAGTCCTAAGCTTGCTGTCCCCGAGCATCTCAGCCCCCTCACTGTGCTGCCAACCATGCAGCTGCTTGCAGACCAGTCCATGCTGATCCTGCCTGTTTCCTCAAAAGGCCTGACATCTTCCTCCTTTCTTCTTTCTGGCAATGGCAAGATGTGCCTTCCCTGCTGTTGCTCTCAAGCTTTAGAAAATAAACCACATACAATTGTAACAATCACCTGGTTTTTGTTCATGGCATTACGTACGAAATGAGCCACAAACACCACACGTAAAGTCAAGTCCCCTATTCTAGCTCATCAGCGAGTTGCACTCTCTCGACAACTGGGAGGAAACTGCACTCGTATAAAACCTTACCTGTAGAGCGTACTGGAAGATTCTGAACTTTGATCCCAAAACTTTTCCGGGGCTCATCTTTTTCAAGAGACGAAAGCAACTGGGAAGTGGGTGCGGGGACTGCGGCAGACAAAACTGACCTGGCTGGAGAGTCATCACTTGAGGTGCTGCTGGAGTCACTACTGCAGACAAAAAGACAAAACAAGGCAGCCCCAGGGGCATTAGTGTAAAACAAACAGAAAAGGATCAGCACAAGAAACAACACCCAGCAGCAACAATTAGCTAACTGTGACACTGAGGCTGAGGTTCTGCAGTTCATGCTGTGTGTGTGTGTCACACTCTGTTCTCAGAGGGAGAAGGCGACTCACACTGGCCTGGGTTGGAAAGGAACACTCTTTCACTGACACAAGCCACCGCCACCGAACAACAACTGCAACTTCTACGACTGATCTCAACTTTCCCCTCCCAGGTCAAGTGCGTCTACTGAAAGGCAGGCAGGTGTACTGTAATCCTACACCCTGGAGGATATGCAGTAATATTTGAGAATTCAAGACTAGCCTCGGCTACACAGCAAGAACTTACCTCAAAAGAGCAAAGCAACACTGGTGCGTGTGATTCCCTGAGAACATCGACAGTGCTAGCCAACTGTGACAGAAGACTGTCAGCTCTGGAGCCACAGGTAAGGGTCTGTCTAAATATTGGTTCAGAAACATGCACATTTCTTGGACAAATCACTTAACCTCTTACTTACTAAGTGTCACAGAGATAAGATCAGGTCAAACACAAAGTTTGTTCAGCCCTCAAGGATAGATACACTACCTCCAGGCTCAAGGTAACAGCATACAATACTTTGAATTTCATGCATGAGTCGGGTGGTAGTGACATACACCTTTAATCCCAGCACTCAGGAGGCACAGGAGCAGGCAGATCTCTTTCAGTTCGAGGTCAGCCTCGTCTACAGGGAGAGGGTTCCCTGACACCCAGGGTGGTTACACAGAGAAACCCTGTCTCGAAAAACCAAACCTACCCAGCCAAAATTGACATAGCAAGAGCCTGCCTTAAACAAAATCACTAGCTAAGCATAGACAAGACCCTAAATTCTGGCTTCAGAAACAGCCAGGCAACAAGTTCTATACAAGTCCACATTAAGGAAATGTAGACAAGAGGCCAGTGAGACAGCTCAATGGGGTAAAAAGTCCTTGCCCGATATCCTGAGTCCATTACTGGGGAACTGTATGGTAGAAAGACAGGATCAATACTGCCAAGTTGTCCTCTGCATCCACAGGCATACCATGGCATGTGCACTCGGAAGGCAGAAGCAGGTGGATGTCTGTGAGTTTGAGGCCAGCCTGGTCTACATAGATAGTTGTATCCAGGCCAGCCAAGGCTACGTATTTAAGACCCTGTCTCAAAACAAAACAAAGCAAAACCAGCAAAAACCTAACAGATATAATCTTTTGTTTTTTGTTTTTTGAGACAGGGTTTCTCTGTGTAGCTTTGGAGCCTGTCCTGGAACTAGCTCTTGTAGACCAGGCTGGTCTTGAACTCACAGAGATCTGCCTGCCTCTGCCTCCCTAGTGCTGGGATTAAGGGCGTGCGCCACCATCACCAGGCTATAATGTAACAGATATAATCTGTCAGACGTGATGGCTCAAGTGCTAGTAAATTACAGTAGAGGATTGACAGTGAACCCCAGGCCAGCTCCAGCCTCAGACGGGCACCCTGCCATCAGGGCTGCAGGTGGTGAAGAAAGACATAATATGAAGCAATATTTTTTATTTGTATTTTTTCTTTTCTTTCTTTAAGACAGTTCTCTCTCCATAGCCCTGGTAGTCCTGGAACTCACTAAGTAGGCCAAGATGGCCTTGAACTCATGTGCTGAGATATGCCACCGCGCTCAACTCTGACTCAGTCATTTTTAATGACTTCTCATCAGGTAGCTAATAATTTCTTTCTTCTATATAATGCATAAGCTTGAATCAGAGGGAAAGTGTGCTAAGTGGATTTGATCAAGCTTTGACAATTCAAAACATGCCACAGTCCCTTGTGTTTTCCTCAGATACAGAAGAATCATCATATATACAAAATACACCACTGCACCAGGATAACCCCCCTCTCACGACTGTACCAGGATAGACCCCCACCACCACTGCACCAGTTTAGATCTCCCCCTCACCACGGCACCAGGATAGACCCCCACCACCACGGCACCAGGATAGACCCCCACCACCACGGCACCAGGATAGACCTCTGATATAGGATTTCCCTCTGTATGCTGTGATTACCATTGATAAAAGAAACTGCTTCAGGCCTATAGCAGAACTATAGGGGAACAGAGCTGGGCAGGGAAGACTGGGCTGAATGCTGAGAGAGAGAAGGCTGAGTCAGAGAGAAGCCCCACCGGAGCCAGATAGGACTTTAGCCAGTAAGCCACAGTTATGTGGCGATACACAAATAAATAAAAATGGGTTAAATTAATATGTAAGAATTAGGCAATAAGAAGCTAGAGGTAATGGAACAGGTAGTGATTTAATTTAATTAATACAGTTTCTGTGTGATTATTTCAGTTCTGAGCGGCCAGGATGAACAAACAGCCACCTACAACAGACCCCTCTCATCACTCCACAAAGACAGATGCCCCTCTTTTTTTCTGAGACAGGGTTTCTTCACACAGTGCAGGACAGACTGTAATTTATGATCCCCCCGCTAGGTAAAGTACTGGGATGCAGGTACACAGTATTAAATCCAGTATTAAGCTCCTTTTTTGAGACAGGGTCTTATATAATCCACGCCGACTTCAAACTCTTTGTGTGGCTAGGAATAACTCCTAATCCTCCTGCCTCCACCGCATGAGTTCTGTGAATATAGACGTGGACCACCATACCTGGCATTTTTCTAGTGCTCCTTTTCATAACTTTCCAACCCCAAAGACACTAATGATCTCTCCACATCAGAATCACATCAGAATCTCTAGCCAAGGGCAGAGAATATTGTTTTATTACACTTATCTTGTGTGCGTGCGTGCATGTGTGTGTGTGATGTATATGAACATGTCAAAGAGTGTGGACAAAGACATTCTCAGGAGTCTTGTTTTCCTTCCATAATGCCAACTTCTAAAACTAGACTGAAGTGGAAGCTAGATTTCAAATTTTGCTGGCATCAGTTGATTACAGGAAAAAGTAAAATGTAGAGTTTTTCTTTCTATCAATACCAAGGCCAAAGAATTCTGCAGCTGATTTTATTTTTTGAGACAACGTAGCCTAGCTGTCCTGAAACTCACTCTGGAGACCAGGCTGGCCTCAAACTCAGGAATCCACCTACCTCTGCTCCAACCCAATGTGTGCACCACCACTCCTAGCTTGCAGATGGCATTATTTTTTAATTGTGAAACAAATAATAATCGAAATACATGGATGAAAACTACTCCAATCATTTTAATATGAACACTGTAGTCAACTTTTCTTCATTTTGACTAGGAATTTGAAGTAATGGGTTTTATTTCCTCACCAAAGCATCATCATTATTGCTTTGGTTTTACAAAACAGGTTTCTCTGTGGAGTTCTGGCTGTCCAGGAAACAGCTCTGTAGACCACGCTGGCCTTGAACTCAGCAATCGCGATCTCTCTCTCTCTCTCTCTCTCTCTCTCTCTCTCTCTCTCTCTCTCTCTCTCACACACACACACACACACACACACACACACACTCACACTCACACACACACTCTGCTGGAGGCACACCACCACTACAGCCCACTTCTTGGGATTCCAACATCTATTGCTGACCAGCTGAGACAGCCAGCCTTGTGGACTGGGCAACTTCTGGATTCTTGGACCTTCCATTCATAGCCAGTTACTGCTGGGTTGGCTGGACTGTGTCCTGTGAATCATTCTAACAAATTCTCTTTTTATTCTCTCTCTCTCTCTCTCTCTCACACACACACACACACACACACACACACACACACACGTATAAAGAGAGATTCATTCTGTAAATTCTGCCACTCTAGAGAACCCTAATACAGCCTCTGAATGAATATTTTTAATTTATCTTTTAAAATGATGCGACTCAACAATGGGGGGGTGGGAGGCACGGTGTCCCAAAACGGCCAAAGCACTGAGCACGGGGATGGAAATCAAAAGCACGCAGTACAATGAACTGGTAATGGAGGCTGTGCTGCTGGCATCTGGGAGACCTGAAGAGGATCAGACAATCTGGGTAGATAGCTCAAGGCCAGTCTAGACTATAGAATCAGACCCTGTTTCCGTTTCATGTCGCTTCTCATCCATTTGGATGATATTCTCTCATGGAGCCCGTGTTGGCCTCAAACTTGTCGCAATTCTCCAGGCTCAACCTCTCCAGGACTGGATTTGCAGGTGTGAGTCACTACACGTGTGGCTCCCAACACTTGGAAAGGCTGAAACAGGAAGGTAAAGAGTTCAAGGCCAGCCTGGACTACAAGCACTCTACTTTTAGAGCCTTTTGTGCAGGTGTTGGATGGACCAAACCACACAGTCACTGGGAAAAGTATATGGGCAGTTCTCCCCAAAACTTGGAACATAGACTCATGGGTTTATCTGTATAACCCACCCTCAGCACATTCTGCAGTCAAAGGGTGGGAACTAAAAAGAAGGGCGAGACCGTTGAATGGATGCACAAAATGTAGCATAGATCGGGCACACACAATACTGCTGTTGCTCAGTCCGACACATCTTGGGATATGAAGAATTTGGAAGATACTGTGCTAAGTGAAAAAAGTCACAAAAGCACATCTATGATTCCATATTAGACAATCAAAGTAGCCAAAGTCATAGGCAGAGAACAGAAGAGTTGATTCCAGTAGCTGGGGGAAGAACAAGTGGGAGATCGTATGTGTGTGTGTGTGTGTGTGTGTGTGTGTGTGTGTGTGTGTGTGCGCGCACACACACGTGCATCCACATGAACCTACATGTGTGGAGACTGATATTGTGTGCCTTCCTCAGTTGCTGTCTACTTATTTTTTAAAGCAGGGGTCTCTCACTGAAGCTAGGCTGTTTCAGCTAGAGCAGCTGGCCAGCAAACCCCAGGGATGCTCCTGTCTCCACACCCACCAGTGTTTTACATGGGCACTGGGAATCTTAACTCAGATCCTCATGCTTGCACTGCACCCCAGCCCAAGAATTTTCTTTTAATAGGTGCTACACTAAAATTTCAGTTTGGAGGGCTGGACAGGTGGCTCAGCAGTTAAGAGCACTTGCTTATTCTAGTACAAGTTTTTGATCCCAGTACTTGGGAGGCAGAGACAGGATCTCTGTGAGTTAAAGGTTAGTCTATCTACAGAGTGAATTCCAGAACAGCGAGCGCTACATAGAGAAACCACGTCTTAAAGTGGGGGGGGGGGGGGGGAGCACTTGTTCTTGTAGAGAACCTGGCCTGGGTACAATTCCCAGTATCCACATGATGGCTCACAATCATCCATAATTTAGCTCCTGGGGATTCAATCTTTTCTTCTGACCTCCCTGAGTACCAAGCACATAGGTGTGCAGGCACATGAAGGCAAGATGCACTCACATAAGATAAAATAAATAAATCTAAAGTTTTTTTTTAATATTTCAGTTTGGAAAGTTAGGAAAGTTCTGGTGACAAAATATATACAATAATACAGAATACTTACACCACAGAACTGGACATTTCAGATAACTATTATAGAGAGCTTTCTCTTATTTACTCCTCTCCAGGCAACTTACAAAATAAGAAGAGTTCCCTTTGTTTCCTAAGGATGTGAGCAGCTGCCTCATCTCAAGGGTAAATTTCCTGGAAAAGACGGCTGTCCTGAGTCAGCTGGGACTGCCCAGCTGTCACCCAGAGCAGGGGAGAACACAAAGCAGCAAGAAGGCCTGAGGGGTGGGGATGAAAGCCCTGGGAGTGTGCTCTGCATTCAAGTCTTACTCATCAGGGAACCAGAGACAACAGCTATCTGACAAAGAACAGTGACTAAGTTTGCAGAGGAGAATTCACAGGAGAGCAGAGCTGTCTGTCAGGCAGAGTTAGAGGCAGAAAACAAACACCTACCCAGCAATAATTCCTGCTGACAGAAACAAACAGTAACAATTTACATTAGGTCTAAGATTTTGTTTTTAGCAGGTGCTGGGGATAGACCCCGGGGTCCTCTCTCACACATGCTAGGCAAGTACTACACCACTACACTGCATGCATCCGAGCCCAAAAACTCTTTTTAAAGAGTGCCTGGTTTGCCAGGCAGTGGTGGCGCATGCCTTTAATCCCAGAGAGAGGGACAAGCTAGTATCAAGTGACAGTTAGTGCTGCTGAGGAAATGGCGCTGGTTTAGAGTGTGGACTGATGGCTGGGGGGTTTAAGGGATCATGGAAGGTGTATCTGTCAGCTGTGGCTGTACAGGAAACCCCCTTTGCCAAGTGTGGTAGTCCATACCTTTAATTCAACGCTGGCACGTTCGCTGACTTTGAGGCCAGCCTGGTCTACAGAGTATGTTCTAAGACAGCCAGAGCTACTCAGAGAAACCCTGTCTTGAAAGAACCCTCCTCCCCACCCCACCCCCGCAAAAAAGCCTGATTTTAGCAGAAGATGCTGCTTTAAGACTGTGTACTTAGCACTCACAAAAGGTTAACTATGACTTCATTCTTCAGAACGCAGTGATTGCTGCAGCCGAATTTTTTAAGCTTATGATTATTGGTGGGAGTCATGTAAAATATAGGAATAGTTCATCACACCGTGCTGAATAATAAACAATGAACTAATAGAAGAAGCTGACTACAAGGCAGCTCAGCAATAGAGCATTTGCCTAGAATAGTCAAGACCCTGATTTTAATCTCTAGCCACAAAAAACAATAAAATGAAATAAAATGCTCCCCTTCTCCGGGTGCTCAAGCGCTGACCCTTGAGCTCAGGGCTGCTGCACACTGTGGGACACTTTGCTAAGTCTTTACCCCATCCTCTTACACCTTTTTGAGATAACTGCCCAGGCTGGCCTTGAACTTCCTATGTGCCGAGGCAGGTTGGAACACTGAACTTTCCCTTTTAACCTCCCCCACAACCCAGGTCTGACTAAAATTGTATCAAAGAGAGGAAGCAAGAAAGAGTGCTGGGGGATTCAGGCACACCAACATCTTCATAGCAGGGCACAGCTGTAATATTCCAACACGGGAGGTGGGGGTGTTCAAGGCAAAAGGATTGCAAGTCTGAGACCAGTCTGACCTACCCACCAAGATCTTGTCCCCAGACAACAACAACAAAGTATTGCTCGGCCTTACAAAGGCAAGAGTGAAATGAGCTGGATGAAAAGAATAAATGCATGGCCCATATATTGAACACTTCTAAGGGTACCTATACTGGTCCACAACTCAGCAACAGGGCTGGCAATATATCAGTGGTGGAGTGCATGCCTCACATGTGAGGCCTTGGGTGTGAGGATCAGAGAACATGGTGGCAGAGGTAAAATGCTAGCCCCTAGGAGCTAACAGAAGAATTGGGAATTAAAAGAAAAAGAGTTGTAAAGGGCCTTTGAAATAGCTTCTTGGGTAAGGACACCTACCACCAAGCCTGATGATCCAGGTTCAATCCCTGGGCCCCTGTATGTTGTGGAATAATCTTTTTGTACACTGTGAAGATATGTCTCTGTCAAGGTACCTTCTGATTGGTTTAATAAACAGCTTAATGGCCCAATAGCTAGGCAGGAAGAAATAGGTGGGACTTCCAGGGAGAGAGAGGAACTTGGCTAAGAATCTGAGGTGGGGAATTCACCAGCTAGACATGAAGAAAATCAGACACATACTGAGCAAAGGTAACAAGCCATGTGGCAGAACATAGATATATTTAAGTTATGGGAGCTAATTAGGAACAAGCCTAAGCTAAGGCCCAGCTTTCAAACTTAGTAAGTTTCCTTGTCATCATTTGGAAGCTGGAGGTCCAAGAAAGTCCAGCTATACTTACTTACAGTACAGAAAATCAACTCCCATAAGTTATCTTCTGACCTCTGTGCACACATACCATAGCATACATGTCTATAAGCACACAAACACACAATACCTTAAAAAGACTTACAAGTGCTGGCACCTGATGGAGGAAGGTCATTGGCTAATAAAGGAACTGCCTTGGCAAATTTTATTGGTTAGAGGATAGGTGGGAGGAGAAAACAGAACAGAACGCTGGGAGGAAGAGGAAGTGAGGTCAGTCTCGACAGCTCTCCTCTCTGGAGCAGACGCCTGAGAGAGACGCCATGCCCTGCTCCCGAGATGAAGCTCCGACCCAGGATGGACATAGGCTAGAATCTTCCCGGTAAGCGCACCTTGGGGTGCTACACACAGATGATTAGAAATGGGCTAAATTAATATGTGAGAATTAGCCTAGAAGAGAATGGGCCAAGCAGTGATTAAATGAATACAGTTTGTGTGTTGTTATTTCGGGCATAAGCTAGCAGGCGGCTGGGGTGTTGGGGACGCAGCCCCGCTGCCCTTATTACTACAGGCACCAAAGTGCTGGATCCAGTTTCAGTTTCAGGATCCACTGTTCCATTAATAGCCAGGAAAAAAAAAAGCCTATGACTTTATTAATATAAAGAATACTTTACCATTTCCTGGTGAGCTGTATGTCATTTATGTGAACATGTACTCTTATATGTACATGTGAGACCAGAGTCTGACATCAATCACTCTCTGCTTTTTTTTAAAAAAAAATTACTCTGCCTCAAAGTAATGTGTATGAGTGCTCTGCCTGCAAGCCAGACATTGTGTTGGATCCCCTGGAACTGGAGTTACAGATGGCTGTGAGCCACCACATGGGTGCTAGGGATTGAACCCTGGTCCTCTGGAAGGGCAACCAATGCCTTTAACCCCTAAGTTATCTCTCCAGTCCCTCTACCTCATTTTTTTTTTCTTCTTCTTCTTGAGACAGAGTTTCTCTGTAGCTTTAGAGACTGCCCCTAGAACTCGCTCTGTAGACCAGGCTGGCTTCAAACTCACAGAGTTCTGCCTGTCTCTGCCTCCCGAGTGCTAGGATTAAAGGCATGTGCCACCACCACTTGGCCACCTCATTTTTTTAAGACAGAGTCTCCCAATGAATCTGGAGTTTGCTTCCACTAAACTGGCTGAGCAGCCAGGCCCAAGGATACCAGCTCGACTTTCCACTACTTCTTACAGATGGTCAGCCACCAAAAGCTCTGGGATCACGCACTATGACTGCCCGATATTCAACTGGGCTGTTGCTTATTTTTGTCAAGTGTTCAGATTCTGCCTCAGAGTACAAAATGCAGTGGGTGAAATGGACACTGTTTTACCACTGACTCACTTTTGGGGAACAATGTTGGCTGTGGGGTACTTCCAGTCTAAATTCCAAAGTGGGTGAGCCCAGGTAGCTGCCATAGGCTGGCAATCCGAAATTCAGAAAGCAGGCTAGAGGCACAGAACACTGGCACAGCATCTACTGGGCCTGCCTGAGGCCCCAGGTTCCCTCCCAAAACCGTGTCTGTGTGTTCTTTAGAAAACCTGCTACTCGAGTAACCTTCAAAACAACAGCTCAAATAACGCCCACAACGGCAGCACGCACCTAGAATTCCAGGACTGAGAAGGCTGGGGCAAGAGGACAGTTTGTGTGAGCGCAGCCTGAGCTACACAGCAAGACCTTGTGTCAAGAAAAGTAAAAAAACAACTACAAAAGCATCCTGCACAACTCTCCTTTCCATAGACAAAGCGAATAAGCCCAAAGAACAAGAGCACCTTCTTCACAGCAGCACTCTTAGAGTTCCCGGGGGCTCCACAGGTACAGGCGAGGGGGCGGTACCCACAGCACTGCTTTCCTGTTGCGGGTATTTGCACACTGTGTGAAAATATAAAGCTGAATGGCCAATAGCTAGGCAGGAGGTATAGGTGGGGACATCCAGGCGGGGACTGAGAGGTGGGGAAGGGAGTAAATCTAGGCCGGTTAAGACGCCAAGGAGATATGGAAGGAGTTAGACATGGACATACAAAATGAAAAAAAGATAAAAGGCCACAAGGTAAAACATAGGTTAATATAAATGGATTAATTAAAGTTATAAGAGCTAGTAGAGCTAAGGGCAAACTTTCATATTCGGGAGCTGGCAGTACAGAGAAAGACTCTGCCTCTGCACTCTGGAGAGAACAGCCAGAGGCATCTGGAAGACTCCAAAGCAGAGAGAGGAAACAGACAGGTAGCTGAGAGGGGGGAGAATAACGGGATAGAGAATAGAGCTGCTCTATAAGAAGGGTGGACAGCTGAGAGAAGAGAACGGCCAGGAGACTACCAGGGGTCTTTGAGATAGACGAGTACTTGAGAGCAGGAGCTGAAGGAGCCTGGAGACTAATGTGGACCTTGATGTGCTGATAGGAATATATTCTGAGGAATTCTGGCTTTATCTAACCACCAGCAATCCTGTTGTAGACTAGGCTGAGCTCATTCCTGGATATTTTGACAGACTTTAGGAGTTTGGGGAATTGGGAAGTTTATTTTGGACTCGACAGGAGACTGATGAGAAAGTCTCATGTCGATACTTAACTATGTAATATATAAAATCAACTAAAATGCTTAGAAAGGCATGAACAAATAGAACACGGGGAGGTTTTTTGTTTTGGGTGTTGTTTTCGGAGGTGACTTTTTGCTCTGTTTTGCAACAAGGTCAGTTTGTCTTATTTTTTTTAATTACTGTGATGAAACATCATGACCAAGGCCAACTTAAAGAAGATGCATTTAGTTGGGGGACTGCTTATAGTTTCGGGGAGTTAGTCCATGAATATGAAAGGAGCATGGCAGCAGGCAGGCAAGCATGGCGCTGAGGCAGTAGCTGAGAGCTTCCATCCTGATCCAAAGGCAGAAAGCAAAGAGCAAGAGTTGAGTGGCCCTGATGAGGGATTTCAAACTTCAAAGCCCACCCCCAGTGACACAGCTTCTCCAATAAGGCCACACCTAACCCTTCCCAAACAGTTCCAGTAATTGGGGACTAAGCATTCAAACATATGAGCCCATGGGAATCATTCTCATTCAGACCAGCTAGTCTGACTATGTAATCCTGCTAACCTCAACTCATCGGAGATCCACTTGCCTCTGCGCTTTTTAGGTAGTGGTTACAGCCCACCTCTTTCTAAATTTAGAATCTAAATGTAGCTCCATTTGGCCTTGAATGAGCTCCTCCTTCCTTGAGTGCTTGAGTGCACTGATTCCAGGTGTTGGCTGCTATATCCAGAAAAATGTGGGATTTTTTTCATTGCAGATACACCAGCTGGGTACTTCTGACGGAGCCTGTATCAGTGTACTGTGAGATTTTGTCCTCTTCTGACTTAACCATGGCACTGACTTCGCCTTTCTACGCAGGACAAGAGGAAAGCTTGCTACTGCCTGCTTCTGAACTGCGTTTAGAAGTGGTTTCAGGACCAAGAAATTTGAAAGGCACTAACCTACCCATGCTTAAATTTTTTATAATTTGGGGGCACTAGTTTATTTTTTAAGTGACTACAGAGTAAAAGAAACAGCCTAAAACTGTTCCCTTTAAATGTAACCATTTCTTTAGAATCTTCACCCAAACACACAAAGTTAGAGTACAAAATGGATGCAAGCACTGTGACACGGTGCATTCAAAAGCGGTTGTCCTTGTCGGAAATAAGGAAGAGCCCTGGAACAAATGCCCTCGGTTTTGAGCCTGTGAATCATGGGAGCAGCACAGGTGTCTTGGGCTCCCTCTAATCCCAGCACAGCTCTGCTGTGTGTCCACAGACACAGAAAAACCTCTACTGAAGACATTACTCATCACTTGAAAATAACCTGCACGCTAGCATTCTTTCCCATACCAAAAATAAATTTTTAGCCAGGTGTGGTGGCACAGACACGAGGCCAGGGGACTGGAGAGGTGCTTGTGGTTAGCAGTCCTAGCCTGAGGACTGGACAGATGCAACAAGCCAGGCACCCTGCAGCCCCCACCCCAACTCCCACAATAGGGAGTCTGCTGGCCCTTCTAGCCTCCAAACACACAAATACACACCACACACACAGAGTTCAAGTTCAAGCAGGTCTGGAATACAGAATGAAATTCTGACTCAAAAAAGGGGGAAGGGGGTACTAGGGATACAGCTTCTAGTAGAATCCTGCTCAGAAGCATAAAATCTTAGCTTCCATTCCCATCACTAAAAATAAAAATACGGCTAGGAATTCATAAATAAAAGGTGAGAGCCAATCTTCTCACACTTATAAGCCACCACTCAGAAGGTGGAGGAGGGGTGAGGGTCAGAATTTCTAGGTCATCCTCCAGAAAGTAGAGGCCAACCTAGGCTACTTGAAACCTGAACATGATAGCACCTTCAATCCCTGCACTTGGGAAACAGAGGCAAGTGGATCTCTCTGAGTTTTGGGCCAGCCTGATCTACACAGTAAATTCCAAGACAGCCAGAGCTATACAGTAAGACCCTGCCTTGAAAAAAAAATACAAAGTTAAAACTCACACAGTATCAAAGCACAGATTTATTTACCCCCAACTTATTTTAATTCCGTTCAACCTAACAAACCCAAAGCAACCCCAGCACAAGCCAAGGGAAAAAGATGGGAAGCCAGGCAGAGCTCAAAGAAGCCCCAGGGCCACCAACCACCAGTGCCCAGATCATAAGGGAACACAGCGAGGCAGCAACAGGGCAGGACAGCACCGCATCTTCTGGGCTCTGGGCGGCGACCCACTGCAGAGGTGAGGGGGGGGGGGGCACAAATAAAAAAAAACGGCAGCGTGATGACGGCCGCTGGCCCCGCCTCTAGGCTCGCTGGGCCCCGCCCCTGAGAGCACACCCACGCCACACCCACGTCACAAGGCCTGTGGCAGCCGCTGTCCCTGAGCCCAGCAACGCCACAAACAAGGCAAAGGCTGGCAAAACAAGGAAGCCTCCAGGAGGTGGCAAAGGGCCAGCTCAAACCGGATAATTCCAGTTCAGGCTGGTTAGAGATATAAACACACAGTTCCTAGCTTCCCAAACAAAACTCAACCTCGCCCCTGGGTTCTATTCTCCAGAGGCAGAGCAAATCCTGGTCAGCCCAGCACTGCTCCCAAAATGCAAGGTATATTCTTTCAGCCCTGGCACTACCAGAAGCCACACTTTTTTCTTTTCTTTTCTTTTTTTTTTTTTTAAGTGTTCACTAAAATAATATACAGCGTTTCTGGGAAACAAGCTTGGAAGCGGACATGCTCCTAGATCCCCACAGACAGAACCAGGCAGGTTCACCAGAGCCATCAGGAAGCAGACGCTTTGCTTTTCCAGTTCTACACTTAGCTGGGCCGTGCTCTCAGCCTTGATACCCAAGGTTTTTTGTGGCATCCGAGGAACAACAAAGCGAAGCACTCAGCGGCCAAAAAAGGAACATTAGCAAAACAGGGACTCTGCAGTGACCTCTGCAGGCTGCCGGCAAGGGGAATGCAGAAAACTTTTCTTCCCTTACCTTTAAACAGCCCTAAAACTACAAGAAGCAGAGAATGTGCAAATGTTGTTGTTTTCAGAAGAAAACAGGAGGTTTGGGAGGAGTTTTAGGGCACAAAGACTTGCTGCTGTCCCTCAGCTCTGGCCACCGACTACCCGTTCTAACAATAACTTCCAGAAAAACCCAGATACCGCGCTTCAAGGAGGTAACACAACACCATTAACTGATTCTTACTGGATAGCATCACAGTTGATAATCATAAGCTAGAAACTCCGTCTAACAGCTAGAAAGGCCGACAGTAAAGAGTTAGTTTTTGTTCATAACAAATTTGACATGGGGGGGTGGGACAGACAGGGTTTCTCTGTGTAGCTCTGACTATCCTGGAATTCAGAGCTCAGCCTGCCTCCGTGTGTACCACTACAGCCTAGCTGGCACTATTTCTGAACCCTTTCTTAGATAAGGCAATACAGCACCTTAACTTAGGCTTAAATCAGAGTGCAGGTATTTGCATTTTAGGTGAAAACAAGGACCATGAGACAATTGAAGACCAGCCTCTTAAAGAGTATGTACTGGTTAAGGGACGGAGCTTAGTGAGAGAGCATGTGCAAGGCCCTGGGTTCCATACTCAGCATCCCCCTCCCCAAATCCTACATCTTTAACCTTTGACACTGGCCGCTTTAATGCCCCCAAATATACATGTACTTCGATTGTTATTCCAAAAAGAGCAATATAAACCTGTTGACTTTCACAAACTCGCATGTATATATTTTTTTTTGCAGCTGGTAAGAGTCCGTTTTTAATGGTCTCTTAACACTAGCAAACTTTCTTCATACTACTCAAATGGGAAAAAAATAACCTTTCAATGATGTGGGATTCCCCTCTGTATGCTGTGATTACCATTAATGAATAAAGAAACTGCCTTGGCCTGTTGATATGGCAGAACTTAAGAGGCAGGCGGGGGAAACTAAACTGAATGCTGGGAGAAAGGAGATGGAGTTTGGAGAAGCCATGGAGCCTCCAGAGACAGACACGCTGAAACTCTGCTGGCAGGCCACAACCTTGTGGTGATGCAGATTAATGGAGATGGGTTAAATTAAGATGCAAGAGTTAACAAATAAGAAGTTAGAGCTAGTGGGCCAAGCAGTATTTTAAATAATATAGTTTCTGCATCATGATGATGATGATGAGATATATGATATAGGGTCTGTCTCCAGCATGCTGGGACTAAAGGTGTGTAATACCAAAAAACCCAGCAGGAAACTTTTACTTAATATATGTATGAAAGCTACTCCCACTTGTGGTAGTTTCCAGCAAATAATACATTATCATAGCAAAGTATATGACCAGGTAATAAAAGGAGCATTCACACAAAGGATAATAGTATGTATCTATGACAATCCTTGAACACAGGAGGTAGTGGCACTGCAAGAACCTCTCTCAAAAACACAGAGCAAGGGTTAGGGAGACAGCTCAATCAATGGGTTCAGTGCTTGCTGTGCAACTCAAGGGCCTTAGTTTCCATCCCTATAACTAGACAATTCTGTATGGGAGCCTGTATCTTTAATCCCTAAGAGAGCTATGAGGTGTTGACAGAAGAGGCCTACTAGCTTGGCAGGAGCAGTGGGGGAAAGAGACCCCACCTTAAAGATAGAAGACAAGGACAGGAATGTACTGCCATGCACACACAGGGTAAGATTTTACAAAGCATTCATTCTCCTAATTAACACCTAAAAAAAACTACACTTACAAAAAAGCTAAACGCAGGTGTCACCCGACACAGTCCATGTCCCAACCCCAGGGTTCCCTCCTGCTTTCAAACTGCAGGTGACTGCAGTTATGGAAGGGTTTCTATCTGAACTGGAGGGACCTGCAAGAGTTCCTCGTAAGGTTAAAAGGTCTTCAAGAAAGCAACCTCTGATCTGGACACGTCATTCAGATGCTCGCAGGACCACGTCGGCCTTGGTCTTCATAAGAAACAAGAGCTTTCTACACGGGGACAAAGTCTCACTATGCAGGTCAGGCTGCCCTTGAACCTAAGCTGCCTCAGCCTGCAAGGTCTGCAAGGTGCAAGGATTATGTTATGAATCAGAAGCCATAGCTCTACCTCAGTGGTAAGGCAAGGTCTTCATTTGATCCCTAACAGCGAGGTGTATGTGTGGAAGGGAGGTGTGTGAATCCAGAATTTATTCAATATTTTAAATTTTTTATATTTTACTCCAAATTTGGGTAAGATAAAATTCCAAATGTCTACCATTAGGGGAAAGCTTAGTGGCATTGTAGACAACTGTAGTTTTCATTTCAGACAAGGTCTCCTGTAACAGAGGATAGCCTCCACCTCCTAGGCTTACATCATACAAGACCAGGCCCACTCATAGAAAATTTTTAATATAATTTACTCAAAATTTTTATTTAAAACTAATATGTTTACAACTATACCTAGAAAAAAACTTAAGCAAAATTTTTCCAAGACAGCAGGGTAGCTAATAGGGTTAAAAAGGAACTTGCCTCCTGACGACCCACATAGAAGAGACACACTCTACACCCCTGCAAGCTGCCCTCCAGCCTCCACACAAACATGGTGCACACAATGTAATTTTCAGTCGGGTATAGTGACACACACCTTTAATCCCAGCACTAAAGAGAGAGAGGTAGGTAGTAGGTAGGTAGTTTTGAGTTTGAGGCCAGCCTGGTCTACACAGTGAAACTCTTCATCAAAATTTAAAAACAGCCAAAAAAATGTTCATTTTTCTTTCAAGTAAAAGTCAACTACTCTAATGTAAAGGAAATGTATCAAGGAGGAGGCAGCAGTGCCGCAGCCAGGATGAAGCCCTGGGCTTCATGCACATCTGGCAAACACTGCACTAGTAATCTAGTCAAGGACGGCCTAAGACTTAAGGCCATGGCAGTCTCAGTCTCCCAAGTGTTTGATTTGGTGGTCTGTGCCTCTACTATCACACTAGACAAACGAGGCATCCAAAATCGGTCTAATAAAGATCCAGGCATGTATCTAGTAAAGAAACACCTAAACCCCATTGGGTGGTGACCGTAGCATCCAGTTCATTCTGAGGATTTCAACTATCAGTTACATAATAAATGTTCTGGTTTCAAACACTAAAACTGTAATGCATTTAAAAGTGTTCCGTATTGGGGGCATGCTAATTTTTTCTGCACTGTTCCAATTCTAGTACATGTGCTGCTGAAAGGAGCCATGGTGGCGCACGCCTTTAATCTCAGCACTAGGGAGGCAGAGGTAGCAGATCTCTGGAGTTTGAGGGTAGCTTGGTCTACCAGGACAGCCAAGGCTGCACAGAGACACCCTAAAAATAAACAAATAAGTGGATAAATAAATAAGTAAACAATGACATGTTGTGTTGAGGACCCAGAAGATGGCCCAGTAAGTAAAAGGTGCCATTGCATAAGCCTGGCCACCTGAATTCAATCTCCTGCATCCACAAAAAGTAGAAAGAGAGACAGACCCAGCTCCAATGTTGTCCTTTGACCTGAACAAGCACATCATAGTCGCACAACCATTCACACACACACACACACACAAAATTTAAAACAAATATGTAAAGTGTTCTGTTAAAGGAAAAAATGGCCGGAGGTGTTGGTGGACACCTTTAATTCTACCTTCAAGAGGCAGCAAGTGAATCTTGCCTGGTCTACACAGAGGAACCGTGTCTCCAAAGATAAAAACAAAACAGAGGGAAAGTGACACAGTAAATGGCAGCTAGGACAAAGAAGGGTACCTCCAGCAGCACAGGGCGGCACTTGGGAGTTTGTACAAGGGGCCTGTTTCTCATCAGCTAGACGTTGTGACAAGCTATGAGAAAGAGCAAATGCCTCTCTTTCAGAAAGACTATGCAACCACAGTCAATAATTGTGTGCTCACTCACTTCAGGTGGGCTACTAGAGTCTTGTCACCAAAGCAGGGTCAAAGGTGAGCCTCCCAGTCAGCCAAGTTGACAGGAGAGAAACCATGGTGTGGACAAGCTACATTGTTTCGATATACAATGTTAATTTTAAACATCTCTAAGTAGCTTTTGTGACTATTACATTTAAAAGTCATCCAAAAAGAGAGAGGGAGAGGGGCTTTTTCTTTCAGTTTGTCTGTCTTTTCATATGATTTAGTTGTAGAGAAAAAGAAACCATCTGATGAAGGAACAAGGCTAAGAGACCCTTCTCGATGCCACAGGACCTAATTTTACTCACAATGACATGACAAAAGTGTCCACCTATCTCCACTGGTTCTGCTTCCCCCTTGGTGTTAACTAAGAATCCCTCCCGTGTGTCTAAGCTTATCAGCTCATCTAGAAAAGCAGACCAGGTCCTGTTCCTGGAGGAGAGCCCCAGTGATGCACCACTGATTCAGTCACCACGAAGTTCATCCTGGTTTTCATGAGTCAGCACAAGCTGACTCTAACAGACTGTCTCCCATCATTCCCAGTCAGGCTTTCCTTCTCTGAGATCTAACAGTTTATCTATTCAAGTTTAAGCTCCATGGTTTCGATGAGGTTGGTTTGTTTGGCTAGTTGGTTTTCTAGAGAGCAGGGTGGTAAGGTTTGTGAGTCTGGGGGTCTTTCTTTGGTTGCTGTTGCTGTGTGTGTGTGTGTGTGTGTGTGTGTGTGTGTGTGTGTGTGTGTTAGAGAACAAAGCCCTATGGCATGCTAAGCCAGCACGTTACCAAGTGAACCCAGAAGTTACCTTTCCAAAGCACACATCCACAAGCCATCTCTCTGAAAATCCTTCAAGTGCTTGTCTCTGCACGAAAAACAAACCCCTGGGGCTGGAGAGATGGCCCCATGATTAACAATACTTACTGGCTCTTGCAGAGGACCTGGGTTCAGTTCCAAGCACTCATACAGTGGCTCACAACTATACATGATTCCAGTTCCAACATATCTGAAACTATATTCTGATCTCTGTGGAAACCATGTACATGTGGCACACATTTACATATACAGGCAAAACACTAATACACTTAAATTTAAAAAAATTAATTTAAAAGGTTAAAAACCTTAATTATTAACATGTTTAAACTATTTTTAAATTATCTCACAGTATTTTATATGTCTAAAATTTAGAACTTTAGGGCTGATTTGTGCTCCTTGTACTGGTAAGTTATATCATAATAAGGAGGCCAAGGAGCTCTCCATGGGTTTGGAGAAGGTCACTGGTGGGTTCTTGCTCTGCCCCTACTCACCCTCCCCAGGGTCTCATGTATCCTAGGCTAGCCTCAAACCTACTATGTAGTGGAGGATAACCTTCCTGTCTCTCCCTCCTCCGTGTTGGGATTACAAGTGTATGATACCATGTCTTGTTCTCTGGGGTTCTACAGGTTGAGCCTGGGCTTTCTACATGCCAGGCAATCTTGGTACTTACTGAGCTGTGTCTCCAGCTTAATTCTGCCTGGTGAAGTGTTTTTTCCCCTTTGAAGAGGTTCTAATACATTTTTTGGGTCATTGATTTCCTTTCCTATATAGTAATACAGAAAACACACACACATGGTTTCTTTTTCCTTAGTAGAGGGAACACAAGCTTGATTGTGTTCACAATTCACATACACATTTTTGTTTGTTTTTCAAGACAGGTTTTCTCTGTGTAGCCCTGGCTGTTCTGGAACTAGCTGTGTAGACCAGACTGACCTCGAATTCTCAGAGGTCTGCCTGCCTCTGCCTCCCTAGTGCTGGGATTAAAGGTGTGCACCACCACCTCCTGCACAATTAATTCCCTTGATCGAGGTAACTCACTCCACAGCAGTGTTTTCTGGACCTGAGCCATTACCTGAGCCTCAAATTAGCTTATTGATTTCCTTCTGTTAAAATGTGACTGACAGCTGCTTCGTGATGACAGTTTGGTGTCTATGTATAGAGCAGTGGGAGGACAGAAAGGTTATCTAACTCTTGAGACCTAGGGTAGCACTGGTCAGGCTGTGACGGATATGTAGAAGTAGAGAAAAGAAGAAAGGCATTTTAATTTTGACAGGAATGATCTAAATGTTTTGAGATCAGCAAATAATTTGTTTGTTTGTGTGTGTGTGTGTGTGTGTGTGTGTGAGAGAGAGAGAGAGAGAGAGAGAGAGAGAGAGAGTTGTTTTCTCTGCATAGCGCTGGCTGTCCTGAAACCTCACCATGAAGCCCAGACTGGCCTCAAACTCTCTGCATCCCGAGCACTGAGATTAAAGGTGTGCACCATCTTTCCTGGCTAAGACCAGCGTAAAAAAAGTAAATTAATGAGCCGGGCGGTGGTGGCGCACGCTTTTAATCCCAGCACTCGGGAGGCAGAGGCAGGCAGATCTCTGTGAGTTCGAGGCCAGCCTGGTCTACAAGATCTAGTTCCAGGACAGGAACCAAAAAGCTACGGAGAACTCTTGTCTCGAAAAATAAAAATAAAAGGGGGGGAGGGGGGGCCTGGAGAGATGGCTCAGTGGTTAAGAGCACTGCCTGCTCTTCCAAAGGTCCTGAGTTCAATTCCCAGCAACCACATGGTAGCTCACAAACATCTGTAATGAGGTCTGATGCCCTCTTCTGGCCTGCAGGCATACAAGCAGACAGAATACTGTATAAATGATAAATAAATAAATATTTTTTTTTTAAAAAAAAAAGGCAAATTAAGCTGCTCAGCTGGTCAGATGTGGTCTTCCAGACACATCTTCTATGTAAGAAGGTAAACCTAGACACAGTCACCTGCCACAGTCATCCTCAGTATCTTCTTGCTCACCCACTTTCTCCCTGAGATTTAGTCCTTAAGTCATGTCCAGGTACATCCTGCCTTTCTTCAAGTTCAGAAAGTCAGAAGACAGATCTTAAAAACTAAGAACAGGACTGGAGGTGGTGGTTCATGCCTTTAATCACTGCAGTTCGGAGGCAGAGGCAGGCCTATGAGTTTGGGGCCCAGTCTGGTCTACAGAATGAGTTCCAGGACAGGCACCAAAGCTACAGAAAGAAACCCTTTCTCTAAAAACCAAAAGCCCAAACAAACAAATAAAAACCCTGTGTGAACAGGGATTAGCTCCATCAACAGCATCAGATCACTTCTGCATTTATAAACTCTGAGTCCCACTCAGACTGTAAGCACGCATTCAGTGTAAGGCTGCCCAGAGCTTCACATCACAGACTTCCCTGACATCAGCATCAGTGAAAGCTTTGACCCAGACACTGACATCAGCGCCCACACACACTTCAGTAAACGCTTCAACCCAGACACCAACATCAACATGCACACATGTCAGGGAAGTTCTAAGCCCATGAAACACTGAGGGATTCCTTCAATGGCAGATTTTCAAGAAATGACAAAAACGTGACTATCTTAAGAAACCCCAGGCAGGAGAACGAAACAGTGAGGTTCTCTGATCTGCCAAGAGGATTAGCTTCATCAACCATTCGTCTCGACAACAAGCCAATCTAACTTCTCTGACTTCCAAAAGTTAAGTGCCTGCGTCACTCAAACATGGCAATTTCCCAAATATTTAGATCACAGCTAGATTAGGAAGATGAGGCTAAAATTTCCACTTTATTATTCTGAATTAGACAATTTAGGAAGCCTGAGAGCTATTCAATTATGTGACCATTTGCTTCTCTTAAATCTAAGCACTTTTTTTTTAAATTTTCATTGGTGTTTTTCCTGCACTATGAGGGTGTTGGATCCCCTGGAACAGGAGTTACAGACAGGTATGATCTGCCATGTGGGTGCAGCTGAACCATCTCTCCAGCCCAAATCCGGATTTTTTTTTAACAGGTCAAAGAAGCTGTGTCCTCCAACTTTATATAATATGTACCACCTAAATTTACTGTAGGGCACCTGGTTTAACAGTCTAACTAGAAAGGATGAGAAGATGCTCAGGCCTGACAGCATGAAGTAGGAAGAGCTGCTGGCTACGCGGGAGAGTTTATATTCTGAGGTTGCTGTAAGCACATTATGTTCCGTTTTCATTTTAATGCAATAAATCTCACTTGTTTTCTGCCAATTTGGGATTGTTTAGCTATAAGGAACAGCAGATTCAAACAGGGTTTTACCCTGTAGGCAGGGTATGGACTCTCTTGCCTTAGCCCCCTGTGTAGTAGCCATTACAGACAGATGCCACCATACCTACTTCTAAAGTACGTTTCATATACACGATAAGAAAGTTGAGGCCCAAGAATCACAAGCAATCTATCCAGTTACATAAAGAATATACTAGCTACTGAACTCTGTAACTTCAAATTCCACACAGCGTGACCTCTAAGTCTCCTTGTTAAGACGACCTTCAACTTATTGCTTATCTTTAACATAAAACTTGATACAAAAAAAATCCCAATAAATTCATTATCTCAGCCTTGGAAAACAAAACGGTAACCCTGGGTGAAGGAATGCATTTATAAAATGTGGTAAAGCACACTGCAGTGATAAAATACAATTAAAGCTGGTTTGCCCAATGGCAATGAACAACGTATTCTACAACACATTTACCCAACAGCTTTGAGAAATGCTCATCCACAATGGGAAGCTGACGCCACACACTTAAATAGAAATAAGACAGGCATGGTGATGCACGCCTTTAATGCCAGCACTTGGGAGCAGAGGCAGGAGGATCTCCATGAGGTTTTTTTTTTAAAATATTTATTTGTTTATTATGTACACAATATTCTGTCTGTGTATGTCTGCAGGCCAGAAGACAGCACCAGACCTCATTACAGGTGGTTGTGAGCCACCATGTGGTTGCCGGGAATTGAACTCAGGACCTTTGGAAGAGCAGGCAATGCTCTTAACCGCTGAGCCATCTCTCCAGCCCGATCTCCGTGAGTTTAAAGCCAACTTGATCTACAGAGAGAGTTCCCGGACAGTCAGGGCTACACAGAGGAAACCCTGTCTCACAGCACTTCCTTCTCCACCCACAAAGAAAAGAAAAGAAAGATTCACTGTCACAAAATCTGCCTCACCAGGTTCCTGTCACTATTTCTCTTCCTTTTTAGCAATTTAACCTCAAACATGTAAGGGATAAAACAGCACTGGTAAACCATCAGCTAGATTCTGGTTAATTCAATCAATGCCTGCATGCTACTCATTAAACATAAATCTAAGATTACTTTCTTCAAAAATGAAGTACCACTGGGCAATGCTGACGCACACCTTTAACCCCAGCACCTGGCAGGCAAATCTCTGAATTCGAGGCCAGTCTGGTACACAGGGGGAGTTCCAACACAGCCAGGTCTACACAGAGAAACCCTGTCCTGAAAAATACCAAAATAAAAGAGAGAGAGAGAGAGAGAGAGAGAGAGAGAGAGAGAGAGAGAGAAAGTGCTACGATCAACACCATTAGCCCTGCCCCGAGCATCTGAGAATGCACGATGGGTACGCTGAGCAGACAGATGGCTGCACCTACCTGTCGGTGCTGGTGCTGGTACTGCTGCTCATCGACTCGCTACTGGAGGATCTACTTCGAGAGCCGCTGCCGCTGGGGGACCTGGTGGGTCTAGACGCTTGGCTAGCCAGCCTCTGCGGAGACTGGTTTCTAGACTGGGACGAATGTGGTGACCGACTCCTGCTGTGCTGGTAGCTGCGCTCTGGCCTTCTGCCTCGTACCTCCCGGGGAATGTCGTCCCTGTAGATATCCCTGTGTACCACGCTGGGCAGTGTAAACTGCTCCCGAGCCCTAGGTTCATATCGGGGGTCATGAGCATCAAAGCGGTTTGGACTTCGACTCCGAGAAGTGTAATAGAGCCCGTGTTGTAAAGTCCGCTCTCGAGGGTCTCTATAGTAATCCTGATCGTAATGTCTCGTCCGATCAAATGCTCCTGTCCCCCGTTCATGGTGTCCATAGGCACTATGTTCATAAGCACGCTCCCTGTTATCTGAAGCCCTGCATTTAGGAGGGGAAAATATTTAATCAGAAAGGAGCAAGCAAAACTGAAAGCAAGTCATGCAAACATCCATTTCAGAGTTGTCTTTGCACCTCATCACTCTCTACGCAGCACGGACCTTAGTAAGCAAACACTGACAAGCTCAACATTTTACTTGACTTGAAAACTTCACTAGTGAGCATTGTTTTTACTTATATTGGGCTGGCCTTCCTCAGTAGTGTTCTGCATGTCAAATGATCCCTTTATGGGAGATTTTTCAACTTGTATAAAAGGGTGTGTGTATGTGTTGTGAATACCATTGTTTGGTTGTTTTGGGGGGTTTTGTTGTTGTTAGTTTTTTTTGACACTCTCATAGCTTAGGCTAACCTCAAACTCCCTATGTATGTATATAAGGATGACTTCTAATCCTGTATCCACCTCCTAAGCACCAGGTGTGTCCACAATGCACAATACCCAGTTTATACCATGATAGGTTGGCCTCCAACTCAGATCAGCCCCAAATGCTGGGATTAAAGGGAATGCACCCACCAGGCCCAGCTTAATGTTGGAGGTTTTTTTACAGTTTCAACTGAATAAAACATACACTATATTTCTATTTACTTGCAGTTTATTTCAGAACACATCTGTGTACTGCACTGAGGAAAACATTGACGCCTTTGACAGCCCACGTTCTGCAGTAGGAAGACTGCCAAACAAACCAAACAATTCAAATGCAGTGTTTTCTTACTCCTAAACTTTTCACCCCCTAGAGACAGGGTCTTGCTATACAGCCCAGGCTAGATTTGAACTTCCTTTCTTTCTTTTTTTTTTTAGATTTATTTATTTATTGTGTATACAGTGTTCTGCCTACATTCATGCTTCTAAGCCAGAAGAGGGCACCAGATCTCATTACAGATGGTTGTAAATCACCATATGGTTGCTGGGAATTGAACTCAGGACCTTTAGACAAACAGGCAGTGCTCTTAACCACTGAGCCATCTCTCCAGCCCTAGATCTGAGCTTTCAATCCTACTGCTTCACTCTCCCTAGGAATCAGTGCTGTAAGGTACATCTCACAACTATCAGGCCTCTCATTAATTTTGATGCTTGGGTCCTCTGAATAAATTACTAAGCTATATAAATTGCCCAAACAAGTATATTTAAAAATGAGAATGGCAGCTTAAAAATAATTAAGATATCAAAATATTGGGATGTTGCATAACACTGTCTGCATAACTTTACCTAAGATTGAAAGCTGTTCTATCTCCCAGCTGCTACGTAATTTTTAAGTACTTATACCATGACTAGTTTTTCTTAATATATGTGTTTAACGACTGGAAGAAATAGGTTCTCTTGGCTTTGAGCGTATCAAAGGTGCCTAAGATAAAACTGGCAATGCTGGCAACGGTGAGCTACTTGTGAGCAGCTATTAGTCATGACCTGACTTAACAATACTGGCTTTGGTTTTGCAGTTCTGAGGTCCAATCCAGGGCTCTGGACATGTGGACCAAATGTTCTACCACTGAGCTACATCCTCAGTTCCCTGAGATTTTTAGTTAGGGTGTTGATGTTCACCAGCCCAAGAGTACAGGATGTAATGCATGTATAAGAGTGTACACGGGCTTGTGTGGTAACTCAGACACTGGGCATGGGAGCCCAGACCCTTCATGGGAGGCAGAGACAGGTGAGACTCTGTGACTGTGATGCCAGTGAGACTCTGGCTCAAAAAACAACAAAACCAACGGGAAAACAAGGAAGAAAGGAAAGGCCCTACTCTCTTAAGAAATTCTAAGTTCTCTACTTCTGCAGGGCATGGGCACAAGTCACTGGAGCTGTTCTACAATCTCACCCACTATCAATCTTCTATCAAAAGAAAGAAAGAATCTTGAGAGATAAAAAATTAGAATCTCTCCCACAAGGCTAGAATCAACGTTTCTATCACCATCATTTTCTCAGTCCATTCCCAGATTCCCAGTATCTCCATTAGCAGTCCCTTTCCCTCAGCATCTCACTTAGTACCAGCCCTACTATCCTAGACCGTGTGGATGTGTCTGTACACACATGTGCATCTCCATGAATCCAAGGCCATGTGGAAGACACACACCAGGTGTACCTTCCTCGACCATTTCATGCCTTATTTTCATTCTCATTTTGTAGCCTTGGCTGATCTGGAACTCACTGTATAGACCAGGCTGGCCTAGAACTCACAGACTCTCACCAGCCTCTGCCTCCAGTACTGGGATTAAAGAGGTATGTCACTGCACTCAGCCTACATCTTAGTTTTTGAGACAGGGTCGCTCACTGAACTTGGAGCTAGCCAAATGAGCTAAGTTGGCTGCCCAATAAGCAACAGGAGTCCCCGTCTCCAGCTCCCCAATGGGAGTGACGGCTGCACATCACCATGCCAGGCTGTCACTGGGTGCTAGGGATCTGAGTCCAGTCTTTGTGGTCCCATGGAGAGCATCTTATCTACGGAGCCATCTCCATGGACTCCTGATAGGCTATTTTTGCATTTTTTTTTTTGCTGCCAATATGGAAAACTAAGCTGGCAAAAGGAGAGGGGATAAGTACTATATTTTCTTCTGAAGTGTATTAAATAACATTATTTTCCTTTTTCATTAACTACAACTCCGAAACTTGAACATTTTCAGTGTCTAACAAGGTTTCCTTTAGATTTACACGAAAACATCGTAATAGGTCAGTTCTGCACACTACCAAATGTTAATTGGTAAAGCCTTAATTAATGATGTAACAGAAGCAATAGACAATTACTGCTACAGCTGGCATTTTATAAGCATGTGCAGCTCTTATCCATTAAGAAGATACAGAGGCAGGCATAAGAGAAGCAGATCTGACTGCTAGTCTTGGATTCATCTATTAGTACTAAATGCATCTAAAGTTAGTGGGGGAAAGAAAGGGTGTGACTTGGGTTAGAAGAGGGGCTAATATACACAGGTCAGGACATACCAACCTTTTCCAACTGTGGAAACACGACCTATAATCCCAATTAAATCTAAGGAGAGAATTGTGAACATAACTTCCCCAATTTTGGCCCCTCTTACGGGGGTAATCCACCTTCTTAGTGGGCAAGGGTGTCAAATGATATTTAGATGAACCACAAGAAAAAAAAAATCTTAGTGACCAGACAAATAATTCCACAGGAAGCAAGTAGTCCCAGACAAACTGTAACTCTCAAACCCCCAGACTTCTTTCTTGAGATAGTAGACAATTATAAATTGATCCACATTCATAAAAATCTGCAGCCCTAAACACGATCAGGCAGCTGGCATCGAGGAAAATCTCTCTACAATTCCAGTGAGTGAAGAACAAAGTTGCTGACAACTGTCCACTTTTGTAGACATCCAGCCCAGTCAATATGACTGCTGTATCCACAACTGACAGTGCTGTGTTCAAAGCTAAAGGTCCTTCAACAGGGTGGCAACCTGCTTAAGAAGTGGACAGTAATCCTCTTCCCCTCGGCTAATGGAGTCTGAGCTGGTAGCATCCCATACATTCCAGCAGTTAGGAGGCAGCTGTACTCCAGCATTTACGAATGTCCATCTTTCCTATTTCCCCATTCCATCGAGTGTAATTCCACAGAAATTGAATATATCCAAAAGGGAAAAATCCAGCATTGCCTTTGTTTTTCCTTACCCAGGTACACATTTCCATGCTCAAGTATTGGTTGTAGTATCCAAATGGTTGAATCAACGATCTGCTAGATATTTTGTGACAATCCAATTTGTTTGTAGACTTTGCATAATGAAAACTGAGAGGTGCTTATCAGCTTGTAAAAGATCTGCAGGCTCTGATATTCCGGAAATATTCCACATAGCCCGAAGACAAAACCAGTATCCAAATAGCTCCATCTGGTAGTAAGGATATATCCAAGGAAGGCCTTGATAATATCCAACAGGAGAAATACTTCCTTCTAGAAGCCAGGTAACTCCAAAATTGATGCTGCTGTAAGACCTCTTCCACCACGTTAGCTCAGGAGTAGATATCCATCTGCTGCAGGAAATATCCTCTATGGTTCCATGAAGTACCAGCCACTGGGACAGACATCACTTCCGTTTCCAACCCAAAATAGGAAACATGAGAATGCCCAAAACTTTAAATCCATCTGGGGCCCCTAAATTTGAGTTTCTGTTTCTCACCACATCAAATACAAAATACCTGCCTACAAAAACCTTGGAACTTACCCATCGAGTCTCCGTTCATAGCGTCCTTCTCGTGCATGAAGTGATGGTGGGGGGCCATAAGCTGGCCCTCCACCACTTCCTCTGAACCCAGAAACCTCTCTACTACGAGATGCTATGGAAACTGTATCATCCAATCCCCGAGCAGCACTTGGAATAGTGCCTGGTTCATTATAATCCGTGCGTAGGTCTCTATCTCCCATTTTGTTGACTGAGTTGTGAGCTTTCTGTGCACTTTTGATGTCCACAAAATCCACAAAGGCAGCCACTCCTCCTTCAGACCCCCGCTTGGGGAGAATTTTGACACTTTCCACGCGGCCATATCTGGAAAAAAATGAAGTAAAGTTATTTGTGTATCAATACCATCCCACAATGTTTCCTTTTAAAGTAATTTACATTATATATGTATGGAACATGAACTACAAAGTGGCTTTTTGTTGGGGGGTACTTATTTGTAAATGTTCATGGTGCGCGGAGGCCAGAGAATTTTCTGAGACAGGGTATCGAGCTTGATCAGGCTAGATGGGAAACCAGCAAGGAGATCACAAGGGTGTCTAGCATCGTGAAGGTTCTAGGGGTCAAACACCAGTCTCTGTGTTTGAACAGCAAGTACTTTACAAACTGAGTTATCTCCCCAGTTCCCAAAATAGCTATTTAAATGGCTCCCACTACAATACACACAGTATCACACAATCTTCGAAAGCTCATTTGCACTTAACAGGTTTTATACTCTCTGAGACAAATATTTGCACATCTTGCTTGATTTGGTTTGTTTCTTTCGAAATAGGGTTTTTCTGTGTATCTCTGGCTGTCCTGGAACTCACTCTGTAGACCAACCTGGCCTCAAACTCACAGAGATCCGCCTGCCTCTGCCTCCCGAGTGCTGGATTAAAAACGAGCGCCACCGCTGCCTGGCTGCCATATCATTATTTTTCTCTCATTTGTATTTCTGAAACTAAATTAACTTTTCCAGAACACATAACTAAAACAAACCCCTCAAAAGTTCTCAGTCATATTTACGTTGTAACAAAGATTATTAAACCAAAAATAAAATTGAAGCGGCTTTAAAATACTCAAGTGTGGTCTGGTAACATATGACTACAGTCCAGACACTCAGGAGATACAGACAAGAAGGTTAAGAGTTATCACCAGTAGCCGGGTGGTGGTGGCGCGACTTTAATCCCAGCACTCGGAGGCAGAGGCAGGCGGATCTCTGTGAGTTTCAGGACACTCAAGGCTACATAGAGAAATCCTGTCTTGAAACCCCACCCCCAAAATTAAACAAGTAGACTGAAATAGATAGATAGGTGGGTGGGTGATAAAAATTTGAGGGAAAAAAAAAGTCTTGTCGGGTGGTGGTGGCCCACATCTTTAATCCCAGTATTTGGGAAACAGGCAGGCAGATCTCCAGGTTTGAGGCCAGCCTTATCTACAAAGTGAGTTCCAGGACAGCCAGGGTTATACCGAGAAACCCTGTCTCAAAACATCAACTTCCCCACTCCCAGAAAAAGAAAGAAAGAGAGAGAGAAAAAAGAAAAAGAAAGAGGAAGAACGGAAGGAAGAATGTCAGTTAGTCTTTAGGGGCTAGAGAGATGATTCAACAGGTAAGAGCACAGGACAGGCTGTTCTTTCAAATGACCTAGGGTTGGGTCCCAGCACCCACATGGTACCACACAACCATCTATAACTCCAGATCCAGGATTCTCTTCTGGCCTCCACAGGCACCAGGCACACAAATCGTGCACAAATATATAGGCAGGCAAAACACTCCTGCACATAAAAAATTGAGAGAGGGAGTGAGAGTGTAAGAATGAGTGTGTGTGTGTGTACCGGGCTGGAAAGGTGGCTCAGCTGTCAAGAGTATGTATGATCTGTTCCCTGTTCAATCCCTAAGACCAATGTCAAGTCCACAGCATGTGTCACACCAGCCTCCGCAGATCTGGTCCTGCTAACTCCACAGGCCCCTGTACTCACTCACATGTGCATAGCCACACATATACATAATTAAACTTAAAAAATTTTTTTTTGGTTTTTTGAGACAGGGTTTCTCTGTGTAAAAGAGCCCTGGATCTTGTTTATAGACCAGACTGGCTTCAGAGATCCACCTGCCTCTGCTTCCTGAATGCTGAAATTAAAGGTATGTGCTACCACTGCCCAGATTAAAAAAAAAAAATTTTTTTTTTTTTTTTGGTTTTTCGAGACAGGGTTTCTCTGTGGCTTTAGAGCCTGTCCTGGAACTATCTCTGTAGACCAGGCTGGTCTCGAACTCACAGAGATCCGCCTGCCTCTGCCTCCCGAGTGCTGGGATTAAAGGCATGCACCACCATTGCCCGGCCAGCTTAAAATATTTTTAAAGAGGTTATGTTCTAGGGACTTGATTTATAAGGCAACAAAACCGAGACTATTTGTTTCATGGAATTTACAGCTGCAGCTTCCTAAAAGATGAAAAGAAGACCTTCCTAGTCTAAACCAATCCCTCAGCGCCGCAAGAAACTTGCTACCCAATTTCCAGAGCATCACTAACCACGTGGAGCCATATCAGCCTGCCCAGCACCACAGTAACAGTAGGGCAGCCCAAGAAGCACCTCGTGGAGGAGCAGGCTTCACTTGCATGATGAGTGGGTTCAGTCCCTAGTAGCCAAAATCAAGAAGCATCGGTACGTTAAAAGTTAATTTCTCTCAACCTCTCCCTCATTAGCTGGATTAACAGAAATGTTTAATTTTAATTTCACCTTTTGAAACTGGTCTCATAGGCAACAACAACAAACTGCCACATGCTTCATTTGCATAGTCCTCCCACTTCATACAACAATCCTCCCTGAGTCATTCTTGAAATAAGACAACAGAACTACATCCTACTAAAGAAAATAACTCATCAAGTTTTCTACCTAATTCCGCTTTGTCTACAGCTAGAAGGCCATATCCCAGGAGCTGGGAGTATAGCTCAGTGACAAGAGTACTTGCCCAGCATGCACAAGGTCCTGGGTTCAAATCCCAGCATACATATATACACAAAGATCAAAATTAGCCAGGCACAGCAACTCACCCCTTTAATCTAGTGCTCTGGAAGCTAAGGTGGGAGACCAATATTCTGAGGCTGAGCAGGGCTATAGCAAGACCCTATCTCAAAACAATAAAATCTGCAGCATGAGGAAATACCTATGATCCCAGCACTCAAAAGCCAGCTGCAGGAAAGTCAGTCATTCTGTCCTTGGCCGCATAAAGTCTAACCTGCCTAGGCTACATGATATCCTACTTCAAATCAGAGGTAGGAGGGGATCCTCCTCTGCTGATATAAAAGTTTTTTGTTTCGTTTTGTTGTTTTTTTTTTTTATCAATTTGGTTAACTATTTATTTTTTTGAAACAGTATCTTCCAAAACAGCCCAGTTTGGCTTCACACTGGTAACTGTCCTAGGTCACCCTCCTGAGCCCTTGGAGCACCAGGTGCACCCACCAGTCACTGCAAAGTTTGCCTTCTCCTTAGCAAACAAGATTCTGAGGCTGGGAGGAGGGGGGAGCGCTCAGTGGCTGAGCTCTAGTTACTCTTGCAGAAAATCAGGCTTTGGTTCCCAGCTCTCAGATTGGTGGCCCACAATCCTCTGTTAACTCCAGTTCTAGGGGACATGATGCTCTCGTCTGACCTCCACAGACACCAGGGACACACACTGTGCATATATATACACATGCAGACAAAATACTCATACACATGAAATGCAAAATTCTAAAATACAAAAAAAAACCTCTAGAAATTAAAGAAAAAAATCTAATATGCAATTAATTTATGTTATGAAATTGACTTATAAATTTTAGTTACTAAAGATGGCTAAAAACCCAAAATCAGCCAGATGGTGGTGGTGCACTCCTTTTAAATCCCAGCACTCAGGAGGCAGAGGCAGGCAAATCTCAAGAGTTTGAGGCCAACCTGGCCTACAGAGTGAGTTCTAAGGCAGCCAGGGCTATACAGAAAAATTCTGTCTTGGGAAACAAACAAAACAAAATATCCCTAAGCCAGCACAACAGTTGACCAAACACCCTGACCGCTTTTTTTTCTTGGGGAAGGCTGGTGAGACAGGTTTGGTTTTCCTGGACGCCACTATGGAGAACAAACTGGCCTTGAACCTGCAGCAATTTTCCTGCCTCTCTGTCTCTGAATTACAACTGTGAGCCAACACATTGGGCTCCTGGTCTCTAGAGAAAAAGCTAATACCCTGAGCTATCTGTGTCCTTGGAGTGCCAGGAAAGGAAGGAGGGGACAGAATTTACAACTGATGTATGTTCAATCTCTGCCAAAGCAAACAAAAATCACAGGGCTGTGGTATAACCTTGAGGAAAGCAGCAGAGATTGGTTAGAATGCAGAATCCCTACAATACAGGAAAGGACCCAGCCAACACGCACCACTACCACCCCCCAAAAAAAGGGAGGAAAATATGAAATCAATCAATGTAAGATGCTCAAGGGCTGGGGAATTAGCTCAACAATGGAGCCTATATATAAGGCTCTGGGTTTGAGAGGGAAAAGAACTGTCCACATGGGGCTGGTGAGACAACTCAGCAAGTCAGTTCTCCTGCAGAGGACCCGCGTTCAGTTCTCAGCACCTGCAGCAGAGGGCTCACAACCACTGCCCCTAACTCCAGCTCCTACTCATCTAGGCCCTCTTCTGGCCTCTTCCAGCACTGCACTACAGCAGACCTGTTTTTTAAGGAAAGAAATAAAAGTATTTTAGGATTATAGCTTTGAACAGTCACTCATGTTTAAAAACAAGGGAAGAATTAGTCATTTTGGTGTAATTATGATGATAATAGTACTGTGGTATCTTTAAATAGTCTTACATTTGAGAAGTACTGAAACACTAATAGATAAAATAAGTCATCTGAGATCTGTTTCAAAACAAAGGGCTGAAGTGATGGCTTCTTGGTTAAGAGCAAGTACTGGCTGGGCATGGTGGCCCACACCTTCAATTCCTAGCACTTGGGAGGCAGAGGCAGGTGGATTTCTATGAGGGACAACAAGTTGCTCTACACAGCAGGTTCCAAGTCAGCCAGAGCTACGCTGTGCCACTCTGCCTCAAAAACAAATCAACAAAACAAACTGTATCCCAGCAGCACTTAGGGACACTGAGACAAAACTGCTTCAGGTTAAGAAAGATTCCATTGGAACTCAGCAGTTAAGAGTACCTGCTGCTCTTCCAGAGGACATGAATTTAGTTCCCAGCACCCACATGGTGGTTCACAATCATCTGTTAACTCCAGTTCCAGGGGATCCAATGCCCTCTTCTGACCTCTGTGGGTACCAGGAACGCACACAATGCATGTACATAGGGTACAGGAAAATATACACAGAAAGTAAAACTAATAAATCTTTAAAAGTGGTATCTTAGGAACTGGAGTGATGGTTCAGTGGTTATAAGCACTGCTCTTCCAGATGACCCACGTTCAATTCCCAGCACCCACATGGCAGCTCACAACTACCTATAATTCCAGTTTCAAAGGACCCAAAACCCATGGCAAAACACCAATGCACAAAAAATAAAAATAAATACCAAGCCTAGACAGAGAAACCCTGCCTCAAAAAAACAAAATAAATAAATAAATTTTTAAGAAAAAATGGTATCTCTTTCTTGGTGCAGGGGTTTGCACCTTTAATCCCAGCCCTCTAGTGGCAGGGGCAAGTCAATCTCTGAGTGCTAGACCAGCCTGGTCTCCAGAGTGAGACCCTGTCTCCAGAAGTAGGGCAGGTTATAAAGGAAAAAAAGAGTTCATGTACAACCTTGTAGTGAATTCTAACCCATCGATGGCCACAGAAGATCCTACTGAAAAGGGGGAGGGGTGACTAAGGCTGCACTAGGGTTTCTCTGAAGTTCAGAACTGTACATGCTCTGTATGGTAAGCTTCAGGAAACTGATTTTCCCAAGTCCACATTAAAGGCTGCTGCTTGCATTATTCATTGTAAGGCAAAATCATCACAATGAATTTCCTAAAACTTGTTCTCAACGTAGTAAGAAAGTCGATAAATTAATTATTTGACCAGCAGGAGAAAAAAACACACCCCAGAGTAATGAACTGCTTAATCCCAAACCCAGGGTGCAAGCAGAACAAGCCCCAAACATCAAGTGCAAGGTGGCACTGAGTCTGCTATAAAATGCACCAAAGGCAACATCTCTGACAGAGAAGAAAAGGGCAAAACCAGCAAAGCCACTTCCTATGCCATCTTCTTTCCTTGCCAGCCTCATCATGCCGGATTCCAAGGAACTGCTAAGAGCCTCCAGAGGCCATGTCCTCAGAAGTGGCAGGAGTGGGTGGGAGCCCGAGTAACTGGGAGACCAGATACAAAGAACAATAACTAGTGAGCAAAGGGAGTCAGGTTCACCACTGCTTCAGAAGAGATTTATAAATACAGAAAAGGGGAGGATAAAAACTTCTTACCCCTTGAGACAGATTAGCGAATTTTTAAAAGGGCTTGTTGTGGGTGCCCGGTGAGCCGGTTTGATCCCTGGATCTTCATAAGGGAAGAGAACCAACCCTCCAAAGTTGTCCTTTGACCTACATACTACACACACACACACACACACACACACACCACAGCATGCTCAGGCCTGCATTCGTGCACACCATACACAAAGAATCATATGTGGACTCATTAAATCACGTGGCATGTAGGTGGGTGTGATGACTCAGTGAGGAAAGGTGCTTGCTACCAAGCCTGTCGACCTGAGTTCAATTCCCACGGTAGAAGGAAAGAACTCCAAGTTGTCCTCTGACCACCACACGCTTGCTGTGGCAGATGTGCATACATGTATGTACATGAAAGTAGATGTAAGTTAAGAGAGACAGCTGCATGTTCATGATTATACACGCGTGTGCAAATGACACACAGCTCTGGAAGAAAAAAAACCACAGAACTGAGCACTTGATTTCTAGCTGGGCGGTGGTGGTTCACACCTTTAATCCCAACACTCAGGAGGCAGAGGCAGGTGGATCTCTGTGAGTTTGAGGCTAGCCTGGTCTACAAGAGCTAGTTCCAGGACAGGCTCCAAAGCTACAGAGAAATCCTATCTCAAAAAAAAAAAAAAAAAATCTTGATTTCTTCTGCTGTCTCTCTTCCTGTTCAGAGGTAGCCATCATTCTGTGTTTCTCACCAATAAATCTCTTGGGATGGGGGTCGTGATATGGGGGGCAGGAGAGATGGTTCAGCAGGTAACAGAACACAATATTCTGGAAGACCCAAGTTCAAGTCTGAGCTGCCCATGGAAGGCAGCTATCTCACAACTAGGCAAGTAACTCCAGCTCCAGAGAATCTGATGCCTTTGGCCTCCACAGGCATCTGCACTCACAAGCACATACCCACACAGAGACCCGTGCACATTATAACTAATAAAAAATAAATCTAAAAGTTTTCATTTCTGCACAACTACACCCAGAGCAAAAAATGCTTCTTCTAGAACTGGGATGTTAGCAAACAATATTAAAAATAAGCCTTTGTCATTCCTAAAACACTTAAAAAAAATGAGGGGATACAGTAGGTAGTCACCCCCCAAAAGAGGGGGACAGTTGGGGATTCTCTCTTTAAGAGTCCACCCTGGGCTCAAATTTATCCTCCTGCCTCAGCCTCCCAAGGAAGACAATCACAGTGGCATGAAACACAAGGAAGAGCTATTGGCCAGTGCTGAGGTTGCTAGGCAGAGACTTGATAGAGAGACTGACTACCAAGGCAATCCCAGGTACCTCCCACTAAGTACCTGTCACGAAGGGGAAGATTGTAATATGTAAACCAACCTAGTTAGGCAATTTTTCTGTGTTGTTTTAAGAGAAAGTCTCTTTACATAGCCCTGGCTGTCCTAGAACTCACAGACTGGCCTCAAACTCACAAAGATCTGCCTGCCTTGGCCTCCCCAGCGCAAACTTAAAAGCAAAGTGAGGACAAGGATGGACAGGCGCTGGATGCTTAAGACCGCTTAATGCCACCCGCCACTTCCCCTAGACAGGGTTCTCTGTGTAAGGGCCTGACTGACCTGGAACTCTATAGACCCAGCTGGCCTCAAACTCACTGAGATCTGCTTGCCTCTGCCTCCCGAGTGCTGGGCTAAAGGTGTGTACCACCACTGCCCTACACACTTATCACTCTTGTGGATCGGGCTTCAATTCCCAGCACCCACATGGTGGCTCAAAACCGTCTGTTACTCCAAGGGACTCGAAACCCTCTTCTGATCTCCTCAGACACCAGGCACACGTGAGGTACATACATTCAAGCAAAACAATTATGTACATAATATAAAATAACTAAGTCTTCCAAAAAACAAACCACCAGTGAGTAATGAGCCAGGTTATTACCCCCAGATCCAATCTGAAGATGGGAATCCATCAGCCCTGTGGTTTTCTTTCCAAGAACGCATGGCCTGATCTGGTCATAAGGAAGAACCAGAGAGACCCAGTCATCCTGAGAAGCAGTGTTCTTTAAAACTCTGAAGTGCAGGATGGACTAGAAATAGAACCCAGAGATAAAAGAGTGCTTGCCACATTAGAAGGGAACTAGAGTCCAGACAGCTGAAAGGACTGTCTATGTGGCACTGCGGGCTAGGATTCTGGGGCAGAAGAGCACATCCGATGAGGAGGTTTGCCCACCCTATAATTCCAGCACTCAGGCTGAGGCAGGGACTCATAGGGAGTTCAAAGTGAGACAGGCATTATCTCAGAATGCGCTAACTTCCTGAAATATGAAAATACACAAGCTGGGTGTGGTGGCTAAACCTGTAATCCCAACTCAGGAGGAGGGAGGCTGGGGAAAGAGTGTCTCGGTTCAAAGCCAGCCTGGTTCCATGTAGTGAGACTGTCTCAAAAACAACATGTCAGAATTTCTATACTTAAAATCATAAATAACTGAATCTAAATGCTCAAGTCAGAAAGGAAGTCCCCTTCATAGGCTGCCTGCCTACCATGCATGAAGCTCTAGCTCGTCTGATGCCTACCTAGAACCACATAAACCAGCCCTGACAGGTCACACTAAAATCCCAGCACAAAAAGGTCATCCTCAAACTAGCAAATTCAAGGCCAGACTGAGAATAGGGAGACCCTGTCTCAAAAGAAAAAAGCAACCCAGTATGGTGGCTTAATCCCGGCAGTTGTGAGGCAGAGGCAGGAGGTGAATCTCTATGCTTACTGAAGGTCAGTCTGAGCTATACATCAAGTACCAGGGCCAGCCAAGGGTACATTAAGGAGACCCTGTGTCCCCCCCCCCAAAAAAAAACAAGGCAGTGGTAGTGTATTGTAGGCCTTTAATCCCAACACTAGAGAAGCAGGGGCAGGTGGATCTCTGTGAGTGCATGGACAACCTGGTCTACAGAGTGAGTTCCAGGATAGTGAGGGCTACACAGAGAAAACTAGTCTCAAAAAAAAAAAAAGAAAGAAAGGGAGGGAGGAAGGGAAGAAGGAAGGGAGGGAAAGAAAAGAAAAAATAATCTACAATAGAATGACAAAAATCCTAATTTAAACTCAGTGAATTCTTTGTCTGCTTTGTGTGTGTGTGTGTGTGTGTGTGTGTGTGTGTGTGTGTCTTTGTTTTTCAAGACAGAATTTCTCTGTGGAACTCTGTAAATCAGGCTGGTCTCAAACTCACAGAGATTTGCCTGCCTCTGCCTCCCAACCTCCCAAGTGCTGGAATTAAAGGCATCTCATTATGTAGCCCTGGCTGGCCTAGAGCTCACAAAGATCTCCCTGCCTCTGGAAGTTTGCAGATTTCTAGAACTAAAGGGGTTAAGCGCCACTCAAAAGTCCTCACACTAATTTTTAACTTAGTGGACAAGGACACGTGGGAGGACACTCTGAAATATGCAAAGCACACATTTGAAAACCAGTATGTATGACTCAGAAAAATCACAAGCTAGGGGTGCAAGAAATGGCTCAGCACTTGCTGCTCTGCCAGAGGACTGGAGTTAGGTTCCCAGTGCCCACATGGGTCTCTAACTTTAGTTCTAGGAATCCACACCCTCCTCTAGCCTCCCTGGGTGCCAGATATATGGCAAGCAAAACACCATTACACATAAAATTATATGATATATATATATATATATATATATATATATATGCTACAAAGAAACCCTGTCTCAAAAAAACTGGGGTGGGGGGAGATCGTCCAATAATAGCCAAATCTAGAAGCTCAATTTTTTTTGTGTGACTACTCAAGCTTCATAGTTCATTCTAAACACTGGAATGTCTGATTGCAGCTCAAACCAATACTAGAGAGGTTTTACACCTTTAGATGTTGGAGGTTCGACCCAGGGATTCAACAGTAAGAACTTGCCATGTGTGAGACCCTGGTTCCATCCTTGGCTGAAATAAAGAAGGGGAGCAAAAATAATAGAAAAGAAATATATAATCTCCAACTGGATATTCAAGTTTTCATGAAATATATTAAATACTTTTTAAAATGTTGTAGGGTCTACTGGGTCAGGCTTGTAATCCCAGAACCTGGCAGTTTGAGAGAAAGCCAACCTGGGTCATACAATTAAATGGCAGCCTGGTACGAGAAGACCAACTTAAAAATAAAATTAAAAAATAAAAATTAAAAAAAATAACCAAATACTTCAAATTAAGGAAACATGAGAGCTGGAAGCACACAGCAAGGCTTTGCTCCCGTCACCACTACTATCTTTATGGCATTATATCTACATAAAAATTTCCAAAGCTTCAGCATTAACATGGCTAAAAATATCTCATAAACCAAGCCTGACTGAGACCTCTTCATAAGCATACTAAACAGTATAAGCCAAGGCAACCAAGAGCCTGGAACAAAGATGGCTGGGTTGAGTGCCTTCTCCAAGACAAACGCCGGCATCCTTCTTTGAAAGGAACCCTCTATTTTCCTCCAACCTGACACATACATTTTTTACAGAATATAAAATATATTTTAAGCATTCTATATTAATTTTAATGCTACTCCAAGATAACTGAATTTTCCTGAGCTTTCAAAATAAGCACAAAAAAAAGTCCATGAAAATACACACTCAAAGTCACCATATTCCAAAGTAGAGGTGACATCAAAGAAACCATCTTATCGCAAATAAAGGACATAGCAATGATGGCATCTAAGAATATCCTCCTTAGGAAGGATGGATGAAAACGTATGCTATTATTTTATTTTGTGACCAAAAAGATATCTGAATCATTGTGCTAAATAAAACATTTCAAACAAAAAAAGTGTTTTTAAGGAGGGAACACCCCAGTCAATGGCTATATAATATTTAACCTGTCTATAAAGGACCAGTGATGGGTGGATGAGAAAAATCCAGTGTGTGACTTACTTAAATCTGAAAATAAGACAAAAAGAGTGTTTAGGCCTTTAAGGGTTCTATTCACTTGCTCATTCCAATTCAAAGAGTCGCCATTCCACACTCCTCTCTCTCACCAGACAGCAACCAATTGTTGTGCAATTCCTCCCTCCAACGCTTCAACTCTGCTAATATACAAAGGAAAGGACTTTCCATTGTGGCCCTGCAAAGAATCTTTGTTAACTAAAACTCTATTCAGAAACAGTCGTTTAATTTTCTTAATTCAGCATACAGAAAGCTGTAAAGAGAACTAACACAGAAGATTTAGTATATGCAAGAAGGTAAAGCCAATTTTTAAAAATTACTCTTATGTTCTAAGGTTCGGCCTTTGGCGCTGGGTTTAGGGGGAAATCAGCACCCTTCCCTCCATCTTCCGTACAGTCAAAGCACTGATCAAAATACAAACTGAGGGAGGGAGACTTCATTTCTGCCTCCAAGGCTGTCTGATTTAGCCTTCATGGTTTCTTGTCCTTTTAATCCAAATACCTACTGCAAAAGCCTAACCACTGTTAAAAGAACATTCATCTTCAGAGCGTTTTATGTAATGTATTCCCAGTATACACCTCTTAATCCTGTAAAACAGTTATTAGTTAATGTTGCAATCAGCTAGGGAAAAGGGTAGAAGCAGGCACTCAGGTTCGATTTTAATACAGGTTTTGCGTGGATTTTTCTCATTCTGAGGTCTACAAGGCACAGAGGTTGAATGCCATTAAGTTTCCTTATTTTGGTGCCTTTTCATCCCTTTTGATTAAATGATTCAAATTCTGTTTTCCTTCCTAGTAGTGATCACATATTTAACAAAGCACATTCCACATTAGGGATAAAAGGCTGGTCAACTTAACTCCACGGCTGGATCGCCTAGAACATTTTTTTGTAGGCAGAAAGATAAGCAAGAAACCAGAAAAAGAGAGTACCTGTTTGGGGCTAAGTGCAGGAACATGAGAACTGGGAATTCCAGGGTCAAGAGGGAGAGAGAGAGATTACTTTCTGTTACCTTCTCATGCTCTGCACCAATTAAAGGTGTACTATCCAAATAAAAATCCATTCCTTTGAAAGTGAGCACTGTAGTAGTCTTTACAATAGGCGTTTCGGGGACACAAGTCTGCAGAGGCGTCAAAAAACCTTCTTTTTTAAAAAAAAAAAAAAAAAACAAGAGCATCTGCTTTTGCCCTATCTACATCAGGTAAATGCTGCTGTAAACTCAGGGTCAGCAAAGAGCGGGTGAGCCTTCTGCTAGAGCCGGTGTTCCTCGGGCTCTCCAGATAACCCTCCTGCGCGCCTCCTCCCTCCCTCCCGTGCATTCTGAGCGGCTCCGTCGATTCCCACATAAAGTGGGTCCTGGCCGCCATCTTAGAGAGTCATTCACACCAGCCGGACCGTGGCACCACACTTCCCAGCCTCCCAGAATCACCCCCAACCACTTCCTCCCTGCTCTCCATCATCTTGCCAGGGGGTCAAACTCCAAGTGTGGGGCAAACAGTGTCTCTAAAATCTGCATAATATAAAATGTCAAGTCTGACCACAGAACACAGGAGCTGCGCGAATGAGGCAATGCACGTGTTTGCACGTCGGTGAGTATCAATTTCCCTTGTAAAGACCCACAGGAGATCCACCAAGAGATTAAAGGGAGCACTTCGCTGAGGGTTTCCACTCCAAAAACCCGCTAAGTGTTTCCTCCTCAACACTACAGATATGCTCCCAGAAGGCTGGGACCCGGGCCGAGTGAGGGGTGGAGCAGCACCGGCAGAGAAAGTTCCCATCTGCTCGCGCTCCAGCTGCGGCAGTCCCCCTTCATCCCGGGGCACAGAGGCCAACTGCGTCCCAGGCCTCCCCGTCTCCCGCGTCTCAGGAACCACGTAGTAAACACCCGCAGTCCCGGGCAGCGCGCACCTCCCCCAGGCCTGCGGAGACAGCCCGGCAGGTTATGAATGGCCTGCCCAGCTCCTTTTCACACGCGGGCACGCGCACCTGCGCGCTCCAGAGGCCAAGATTTAATACTCCGGTAACAGCAACGGCCAACAGAATCAATGGCCCCCTATCAGACAGATAGAAATGCGCTCACGCTTCCCAGGCCTCCTCAAAGAGGATCCAGACCTGGCGACACAACCCCTTTCCCTAGGTTGACTCTAATGAGGATGTTCCCCCTAATGTCACTGCCTTCACACACTGGATAGTAGGAATTCAAAGTACGCCTAACTTGGAACCTTCCAGGATATTGGATATGGGGAAAAACTAATTTCCACAGACGATCAAAGATTTGCTGTGCTCCTTCTCAATAAGTCAAAGTATGAATAAATCCTCATTGTATGTAAGGATGCATTCTGAGGCCTCTACCAGTTACCGGACACACGTTTCTGGGAGCAAACAAGAGCTAAATGCAACATTTATTTTTTTATCTTTCACGCGCAAAAAAAAATATATTTAGAAAAACTGAAAAGTCACACCTAATCTCTAGAGATTTGCACTTTTTGGCTATTTCCTTAACGAGTTCGGAGGTTGGAGGATCTCCTGTAAAAACCGCTCGGTCACCAGCGCGGCGCGGGAATGCATCCGCGGCGCCTTGGCGTCCACGCTCCCTTCCCCACGAGCCCCGGGACACGGGCAGCCCATCTAGCCGCCGCTGCGGAGCGCCGGGCAGTCCGCTCCACCGCACCGACAGCAGAAGCATCTGCCGCTGCACGAATCTCCGGAGAGGAGCGGTCCCTGCTCCGGGTGCCTGCCACCTCCCGGTGCCGCACGATACCTAGCACGGCTGCGGCACCCGCGCAGCCCCGGATCTACGGGCGCTCCGGGACCCGGCCGGCCGTGCTGCGGGGCAGCGCGCAAAGACGCGACCCCACGGGACCCACTGCTCCCGCTTCCTCGGTGGCCGCACAGCAGTCGTCCGCCCAGAGAGCCGGAGCCAGCCGCGCGTCGCCGATCCGCCCGTGGCCAGCAACGGGCCGGAGAGGCGCCCAAGGTGCCAGCGCGGCCCCGGTCCTCGTGTCACTCACCGTTTGAAATGCTCGATGATCTTCTCTTCCCGCACGTTCTCCGGTAAGTTTCCCACCCAGAGGTGCCTGGTTTCCCGGACCATGCTGGGCGGCGTGCCGGCGACCGTGGTGGCTGGCTCCCCCTCGCCGGCTTCGTACGCGGCCGTCAGCGCTGGGAGGCGGGCGCCGGGGCGGCGGCGGCGGCGGCTGCGGCGGTGGCGTCGGCAGCGGCGGCGGCTCCTCCGGCTCCCCCCGGTGCAGAGACCATCCCTCTCCCCCAGGTTCTGACTCTCGGGCCTCGCAGCTCCGCTCTGCCGCCACCACACACCCGAAGCCGACCCTCGCGCTCCGGCGGCGCATGCGCGCGGGCGGCAGCGGGCGGGGGAGCTGGAGGAGGGGCGAGCGAGACCCGGGCGGCCGCGACTACGACGGAGCCGGCGCTGAGGCTGCCGGACGCTTCCCACCGGCGCGCGCGGCCCGCCTCCCGCCGCCTGGCCACCGCCCCCTGACCGCGGGCGCGCGCGCGTCCTCCCGCCCCGACGCCGAGTTCCTCCCAGCTGGCGCGCAGGCGCGCGGGGCCCCGAAGTGGGAGGAATGCGGAGCCGGGAAGCGGCGCCCGCTCACTCAACTTAGTGCGCAGGCGCGACGCGGGGCGGGAGGCTGGCAGCCCGAGGTGCCCGGGGATGCTGGGGCTGTTTTTCCCCCGCGTTCAGGCGTTGTTCTGGGGAGACACAAGCGAACCGGGTTAGTTTCGAGGCCCAGCGGTTTCTAGAGGACAAAGTCCCCATCCCTCTCTGCCCTGCGTCACGCCCCTGACCGTTTCCGGTCGACTGGATTCCCCGCCTGCTTGGGAAAGCGGTCGGAACCAGTACGCCCTTTTCACCGCCCAGACAAGGGACTACAGCTGCAGAACCCATCCCTACCAAGAATCATTGGCTTGTAACATTAAGCAATTTTTTTATATGGGAGCTTGCGAAACCTTTTCCAAGATGTCTCTTTGCTCATAGTTACGGAACGCAAGAACTAGAGCTGAAATAATACAGGCGTCTCATACAGATCCCCTCAGAGAGTTTGGCATAGTTTGTAGTTTAAACAGGGGGTAATAGACCTCCAGCCTTTCCAGGCTTTTGAAACTTGCAGTTGACTTTTTACAAAAGGCCTCTTTACAGCCGGGCAGTGGTGGCGCACGCCTTTAATCCCAGCACTCGGGAGGCAGAGGCAGGCGGATCTCTGTGAGTTCGAGACCAGCCTGGTCTACAAGAGCTAGTTCCAGGACAGGCTCCAAAACCACAGAGAAACCCTGTCTCGAAAAACCAAAAAAAAAAAAAGGCCTCTTTACAGAAAGATAAAGCCTTAAAAGGCAACTGTAGAAGAACAGGGGGGAATAGCTAGTTCATTAAAAATGTCAGCAAACTCATTCTTTTAATTCTTCATACACAAAAGTAATGGTGCTTCAGCTGAAGCCAAGATTCTATGTCTAGTTGTACCATTAAATATTATGAAGTGTGCCGGGTGGTGGTGGCGCACGCCTTTAATCCCAGAACTCAGGAGGCAGAGGCAGGTGGATCTCTGTGAGTTCGAGGCCAAACTGTTCTACAAGAGCTAGTTCCAGGACAGGCTACAGAGAAACCCTGTCTCTATAAACAAAAGAAATATATATTATGAAGTGTATAGTACACACAGGGTACTCATGCCTAACAAGGGCTCTTTATCACTGAGCTACATTCTCAGTTCTTCCTGTTGTTTTGGTGCTGTTGTTTGTTTGTTTATCTTAAATTGGAAGGGTCTTTCAGAGCGGTTGTTTGTTTTGATAAAAAGGTTTCCTATAGCTCAGGCTAGTCTTCTAAGTCTGCATCAACCTCCCAGTACTGAGACTGCAGCCCTGAGCCACCATACTGCTACACGAACTGAACAGGCAGTATTTTGAATTGGAAAAATCATAAACAATAGCAATACTATCTGGGGTCACTTGTACATAATAGTTTATTTTGTTCTACAAAGGGTGAAGGTGTCATATCTTTTCTTTCTTGTTTATTTTCGTCTGCCAATATTCCTGTGGTGGTGAAATCTGAGTACTCATTAGGCTTTCTTGTATTGGTTTAACACTCTTTACTGGATTTAATATACCCGACTTCAGCCGATTTGATCACCTGAAATAATCTTGGGACGTTCACAAAACTAAACAAGTCCCAACACTGAGATGGTACAAATGTGAGCTGGGTGTGGTAGCACTTCAGATGATGTGCTGCCAGCACTCCAGAGGAGAAGGCAAGATCATTAATGCAAAGCCAGCTGAGCTGCAGACTAAATCCCTGTCTCAAGACAAAAAACAAATCACAGGACTGGTACACACATACCTCAGTTGGTAGAGTACATTTGGAGCATGGAAGAAGCCCTGGATTTGATCCTCAGTATAAACTGGACCTAATGGTGTATGCCTATAACCTCAGTACTCCACTGGAAGGTGGGGGCAGGAAGAGCAGAAGTGAAGGTTATCCTCTGCTACATAGGATCCAGCCTGAGATAGATGAGACCCTGTCTCAACAACAAAACGTGTCACTTTGTCCATACCTTAATAATAAGAATATATTTGAGCCAGAGAGATGGCTCAGTGGTTAAGAGCACTGGCTACTGCTCTTCCAGAGGACCCCAGATCAATTCCCAGCATCCACATGGCAGCTCACACCTGTCTGTAACTCTAGTCCCCAGATCTGACACCTTCACACAGACACAAATAAACACAGGCAAAACCAGTGAAAAAAAAATAAGGATAAAGATATAGCTGGGCGATGGTGGTGGACATCTTTAATCCCAATACTCAGGAGACAGATCGCCAGCCTGATCTACATAATGAGTTCCAAGACAGCCAGGGCTACACAGAGAAGCCTTGTCTCAAAAATAAGATAAAATAATAATAATAACAATAATAATAGTAAAGAGGTCAACATATGTGTGTATGTTGGTTTATTTTAGTGTTTAGCCTGCATTGTATTTGTATCAAATGTGTGCCTGGTGCCCATGAAGTTCAAAAGAGGGACCCCCTGAAATTGGAGTTCAGGGTGGCTGTAAGCCACCTTGTGGGTACTAGCAATCAAACCCTCATGTCCTCTGCAAGAGCAGCAAGTGTTCTCAACCACTGAGCCAGCTTTCCACCCCTCTTTCTGTCTTCCTATCTTTTCTTGAGACAGGGTCTCACTCACTATGTAGCCCAGGCAGCCGTGTGTGTGTGTGTGTGTGTGTGTGTGTGTGTGTGTGTGTGTGTGTGTGTGTTGGTTTTTCAAGCCAGGCTTCTCTGTGTAGCTTTGGAGACTATCCTGGAACTCGCTCTGTACACCAGGCTTGCCTCAAATTTTCAGAGATCTGCCTGGCTCTATATCCTCGGTCCTGGGATCACTACCGCCTGGCTATATGTTTTTTAATGTTGTTCTAGATTAGCTAGAGGGTTTGTTACAGTGGTACTGTTTCCCCTGAATAAAAAAGGTCTGAGTAAAGCCATTCATAATTAACCCCAGCACTCAGGAGGCAGAGGCAGAGGCAGAGGCAGGACAATCTTTGTGCATTTCAGGACAGTCAGAGCTACATAGTAACACCCTGTCTCAAAAACAGAGAAAAAAAGCCAAGTACAGAGATCCATTAGATAACTCAGCAGGCAAAGGTGTTTGCCATCAAGCCCCAAGTCTCATGGTGGGAGGACAGAACCAACTCCTTCAGTTGTCTTCTCACCTCCACAGGAGCACAAGGGCCCATACACACCCAGGAAAATCAACTGAGGTGGGAGGAGCAAAACATACGGTGGGGGTGGGGGAGTGAATGCAATAATCACTGACTTGTTTCTTTGTGATTTCTGACCTTTTCTATTGCAAAAGCTGTGGATCAATGCAAGGGACAGCAAGTACTTTTTGCATAGCCGGGAATGGACTGTTTCATTTTCTCAGTGCTTTGCATTTTTTGCTGGCAACACATCAGGAAACACTGGTAATGCTGTTCTCTGTTTCCTTCAATGTTATAAAATACTTAGGGGTTTCTTTATGAGCCTCCCATAGAAGGGAGGAACAAACAGACAGAGAAACAGAAAAGCAATCTACTCTAATTTTCTGTGGGTTTATTTTTTTTAATTTTTTTATTTTTATTTTTTTTGGTCTTAGGTCACAGTGGAGAGATGACTCAGCAGTTAGAGTGAAGACTTGTCCTCTCAGAAGTCTCAGCACCCGTGGCCACCTCATAATCACCTGCAACTCCCCAGGTATTCCAGGTGTCTGATCTCTAAGGGCATCTTCACTCTCCCGCATGAACCCACAAGAAACACACACATACACATAATTAGAAATAAAAATAGAGATGAACATGGCACACACCTTTAATCCCAGCAAGCAGGAGGCAGTTAGTGGATCTCTGTAAGTTTGAGGCCAGCCTGGTCTACATAGTGAGTTCCAAGACAGCTAAGGCTATATAGAGAGACCCTGTCTCAAAAATATATAAGAAAATACATTATAGCTGGGCCCTGGTGGCACATGCCTTTAATCCCAGCACTCGGGAGGCAGAGGCAGGTGGTTCTCTGAGTTTGAGGTCAGCCTGGTCTACAGATCAAGTTTCAAGACAGCCAGGGATACACAGAGAAACCCTGTCTCAAAAAACCTAAATAAATAATCTTAGTAATTGATGCTCATAGCAAAAAAATAAACAGAAGTTTTCCATGTCAAACTCCACAATAGAGCTTTTATCTATGACCAGGCCTACCCTATGACTACAACGAAAATGTAAGGTGTGATTTACCTGTAGGAACGGATGAAGTGCATCTCTCTGAATAGTAGAGAGAATTCAAAAAGTCATATTAAAGCATAGTCGTTTGCAAAGAAGAACTAAAATAGATTTGCTTTTAATCAACTCCTATTTTCACACTGTGAAGAGCTGCTGTATTTAGCATGCTAGACATGCTCAAAGAGTTCAGTCATGCGTAATGGAAGCTGAGATGGGGAAAGCTTCTGAGCCTGAGACTGAGCTTGAACGTTGACAGTACAGTGGATAAATTAATGTCCCTACTGAGGCAGAGGACAGAATAGTCACCAGATATTTAACAAAAATAGAGTTATGAATTGAATCCCAAGCTATTAAAATCAAGATATTTTACAAGAAGACATTACTTAAAATATATGCATCTCTTCTAAAAGCCATCATATAAAAACATGTTAACTAGCTGTAAAATGATGGCAGCCCTCAGCATGTGAAAACTGGATGATAGCAATGTGTGACTTGCCATTATAATCAGGGTTGGGGTTGTTGAAAAATAAATAAATAATAAAACAAAGTATTTGAATTCTTGCTACTTCTGAGAGTCTAGTGGTGAAAGAGAATAATCTATGAGCAAAGTATTAAGCAGCATGGGAAAATTCTCTGCATAAACTACAGGACCCCCAAAAGGCTGATATTGTCTACCTGGTCAATAGACCAGAGACTCTTTCAGCAAGCTAGCTCACCCCTCTAAAAGAACTAAATAGTGTATTCTATGTTGTATTTAGTTTTCCAGAAACAGAAAAATTGAATTTCTTAGAGAATTAGTTCCTAACTTTCTATACTTCTTTATCCTAAGAAAATTGTTCAGGGGAAGATTCCTTCCCTCCCACCCCCGGACATATGCCTCTGCTGTCTCTAATATCCAGAATTATTAATTAACTAATATTTTTGGAATTAAATTTAAATGCATTAGAGGAACAGAATATTTATAATGTAAATCATGGTCATCTTAAGTGATAGACTATTTTTCTTGTTTATTTGAGAATAGCTTCCCATGACTCAGAATGGCCTAAAAGTTGCCATTGTAGTCAAAGATGGCCTTGAACTAATCATACTGCCTCTATGTTGGGGTTACAAGAGTGAGTCACTTTGTCCAGCTAGAATTTGAATTTAAAAAGTGTGTGTGTGCCGGGCGATTGTGGCATACGCCTTTAATCCCAGCACTCGGGAGGCAGAGGCAGGTGGATCTCTGTGAGTTCGAGACCAGCCTGGTCTACAGAGCGAGTTCCAGGACAGGCTCCAAAGCCACAGAGAAACCCTGCCTTGAAAAACCAAAAAAAAAAAAAAAAAAAAAAGTGTGTGTGTGTGTGTGTGTGTGTGTGTGTGTGTGTGTTGGGAGGCAGTAAGTTCTAAGACAGCTAGGGCTGGCTACACAAAGAAATCCTGTCTCGAAAAACCAATAAATAAAAAAGCAAATAAAAATTCCTCTGTATTTTCTTTTTTTTTTTTTTTTTTTTGGTTTTTCGAGACAGGGTTTCTCTGTGGCTTTGGAGCCTGTCCTGGAACTAGCTCTGTAGACCAGGCTGGTCTCGAACTCACAGAGATCCACCTGTCTCTGCCTCCCAAGTGCTGGGATTAAAGGCGTGCGCCACCATCGCCCGGCTCCTCTGTATTTTCTTAACTTCTCTTCAGTTTCATAATTGTAAAGAAAAAGTCCTAACAAAGATCCTTTGGGGTCATTAGTTTTGTACTGTTGTGCTGGGAGCGAACCCCGAGCTCCATGCACACCACTTGAGCTGCACTACCAGTCCAGTTCAATGACTTCTGGAAGTCAGCATCTTAATCAATCAAGGGTTCCTCTGAAATGTTAATACTTGACTACAATAAATCAACATATACAAGAAATCCCATACAAACAAAGTGTTAATGTTATTAGCATATATTCATAGATCATTTGGTTTGTTTGAGCTGGCCTAGACTCCCTATGCTTGCCTCTGCTGATGCTGGGATTAATGACATTTGACACCGTGCGGCCTCATTTATCCTTTAAAAACCCAAGTGCAGTGTTAATCGCCATTTAAAAAACAATAAGGAAGCCTGGGCAGTGGTGGTAAGCACGCTCAGGAGGCAGAAGCACAAAATCCTTTCTGGAAAAATAGAAACAAACAAAAAAACAGAACACCAACAACAACAACAAAAAAGGAAACTCTGTCGTAGATGATATTACATTATCCAAATACCCTAGCTCAAGGAAATTGTAACTTCTAAGCAATCAGGAAGTATGCAGAATGAGTAATACAAATTCTGACTTTTGACTAATTCAGAGAAGAGTATCCAAGTGTACTTGATAGAATATTAGAAACCAAAATACCAAATAAAATGTGGTTAGCTGCTCATCATATATGAATTAAAGTTTTCCAAAGATTTAGTTCTTCATCTCCTTGACTGCTCCCTTTGGAAGACTGCTCTAGTTTGAAGAGTGCAAACGAAGGAGGATTAATGTCTTCAGTCTGAGTGGGTTTTAAACTGGGCATAGGGGCTCATGCTGTAATTCCACCACTAATGAAGCACGGATCAGGAGTTTCAGTCATTCTGGGGCTACAGTCTGGGGGAACCTAAGTCAAGATTAAAGGGTGAGAGAGAGAGAAAGAGAAAGAAGAAAAAAGTTTGTTTTTAAATTGCTTCCACTTAAATTCAACATTTGCGATTTAGCATCAGCCTCAAGTCCAAAGCCAGGATGGGCTCCATGAGACTCAATCTCAGGGGGGAAAAGTGCAATGTAGTCCTGCTGTGCAAGAATGAATGGCTTTTTACCAGGGTGTTAGAGATTCACACTCAGGTGGTCTTGCTTGAACAGCAAGCACTCATTCTGTTAAGCCATCTCCTGGGACCCAAATGTATGAATTTTCGTAGAAAATACTCAGACATAACTTTTTTTCATGCCATATGCCTCAAAATTTCTGGGAACCGTCTAATTTATATTTAGAAAATACTTTGAAAAGGGAGGATGCCTCAAGGTAACTTTCTTTGAAGAGCCTAGATGAATTTTAAAATACTTTTAAAAAAGAAAATAGAGCCAGTAAGAGTCATCACTAAAGATTTTACCGAGAAAAAGGTACTAAATAAAACGTGGTTTTCCCACCTCCACACATCTAAATTTTAACTCACAAAAACAGGCCTTTAAAAGATTTTTTTAAAAAAAAATTCATCTTAAGAGTGCGGCATTAAAGAATACCTTTGCTAGTCATAACGCTCACCTTAAAGAAAATTTAAGATAAGTTTGGTGGCTCACACCCTTAGTTTCAGCACTTGGGAAGCAGAGGCATGCAAATCTAGCAATGAGACCAGCCTGGTTTACAGAGCTGAGCTTTAAGCCATCAGAGCTGTATGCTGAGATTCTCTCTCAGAAAACAAAACAGGGCCAGGCGCTGGTGGTGCACGCCTTATAATCCTAGCACATGCGAGGCAGAGGCAGGCTGATTTACAAGAGTGAATTACAGAACAGACTGCATAGCTACTAGGAAAACCTGTCTCGAAAAAAAAAACACCAACCAAACAACAACAACAAAAAAACCTCAGTATTTGCTCCCTTTTCCATTTTGGAGGAAGTGTGATGTGAAAGTACTTATTAAATACGACAATTCCTGTTCACGTAATATGTAACAGGAATTCTCCGAATTAACAGAATGTGTGACCCAGGGGTCACATCCAACCCGTGTGTTACAGCCTTGTTAGAATTCTACCTCCTCTAGATCCGCCTGCTACACTAATGTTTCTCCAGGAACCGGTCACCAGCTCCCGGTTCCCACCGGGAAGGCAGATCCGGCTCCGCCCAGAGTCATGTCTGCTGACCTCATGGAGGTCAATGGCGCTCTTACACCTGCAGATTGATTCGCCGCCACCCCCACCCGTCTCCGGGGGAAGCAGCAAGGCCAGAGGCAGACTGGGAACTTCTCGATGTGGGTCTGTCACGGCCAGGGTGCTTCACCAAGTCTCTCCGGCTCACAGTGTGCATGAACACGGATCTCGGCGACGTCCCAGGCCGATAATCCGGGGAGGCAACTTCTCCGGCTGTACTGCAAGCTTGGGATTGGATGCATGTGGATTCCATGACAAGTGGGGTTTTTGGTTGCTTAGGTTTTCCTCTGAGAACCCACGGTAGTGACAAAATTTCCACTACACTCCTAGTGAAGAGGAATGCGATCACTATGACTACTGCAACGCGAGCAGCCGGCGGCCTCGCCTGCACACGCGGCCAACAAGGGCGCCTTTGCAAAGGGCGCCCGAGGAAGACCGATCGGGCGAAACCCGGGCCTCCGGGGTCACCCAATCCATTGGGAACCTCTCAAACGTGGCACGGGAGCGTGTGGGTGAGAAACCAGGGCGACGCGATCCGATCCCAGTGCCTGGGCTTTGTTTAGCCTTCCTCCAGTACGCGACTCGGACCGCACGGACGACTGAGGATTGAGAAAAGGACAGGACCAGGGAGGTCCCCAAACGCGCTTCTCATACAAGAGGACACACCAGCAAGGCGGAAAAAATAAAAAAGCACGCGGTCGGACTGCGCAGGCGCGCGGAAAGGCCGGCACCCGTTCCCCCCCACACACATCCCCCTCCCGCCAGGAACGCGAGGTTCCCCGAATGCGCTTGCGCGACTCGAGGAGGGAAACGTTGGGGGGGAGCCCTGTCCATTGGGAGAGCGAACCGCCCCCCACTCCCCCGCACAGGCGAGCGCGGCGCGTGCTCGCACCTCTCTCACAGTCCCGCGGGCGCGCGCCACGGCCGCTGCCAGACGCCACGCGCGTGCACTAGATGGGGGGGGAGGGGATGTGGGGGGAAGGGCCACGGAGCCGGTGCCTTTTTGCTGAGTTGCCCTGAGAAGTTTCTGGAAAGACGGACACAAAGGGAAGCTGGGGGATGGGGCTGCGACCTTTCTTTTTTTCTCTTGAGAGGGGACAGCGGAAAACTCCACAAAGTACACGGCCACCGGCCTAAGCCCGAGGCCGACGCCACACTCGCCCCCAGGGAGGACACACGAGAACACCAGCCGCTCCTAACTGGACCCGCCCGGCCCTGCAAGCGCTCCCCGCTGGGGCCAGGGACGGGGCTGGAGGACGCGGAACAACGGGGACGTTTGCAAAGTGGAGGCGGGGGCTCGGCATTCGGCGCGGCGGCGGAGGCGATGGCGGTCCAGGGGACCCCGTACCCCGCCGTCCATAACTCCGCTCACGTGGGTTTCCTGCCAGGCCGCTCCACTTGTCTTCACACGGGCATCCCCCAAACTCGGGAGAGGGGACCGCGGGCACCGGGCTGTGGCCGGCTACTGGTGTCTCCACTCCGCCGCCCGCCCTCCTAGCCGGCTGCCATTTTGTGACGCGGCCGCCATTTCGCGCGGCCCGGGGGCGAGGGGAGGGGCGCGGTGCGCGGCCCCGCGGCTCGCGATGGGCGTGGCCGGCGGCGGGCGCGGCCCCGGCCCCTTTTGTTCTTCGCCTGGGGTCGCGGGGCCCCTCGGGCTCAGCCGCCTCCTCGCAGCGTGAGAACGGGGAGTCGCAGCTCCGAGGAGTGCGGGATCCCGGAGCCCATTGGAAGCGGGGTGTGTCCCCGTGCGGGGATGACGTCCTGCGCGGGGGAGCCTGAGGCTGCCGCGGTGGGAAGGGGCTGAGGGCGGGCCTGGCTTGGCGTCCCTAACCTCCTGCAAACAGTGGCGAGCGCGGACGGGTGCCCGGGCTGCTTCATGAACGGTCGGGAGATAACAAAGGTGCAGAAACTCGGGTTCACCGAGCACCGGGAGGCTGGGCTCCTGCAACCCACGAGGTGGAGGAGCACTGAGAGCTTGTCTTCCATTGGCTGGCCCTCCTGCGCAAGGCTTTCATGACTCCTCCCTGACCCAGAAGCTTAAACAATAAATGTGTTCTGCTGGCTTTCTTCTGTCTGTCGAGATCCACCTCCCCTTATTTAAAAAAGCCTGAGTTTTTAAAGAACGGACGGCAAAATACGTGCCCTTTCACGTTCCGGAAAAGCCATTGTCTGGCTTCTCAGGGAATCTTTAAATGAGTATCTTGGTGTGTTTAATGTTAAAGTTATGGCGCTATTTAACAAATCCAGGAAATTCGAAAATCTCATGGTGCTAAATTTGTCTTCCAGCTTTGTTTTTGTACAACTTTTCAAAAAAATGATTGCATGATTTTTCTTCACAACAGCCAGATAGCATAAAGGAACCAGCCCTTCCTGACTCATCTGTTTGCGTCTAGGCTACAGTAGGTTTCTTAGGGTTTTGGGTTTTTTTCTCGCAATGTATAATTATGAAGATTGCTTATGTTTTCTGTAATAGTGGGGTAAAGCTTATGATGACAGGATTAAAAGGTCAAAAACATTGTTGAGGGAACTGATGGGTATTTACATGGCTTCCAGATGACAGAAATATAGGAGGCTTTTAGATCTTCAAATTTTCTTTCATGAGTAGGTGGATGGGTAGAGTTCTAAAATTGTATACTGTGTCTTTAAGATTATATAAGTTTTCTGAAACAAAACTTTGGTAGTGTTTGCTTAAAATATGTTGTCTTGGGCTGGAGAGATGGCTCAGAGGTTAAAAGAACTGACTGCTGTTCTGAAGGTCCTGAGTTCAATTCCCAGCAACCACATGATGGCTCACACCCATCTATAATTAGATCTGGTGCCCAGAACACTATATACATAATAAATAAATTTTAAAAAATAAATAAATAAAATATGTTGTCTTTGTCACCCTGTTTTCTGTAATCAAGTAAAATCTTAAACTGGGAAGTTAATAATAATATGGCCAACCGGGTGATGGTGTATGCTTTTGATTCCAGCACTCAAGAGGCAGAGACAGGTGGATCTTTGTGAGACCAGACCAGCCTGGTCTATAGAGCTAGTTCCAGGACAGGCTCCAAAGCTATAGAGAAACCCTGTCTCAAAAAACCAAAAATAATAATAATATCATAAAGCAAGCAAAATATACTATCAACTGATAGGTTGACATTCAGAGAATGACTGACCAGCAGTTACAGAGGAAGGTCTGGTTTTAATTTTGAATTATAATTCCTTGGGGCCTTTTTGTTGTTTTTGAAACAGCACAGACTGGCCTTGAGAACTCATCTTCTTATCTGAGGATAAACTTGAACTCAAGAACTTCCTGTCGGGACTGGAGAGATGGCTCAGAGGTTAAGAGCACTGGCTGCTCTTCCAGAGGTCATGAGTTCAATTCCCAGCAACCACAAGGTTGCTCACAACCATCTGTACTGAGATCTGGTGCCCTCCTCTGGCGTGCGGGCATACATCAAGGCAGAATGTTGCATACATAATAAATCTTTTTTTTAATATTTATTTATTTATTATGTATACAATATTCTGTCAGTGTGTATGTCTGCAGGTCAGAAGAGGGCACCAGACCTCATTACAGATGGTTGTGAGCCACCATGTGGTTGCTGGGAATTGAACTCAGGACCTTTGGAAGAACAGGCAATGCTCTTAACCACTGAGCTATCTCTCCAGCCCTAAATAAATCTTTAAAAAAAAAAAAACTTCCTGTCTTGCTGGACAATGGTGGCACGTGCTTTTAATCCCAGCACTCAGGAGGCAGAGGCAGGCAGATCTCTGTGAGTTCGAGGCCAGTCTGGTCTACAGAGCTAGTTCCAGAATAGGCACAAAAGCTACAGAGAAACCCTGTCTCGAAAAACAAAACAAAAAAAAAAAAAAGAGGGCTAAGAGGTCAAGCATGCCCTGTAATGTTACAGGGTCTTGAAGGCTACTCTCTCTAACAAGGAGATGCTTCTGCAGGAGCCAGGGAGCAGGTGCTGAGGGAAGACTTTCTAGCCAGAGCCTTCAAGTAGGAACATAAGCAGCACACAGAAATAATGTGGCTGAAAAACAAGCAAAAGCATGTAGGATATGAACGGTTTTTGTTTATTTTTACATGGAGATGTTGGATACTACAGTGTGGGGTCTTCAAACTTGTCCTGTACTAAAGGTTGACCTTGAACTGAACCTCCTGGCCTCACCTCCCAAGTGTCAGGATTATATACATCCCTGGCCACACCAAGCTCTGAAATAAGATCCACTCCATACATGTGTTTATGTCTCTTTTACATGTACATGTATATATCATGTGCACAAATTCATGCTTCACTGAATGGGAGGGACACATTTTGAGAGGGGTCATTAATTTTGCCTTTATTGGAGCATCATAATATCGCTTGTCAAACCAAAATGGCATGCCTTCCTGTGTGATGTCTTTTAGGACCACCTTTTTTCTTGGCTTTTTGAGACGGGGGTCTCTTTACGTATCCCTGGCTATACTGGAATATGCTTTGTGGGCAAGGCTGGCCTTGAACTCACAGAGATACTTCTGCCTAGTGCTGGGACTCAATGCCCAGCTTCAGGGCCCCTTTGATAGTCATCAATCTTTGCCAACTCTATGTGTAAGGCGAGGAGGTCCTTGTGCTCACAGACAAGGACCAGAGGATGCAGAAATATTAAAACACACTGTAATGACATTTTCTTGATGTTTTTTTTAATATTTATTTATTATGTATACAATATTCTGTTTGCGTGTATGTCTCCAGGCCAGAAGAGGGCACCAGACCTCATTACAGATGGTTGTGAGCCATCATGTGGTTGCTGGGAATTGAACTCAGGACCTTTGGAAGAGCAGGCAATGCTCTTAACCACTGAGCCGTCTCTCCAGCCCCCATTTTCTTGATGTTTTAACAAATAAAGCTTGCCTAAAGATCAGAGTACGGAGCTAAGCCACTAGAGGCCAGGAAGTGATGGCAAACAGCTTCAATCCCAGGACTCCGGAGGATCTCTGTTAGATCAAGGCCACCCTGGACTACAAAAGATTGAGACTGTCTAAAAGAAACAGAGCTCACACAAAGGTAATCCCAGCCCTTGGGAACACAGGCTTTAATCCCGGCACTAGTGGTGTGGAGATAGGAGTGACGTGACTGGGTGGAGGGGGGTGTGGAGACAGGAGGGATATAGCTGGGTGGAGGGGGGTGTGGAGACAGGAGGGATATAGCTGGGTGGAGGGGGGTGTGGAGACAGGAGTGATATATCTGGGTGGAGGCGGGTGTGGAGACAGGAGTGATATATCTGGGTGGAGAGAGGAACAAAGGCAGAAAGAGGAACTCAGTGCTGCCTGAGGTTTAATGGAGGCAGTCTGAGGACAGGATCGCCCCTTCGGTCTGAATATTGGTAGAGGTAAAAGAACTCTCTAGTGGCCTCTCCGCTTCTCTGATCTTCAGCATTAACCCCTATGTCTGACTCTTGGTTTTTATTAAAACCAGCTAAAACTCATGTCACACACACAAGATTGTTCATTTAAAGGGAGGGACACATAACCTATTATCTGCCCAGAAGGCTGGGAGCAGATGTGGTTAATAACCTGGTGACCTTTGCACTATTGGTGTGACTGAGCCTCTCTCAGACGCTTATCATGAGCGAGTCAATCTATAGAACTTATCTTTATGGATGACGTCACGTGTACTTTACAAAGAGTTTGATGTAGTCGGTTCTTAAGCTGGATTGAGTTAATTAGCACAGGACTGAGTTAATTAGCCCCAGGAAGTTTTTCACCAAATTGTGCTATGCTTAAAAATAAGCAACTTGGGGTCAGACTCCTGAAGTTGGAACCAACACTAGCTACTACCTTAGCTGTGCGGTGGTGGAAAACACCTTTAATTCCAGCACTCGGGAGGCAGAGGCAGGAGGATCTCTAGGAGTTCGAGGACAGCCTGGTCTACAAGAGCTAGTTCCAGGACAGGTTCCAAAGCTACAGAGAAACCCTGTCTCTTTAAAAAACAAAAAAAAAAAAAATAAAACAAACAAACAAAAACCAAACTACCTTGCCTCCGGTGATTGTCACTCTGCTGGCCTTGGTAGTCACAAGGCCACCCCTCCACCCCACCCTGCATCTGACATCTTTAGGCTTGGGGGTATTTGGACTGTGTTCTCCCCGTAGAGGTAGCACTTAAGGCCTGGGAACTAAGTGAACTCATAAACAGAGACAGGAAAAGGGAAGTCCTTTATCTATAAAAGTGTGGAAGGTAGGAATCAGCAGAGCTGAGTGGGAGGAGCCACAAGTGAGGCAGAAAGCCAGGTGGAGAGTAGGGTCCAGAGAGCCAGCTGAAGAGAGAGCAGCAGCTATGGAATGACAGACTGTTGCCTGGAAAGGAGGGAGCAGAGCCCTTCACTGGGATGAACTGGAGAAAGTGATTGGATTGTTCCATCAGAGAAGTCAGAGGACCTGGCATTGTGGTCCTCCATAACTCCAGATTCAGGGAATCCAAGACCATCTTCTGATTTCCAAGGATACCTGCATGCAAGTGTAAAGACATACACACAGACACATGTATAAAAATAAAATATCGGGCTGGAGAGATGGCTCCGAGGTTAAGAGCGCTGACTGTTCTTCCAGAGGTCCTGAGTTCAATTCCCAGCAACCATCTGGTGGCTCACAACCATCTGTAATAAGATTTGGTGCCCTCTTCTGGCCTGCAGCAGGGAAAACTGTATACATAATTAATAAATAAATCTTTAAAAGAAAATATCTTTCGAGACCAGCCTGGTCTACAAGAGCTAGTTCCAGGACAGGCTCCAAAACCACAGAGAAACCCTGTCTCGAAAATCCAAGAAACAAAAAAAATATCTTAGCCAGGTGGTGGTGGCATATGCCTTTAGATCCAACACTCAGAAGACAGAAACAGGAGGATCTCTAGGAGTTTGAGGTCAGCAAGTTCCAGGCTAGCCTGCTCCACATAGTAAGACTCTGTCTCAAAAACACAAACAAAACATCAACAAGTAAAGCCATCAAGGAAGACCCATGACACGGTCATGTGCATACAACTGGACACACCACAGTGGGTGTACACAATTGCACATACCACAGCAGATACACACAGCCGCACACACCACGTGAACATCACATAACAGGAGAAAAAAAAAACACCTCTTAATCTAAGTGTGGGAGGTAGAAACAGGAGGATCAGGAGTTCAGGGTCAGCCTCCGCTATGTAATGGGGTTGAGGCCAGTCTGGAATGCGTGAGACCCCATCTATCTCAAAAAGAAAGGAAGGAAAAAATAAATAAATAAATAAAAAAAGAAAGGAAGGAAGGAAGGACGGATGGAAGGAAGGAAGGAAGGAAGGAAGGAAAAGAGAGAGAAAGAAAAGAAAACAAACAGGCTGTGGAGATGGCTTAGCGGTGTGGTGGCTTCAATGTAATTGGCCCTCACAGCCTCACAGGGAGTGACACTATTAGAAGGTGTGTCCTTCTTGGGGTAGGTGTGACTTTGTTGAAGGAAGTATGTCACTGTGGATGGATTTTGGCATTTGAAATGCTCAAGCCAGGCCCATTGTCTTTTTCTCTCTCTTCCCCTTCCCCCACTGCCAGCAGATTGGGGTATAGAACTCCCAACTACCCTCCAGAACCATGACTGGCTGCATGCTACCATGCTTCCCACAATGATGACAATGGACTAAACCTCAATTAAATGTTTCCTTTAGCTGGGTATTTGTGGCATACATTTTTAATCCCAGTACTTGAGAGGGAAGAGGGAGGTAGTTCTCTGTGAGTTCAAGGCCAGCTTGGTATACAGAGCAAATTCTAGGACAGCTAGGGCTGTTACACAGGGAAACCCTGTCTCAAAAAACTAAAAAACAAAACAAAACTGGGTTTTCCGGTTTTCCTTTTAAAACCCAGTGGTGGTAGTGGCGTATGCCTTTAATCCCAGCACTCAGGAGGCAGCAGAAGCAGGTGGATCTGTATGAGTTCGAGGCCAATCTGGTCTACAGAGCTAGTTCCAGGACAGGCACCAAAGCTACACAGAGAAATCCTATCTCAAAAACAAAACAAAACAAAATTTCCTTTATATGAGTTGCCAAGGTCATGGTGTCTCTTCACAGAAATAGAAACCCTAACTAAGACAACAGGTAGGTAAAAGTACTAGCTACCGAAGCCCTGAACACATGTAACTAGCTGGATTTGGTGGTGAGCATCTGTAATACCGTTACTCCCGTTGGGGAATAGGAGGTGGAGACAGAAGTCAGCTAGCCTGGAGTGTGCAGCTGCCATGAGAGAAACAAGAGAGACCCTGTGTCAGCAAAGAGGAAGCAGGAACTGACACCCCTAAATTATCCTGTGACCTCCACACATATGCTATGGTATGAGAGCATGTGAGTGTTCTCTCTCTCTCTCTCTCTCTCTCTCTCTACACACACACACACACACACACACACACACACACACATACATTGAACCAAAGCCTACTTTAACAAACCAGTCAATCGACTCAAATGTATCTGTAATGCTCTGAGTATCTGATTATTTGTTCTTTGTACAGGGGTTTTGTTTTATTTATTTATTTATTTTAGTATTTTTCGAGACAAGGTTTCTCTATATAGCCCTGACAATCCTGGAACTTGCTCTATAGACTAGGCTGGTCTTGAATTCAGAGATCCCGCCTGCCTCTGCCTCCTGAGTGCTGGGACTAAAGGCGTGCCCCACCACCACCAGGCCATTCACGGAGGTTTGTTTTGTTTGTTTTTGAGACAGCATTTCTCTGCATAACTGTCTTGGTTGTCCTGGAACCTTACTGGAGGTTTTATCATGAAAATCCTACTTCCTTAAAAGAGCCAAGAGAAATATTGGAAAACGTTAAATGTTTATGTCTCCTTTCAAAAAGAAGAAAAAAAATAAGTGTGGTATCCATTATATTGGGAAAATCGAAACCATTTGTGCAAAGATCATCCGGGTGTTTTTCTAACCATTGGTTATTGGCCTTCTGAAGAAACTGGACCAAATTTTGGTTTTAGACACAAGTTTTCTATTTACATGAATTTACATACAGTATCGTCTTTATGCTAAACTTCCCTGGATAATATTCTGCATTTGTTGAGTAAATATTTTGTTGGCAGGGGTTTGCTAAAAGCATACAAATTTCAAGAATAAATCAGAGTGTAGCAGCAGCAAATACCCGTAATCCCAGTCCAGGTGAGGTTGAAGCAGGAGGATTGCCAGAAAGATGAGGCAGTGGATAGTTCACAGAAAGACCCTATTTCCAAAGAAAGAGAAAATAAAGACTGGAATGGCAGGGGCTGAATATGTATGTTGGTGGTAAAGGTTTTTTTTTTTTAAGTGTTTATTATTTATGTTTTCTAACCTAGTACCTTTGAACTGGATCCTCCTACATTATCCTTCACAAGCCTACTTTTGTCTTTTTCTGTTTTGAGGTGGAGTTGTCTTACTGTGTCTCCCAGGCTCTTCTCAGACACCTATAAACAAGTGATCTCTCACCTAAGCTTCTGGAGTAGTTGCAACTACAGGCATTTATTTGCTTTTTTTTTTTTTTCTTCCTGGTTTTCCAGGACAGAGTTTTTCTATGTAACCCTGTCTCTCCTGGAACTCGCTCTGTAGACCAGGCTGGTCTCAAACTCACAGAGATCCTCCTGCCTCTGCCTCTGAAGTGCTGGGATTAAAGGCGTGTGCCACCATCACCTGTTTTATTTGCTTTGAATGCAGAAGAAACCCAATGCGTTTGTACAGCCCTGCTGATGACAAAGGAAGTGTCTGAGTGTGCAAGAATGGAAAGAGTTAAGCACATGGTCCATGTCCTAAAGAGCTGGGCTGCCTGAGGAAAGACTGCTCGCAGATGGGAATATAAATAGCTCTCTAGCAGAGGGCTGGAAGCAGAATACATTGAAACAGATGCTGGCAAGCAGATGCGGTTGAGCGAGTCTATGCAAGAAATGCCACTAATTGGCTAAGAAGACGACATGATCACCATGACTTCATTCTTCCAGCTTCAGTACCCCATCAAAGGCACTGGATTCCCATTTTGTATCCCGGGTAGGTTATGTAAGTATTTGGGGCTGTGTTTTGTATGTTTTATTCCACACGGAGTGATCATCTTCTAGAGCAGTGCCTAGCAAATGGTGGTTACTCATTAAATATTCATTGGGTTCTAGAAATGAATCCATTATCTGTACTGCCTATGGTGCAGCCTGTGATGCCAGCACTAGGGAAGGGAAAACAGCCAGCCTGGGCTACATAACGGGCTTGAGGGTAGCAGTCTGGGCTACATAAGACTCTCAAAAAAAAAAAAAACCGACATCATTGTGTTACACCCTTACCATCCCAGCTCTTAGAAGTTAGAAGGCTAGCCGAGTGGTAGTGGCACACACCTTTAATTCTACCACTCGGGAGGCAGAGGCAGGCGGATCTTTGCAAATTTGAGGCTAGCCTGGTCTACAAGAGCTAGTTCAAGGACAGGCTCCAAAACTACAAAGAAACCCAGTCTCAAAACAAACAAACAAAAGAAGTTAGAAGGCTAAGACAGAAGGACCAGAATTCAAGTCCATCTCTAGCTATACCGTGTGTTTCAGACCTGGCTGGGTTACAGAAGACTATATATCTCAGGCTGGAGAGACGGCTCAGCAGTTAAGAGCAGTTATTGCTCTTTCTGAAGACCCAAATTTGATTCCCAGCACCTACGTGGCAGGTCACAACTTTGTATAAGTCCAGTTCCAGGGGATCGAAAGCCATCCTCTGGTCTCTCCAGGTACCAGGTATGCTTAGGGTGCACATATGTTGTAATAGGAGCGGTGGGGCTGCATCCCCGGCACCCGGCCGCCCACACGGCTACCTTATGCCCAGAAATAATTACACGGAAACTGCATTCTTTTAAACACTGCCTGGCCCATTAGTTCCAGCCTCTTATTGGCTAGCTCTTACATATTGATCTAACCCATTTCTAATATTCTGTAGAGCCTGTCCTGGAACTAGCTCTGTAGACCAGGCTGGTCTCGAACTCACAGAGATCCGCCTGCCTCTGCCTCCCGAGTGCTGGGATTAAAGGCGTGCGCCACCACCGCCCGGCTCCAGGGAAGATCTTAACCTGTGTCTGTGTTGGGTGGGAGAATCATGGCGACTCACTGACTCAGCTTTCTTTCTCCCAGCATTCTGTTCTGTTTACTCCACCCACCTAAGGGTTGGCCTATCAAATGGGCCTAGGCAGTTTCTTTATTAATTAACCAATGAAAGCAACAGATTAGAAAGAAATCACTCCCACATCACACATATATACATTCAGGCAAAATGCACAGGAAGTAGTAAGGAGGGACTTTGTCTGTGGTGGTCCTTTTGGATCTGGGACAGTGGAAGATACTTTCTCTTGCTGGGTTGCCAGCTAAGGAGGAATGTCAGCTGGTTGCTTCTCAGCCTTCTCCAGCATCTGACTCCCGAGTCTCTATTGGTAAACTGAACAATAGAGACTTAGTTAAAACTACATGTGGCTGCAGAGGAGGGCTCAGCCAGAACAGCGCGGCAGTGATTGCAGAGCTGCAGTCAGTAGCTGAAGCAGGAGCAATTCAGGTGCAGCCGCTGTACCAACGATAAACAACACAGCTGAGTATGTCAGTGCACATCTGTGATCCAGTGCACAAGAAACTGCAAGTGAGAACGTCAGTGCACATCTGTGATCCAGTGCACGAGAAACTGCAAGTGAGAACGTCAGTGCACATCTGTGATCCAGTGTACGAGAAACTGCAAGTGAGTACGTCAGTGCACATCTGTGATCCAGTGTATGAGAAACTGCAAGCTAGTGTTTTAAGTCATCTTGAGAGAACCTCATATAAGAAAGTGCCTCCAAGCTGGACAGTGGTGGCACCTGCCTTTAATCCCAGAACTCTGGAGGCAAAGGCAGGCAGATCTCTGTGAGTTCAAGGCCAACCTAGTCTACAAAAAGAGTTTCAGGACAGCCAAGACTACACAGAGAAACCCTGTCTTGAAAAAAAAAAAAAACAAAGGGGCTGGAGAGATGGCTCAGCAGTTAAGAGCATTGCCTGCTCTTCCAAAGGTCCTGAGTTCAATTCCCAGCAACCACATGGTGGCTCACAACCATCTATAATGAGGTCTGGTGCCCTCTTCTGGCCTTCAGGCATACACGCAGGAAGAATATTGTATACATAATAAATAAATAATTAAAAAAAAACAAAACAAAAAGAAACACAGAGAGAGAGAGAGAGAGAGAGAGAGAGAGGAAAAAGAAAATCCCTCTATAAGATTGGACTGTAGGGCTGGAGAGATGGCTCAGTGGTTAAGAGCACTGCCTGCTCTTCCAAAGGTCCTGAGTTCAATTCCCAGCAACCGCATGGTGGCTCACAACACTCTGTAGTGAGATCTGGTGCCCTCTTCTGGCCTGCAGGCAGACATGCAGACAGAATACTGAGAATACTGTATACATAATAAAAAATAAAATCTTAAAAAGAAAAAAGATTGGACTGTACATGAGCCTGCAGGTCATATTTTTAATTAGTGATTGATGGGGACAGGCCGAGTCCATTGTGGGTGGAGACATCCCTGGGCTTTGATGGCCTTAGGTTCTATAAGAAAGCAGGGTGATGGGGCCCGGTGATGGTGGCGCACGCCTTTAATCCCAGCACTCGGGAGGCAGAGGCAGGCAGATCTCTGTGAGTTCGAGACCAGCCTGGTCTACAGAGCTAGTTCTAGGACAGGCTCCAAAGCCACAGAGAAACCCTGTCTCGAAAAACAAAAAACAAACAACAAAAAAAAAAACCCAAGAAAGCAGGCTGAGCAAGCCAAGCAGTACCCCTTCATGACCTCTGCATCAACTCCTGACTCCAGGTTCCTGCCCCGTTTGAGATCCTATCCTGACTTCCTTCAATTATGGACTGTGAATGTGGAAATGTAAGGTGAATAAATCCTTTCCTCCCCCAACTTACCTGCTGTGGAACAGTCTTTGTACACTGTAAATATGTATTACTCTTATTGTTAATAAACTGCTGATAGATCAATGGCTAGGCAGAATTTTTGGGAAAGAAAGAGTGGTGGAGTCAGAGAGGAGTCACCAGCGAGACATGGGGAGGAAACAGGAGGTGCAAGGTGAAAGAGAAGGAATGCCATATGGCAGAATGTAGATTAATAGAAATGGATTAATTTAAGTTGTAAGAGCTAGTTAGTCATAAGCCTGAGCTAATGGTTGAGCATTTATAACTAATAGTGAGTCTCTGTGTTGGTTATTTGGGAATTGGCTAGTAGGAAAGAAAAGTCTACCCACACTTGTCTTTTGTTCAAGGTATTTCATTGCAGCAATATAAACCTTAAGACAGAGACTGAAGCAGGAGGATCAAGAATTCAAAACCACCTTCGACTCCACAGTAAGTTTCAGGCCAATTTGAGCTACATAAGACCTGTCTCCACAAAAATGACATTATACTCTATGTATTGAAATTATCAATTAGGAAACAGGAGTCTGGGGGCTGGAGAGATGGCTCAGAGGTTAAGAGCACTGCCTGCTCTTCCAAAGGTCTTGAGTTCAATTCCCAGAAACCACATGGTGGCTCACAACTGTCAGGAGCCATATCCCCCAAAAAGTATGGCAGGGACCATTTTCCTGGGGATGTTTGCAGAGAGCCCCACACCCCAACTGTATTGAGAACTGTTTGTTGGTGGAGCCCACCCCACACCCAACTATCTTGAGAGCTATCTGTTAGCGGAACCCGCCCCACATTCCAACTCTCTAGAGAACTGTGTGTGGTTGGAATCACAAAAGGAACGATTCCGCCGTTTATTTTGTATACAATATTCTGTCTGTGCATATGCCTGCAGGGCAGAAGAGGGCATCAGACCCTGTAACCTCCCAGCGGGTCAGTTAGTCTAGGGTTGTAACCCGCCTGGTAGGTCAGTTATTCCAGGGTCCCGAAGAGGCGCTATCTGAAAAAGACATGGGCAAGAGAGAGGAACGAGGCCAAGCAAGATGTTGTCAAAGTCTCCATTTATTAGCATAATGGCAGCAGCTTATATAGCCCTTGGATGAGGAATTTGGCTTGGGATGGGGGCAGGGGGCAGGGGCATGGGATCTTGCCGGGGCAGCAATGGTCACGAGTCAGTCACAAGTTGGCACATCTAGAGATGGCTCAGAGGTTAAGAACACTGACTGCTCTTCCAAAGGTCCTGAGTTCAATTCCCAGCAACCACATGGTAGTTCACAATCATCTATAATGAGATCTGGTGCCCTCTTCTGGCATGTGAGCATACATGGAAGGAATGTTGTATACATAATAAATAAATCTTTAAAAAAAAGAAAGAAAGAAAAAAGAAATAAACTAATGTAATTGCTGCTTGCTTAACCAATTATATAGCTGTACTTAAAAGGAGCCTGCACATTCCTCTGGAGTCATGACCATTCTGTACAGGTGAACAACCCCACTGCATGCTGATATAATCAATACTCTTAACCCTTACATACCATTTGAGTCTGGGGTTTTGCTTCAGCGTTTCCTCAAACCCTACAATTATATTACCTCTTTTTTAAGACAAGGTCCCATGAAGCCCAGGCTGGCTCTGAACTCCATGTGTAACCTAGGATGACCTTGAAGTTCAGAGTTCTCTTTCTACCTTTAGAGTCCTATGGCCAGTTTATATGGCCCTCAGGATGTTGTGCATGTTTGGCAATTGAACTACACCCCAACCCTCCTCCTCCTCCTCTTCTACTTCTTTTCTTCTTTTTGGGTTTTCTGAGTCAGGGTTTCTCTCTCTAGTCCTGGTCTTTGTGAGTCTGAGGCCAGTCTGGTCTACCAGTTGAGTTCTAGAACAGCCAGGGCTATACAGAGAATGCCTGTCTTGAAAAAAAAAAAGAAAGAAAAAGAAAGGAAGGGAGGGCCGGGCGCTGGTGGCGCACGCCTTTAATCCCAGCACTCGGGAGGCAGAGGCAGGCGGATCTCTGTGAGTTCGAGACCAGCCTGGTCTACAAGAGCTAGTTCCAGGACAGGCTCCAAAACCACAGAGAAACCCTGTCTCGAAAAACCAAAAAAAAAAAAAAAAAAAAAAAAAAAAAGAAAGAAAGAAAGGAAGGGAGGGAGGGAGGAAAGGAGGGAAAGAAAGAGGAAGAAAGGAAGGAAGGAAGGAAGGAAGGGGAGTAAGGTAAATCTGATACAGCAAGAGCAAGGCCCCTTGACATCCTCTTCTGACCTCTGTAAATGCCTATGTGTGCACACGCGTGCGCACGCGCTCGCACACGCACTCACACACACATTAAAGAAGTCAGTGCCTTCCCTTATCTGTCAGCAGCCCTTATTGCTGAGGTCTGCAGGCTGCTTCCTCCTCTGCTTTAGTCTTCGGACGAGCCATACTTGGGTCCTGATCTATCCTGCGAGGGGAAGAGAATCACCTGAGGGCATCATCTCCCTATCGCTCACTTTCACCGCTAGAGACTAAGATGTTACATAATTAGCCAAAGTCACATAAAAGGATTCTATGGAACAGTTTAGGATTAAATTTAGGAAGGCGACATTAGGAACTTTTCAGGGTTCCCATATGTGTTCCTAAGTGTGGCAACGTGGGGATGCTTAATTAGACTACCTGCTGTTACCCAGCACCAGGCCTTTTAGGATTAATTAAAAACAAACGCTCGATTCTCAGAAAATTGCAGAAGCCAATGGCAGGCTGAGGATAGAGGTTTGCTGAGTAAGGAGATGGGTCCCCTTCCGGTAAAGCCAGGAGCCCCGCGTGTGCGCTTCTAAATTGGCCCCAGCAGATTTTTCTAGGCGAGTGTGCTATGGTGAAGTCAACCATTTAGCCTCTGGGGATCTCTGCCGTTTACTGTGAAATTTCTCTCCCCCCACTATGGGAGTCTGCCTGTACTTGTTTCCTGTGGCCCAGTTCTGGGTCGCGTTGTAAGGCGGTGCCACGTGATCTTAACCTACTTTGTTTCCCCCAGTGCCTCAGCAAATAACAGCTGCAGTGACACCCACAAAAAATACGCCTGCCCTCCAAGCAGCACCCACAAAATACGCCTGTCCTCCAAGGAGCACCAGTTCACCTTGCTGTGCGCGCTCTCTCATCTGAAGGACTCGGCGCCTAGCAAACGGTAATTACGCTCCTCAAACACCTCATTGACACGGAGTTGCTTGCCCTGCTACCTCCGTCTTATGATTGGACAGCCTCCGATGAAGGACAAACCTGGGTCAGGAGCCCAGCTCCATTTGTCTGCTTAAACACTTGGCTCTGAGCCTGTGAGAAGTAATGGCCCCAGCCCCTTGCTCCGAGGAGTCTGCAAACAAACGTGACTAGGGGCGCCTCTGAAAGGCCGGGCTGGCTTTTGCCGCTGAGTCGGTCTCTTTATTTAGTCTGGCTAAATGTCTTTTGTGCTTGAATTCTCTAGTCAAAAAAGAGAGAGGGAGGGAGGGAGGGAGGGAGGGGGAGAGAGAGAGAGAGAGAGAGAGAGAGAGAGAGAGGAGAGAGAAGAGAAAAGACAACCCTTTACATTTATACTATAGCGTGTGTCTATGTCGTCATCCCGAGCAGTTCCAGCCGTTTCTGGTCTTTTCTTCCCTTTTTCCTTCCTCTCAGGACAGGACAACATACTCTTTTTTTTTTTTTGTTGGCTGTCAGGGTGGACTTTGGAATCAAGCTGGCCAGTGCTGCCCCCCGGAGGTTGCACTTGCAGCTGCGGGTAGAAGACCTAGCTAGACAATAGGTAAGAAACAAGGACAAAGGTTCCAAGAAAGGACCCCAGGGGTTGTTGTCATTGTAACACAAGAAACTTTTGCTCACGTACTGTTTTGTTTTGTTTTTTGAGAAGGGTGACCTGGAATTCACTGTGTAGCCCAGTCCTATTCCCAGCTAACCTCACACTTAAAGCAATCCTCTTACCTCAAAAAGGCTGGGATCACGCGAATGGACCACCATGCCCAACTCCTCTTGTTTATCCTACTTGCTCGGCATCTTGCTGGCAAAATCAGCACACCTAGGTTCCTCTCCTGAGGTCTCTGCCTGGAAGTCCCACCTACCTCTCCTGCCTAGCTATTGGCCATTCACTTTTTTATATTAAATCAATTACAGCAACACAGTGTAAACTAATATCCCACAACAATACTTGGGTCCTCTGCAAAGAGCAGCCAGTGCTCCTAACCATTGAGCATCTCTCCAGCCCTGCTCTTTTTGTTGTTGTTTGAATGATGATGATGATGATTATTATTATATTATTATTATTACAGAGTGTACATAGCCCTGGAACTCAGTCTGTACACCAGGCTGGCCTCAAACTCACCGAGATCCACCTGCCTCTGCTTCAGCCCTAGGACCTGAGTTCAAGCCTCAGGACCCACATAATGGAAGTAGAGAGCAATTTAAAAATTAAATAAACTGGGCGGTGGTGGCGCACGTCTTTAATCCCAGCACTTGGGAAGCAGAGGCAGGTGGGTCTCTGTGAGTTCAAGGCCAGCCTGGTCTACAAGAGCTAGTTCCAGGACAAGCTCCAAAGCTACAGAGAAACCCTGTCTCAGAAAGAAAAAAAGAAAGAAAGAAAAAGAAAAATGAAATAAAAGGAAGAGGACCGACTTCTCCTAAAATATGGAGAGGTTTTTATTGTAGATATAAGGAAGAAAACCGAGGAAAGAGTCCAGGCTGAACACGGCCAGCAGACTAAACCAGACCAGGAGAGGAGAGAGCAAGAGAGGAGACAAGAGGCCGGATGCTAGATGGGGATCAGGAGAGGGGGCAGTGGTGAGGTGCAGAAGCCCAGCACCTGGGAGGGAAAGGTTTAGAGTTGGGGTGTGTCAGGAGCCAATTTCCTCCTAAAAAAAATCATTACAGGAACCATCACCCAGGGGAGTCTGCAGAGAACCCCACACCCATAATTGTGTTAGGAATCGTTCTATTGACAGAGCCTGCCCCACACCCAAATTGGCTGTTTATGGAAAGCTATCTGTCAATCAACAGGGGTGCAGCGAGGAATGCTGGGAGGGGCCACAGGTACTGCATGGTGCTGGGAGAGCTGGCCAGCATCTGCTTTGAGACATACCAGTCACCTCAGTTAGCCATTTGTCCCTGGTTTCTGAGACCTAACAGAGACAGACTTCCACAGTGCCCACCTCTCTCCGCAACATGAAGGTAATAAAAAAAAATCTTAAATAAAAATGAGACTGTCTTAGAGGAGCCCAAGCTCATGTTCTCAGGCGTGTCTTACTTTCTCCTCAAATGCCTCTGGCTTAGCATCTATATTTAAAAATATCTTGTAGGCTTGGCAAGATGGCTCAGAAAGAAAGATAAATGCTTCCAAGATCGGGGTCTGAATTCAATCTCCACAGCCCACAAGGTGGAGGGAGATAGCATATTGCAGAAATTGGAATGTGTCCACATCCCCCCCCACACACACAAATAAATAAATAACATGAATGCAATTTTAAAATGCCTTTAGGGGCTGGAAAAATGGTTCCGTGGTGAAGAACACTTGCTGTTCTTCTGGGAACCGAAATTATGTTTTCAGCACCCACATTAAATGGTCCACAGTGCCTGTACCTTGACCTCAGAAGACACAACACCCGCTCTGACCACTATGGCCACCCACACACATATGGCCTTCACTCACATACGCATATACACAAATACTTGAAAGGTTGATTGATTTGATGTATTTGGGTATTTTGCCTGCATGTATGTCTGTGTACCAAGTATGTGCCTGGTGCCCGTGGAGGCCGGAAGAGTTCACTGGATCCTCTGAACTGAACTTATAGATGGCTGTGAGTTGTCATGTGGGTGCTGGGAGTCAAACCCAGACCCTCTGCAAGAGCAGCCAGGGCTCTTAATTGGAGCCATTTCTCCTCCCTCAAAAATTAAGCCTTTTGTGCTCGCTTCGGCAGCACATATACTAAAACTGGAAGGATACAGAGAAGATTAGCATGGCCCCTGTGCAAGGAGGATGTGCAAATTCGTGAAGCGTTCCATATTTTAAAAAAATGAACCTTTTTAAAAATAGAGATAGATAAATCAAATAGAAAGTTTTTAAAATCTGGTTTTTCTTTATATCTACATTCCCCAGCTTTGGTTAAGATGGTTCACCCTGCTGGGCAGTGGTGGCACACAACTTTAATCCCAACACTGAGGAGGCAGAGGCAGGAGGATCTGTGAATTCATGTCCAGCTTGTTCTACAGAGCAAGTTCCAGGATAGCCAAGGCTACACAGAAAAATCCTGTCTTGAAAAACCAAAACAAACAAAACCCCAAAAGACAAAACTTTTCACCCTGCTGGTAACCTATCTGGTTCAGGTAGCAAGCTTTCTTTGGGGGAATTCCCTGTCTCTGTCTCCCGCCCCCAACCCCCCCTCCAGTCTGGAATTATGGGTAGGCTGCCATGTCCAGTCACATGTGTGCTGGGTGTTACAGTGGTATTATCAGAGGTGAGCAACAAGACACAGTTTATAGACAATTGAAAATCTTTATTCCAGCCAGCTGGGACAATACTCAGGCACTGGGGACCCAAGCATGGCCCCAAGTGTATTTTTTGGTTTTTGTTTTGTTTTTTGAGACAGGGTTTCTCTGTGTAGCTTTGGAAACTCACTATGCAGACCAGGCTGTCCTCGAACTCACAGAGATCCACCTGCCTCTGCCTCCCAAGTGCTGGGATTAAAGGTGTGAGCCACCACTGCCAGATGGGTAAAAGGTATTTAAAGGCAAAAGCCACATCCTGGCATCTTGTTTGGCAGCTGCAGGGGACACTTCACACCTCGGGAAGTTTAACAGCAGCTATGAGAAGTTAGTTGGGGCATCTTGACCTTGGGCTCTAGAATGAAGCTGGACAGTTTTCCACGGGGTTCACCATCAAGTTTTAGTTAAACCTAAAGTGATCCCATTCCAAAGATGGGTGCCAGGGGTTGGGATGAGGCCCCTGAATTTAATAACCCCCCTCCAGGAACCTCTTGGCCTGCCGTCTTGGCCTGTCACACGGGGATCCAAATGCCCTAGCAGCTTTTCCCCGTGAGGCATCTTTCCAGGGCCCCGAAGAAGGTTTTTCTCCTTGGCTCCTCTTTTTAGCTCTCTCCTACACACGCGGAGGTTTTGCGTTTCTCGCCCTAACTACTAAGCTACATCTAGAAAGTTCCTATCTACCCCTTTAGAAGAGGAGGGGGCCTCGGGCCTAAATGAATACCTAGCCTAAACCTTTCCCCTAGTGACCTGGTCCTTCCTTCCCTGTCTCTGAGAATTTTTGCTTTGGTTTCTTGGAGGCCTTCAGTGTGGGGTTTCCTACCTAAATTCGGCTGGCTCGGGGCTGGAGGGATGGCTCAGGAGTTAAAAGATTGCAGAGGACTTCGCTTGGCACCCAGCACCCAAGTCAGGCATGCTTTCCATTACTCTGGGGGACCGGATACCCTTTCTGGCCTCCAAGACCACCTGTGCTCACGTGCACGCTCCTCCACACATAATTAGAAATGAAAAGATTAATTAAAAAAATAAAACCTTTTTGGGTTTCTCTGTTAAGTGTGCCCCACCCCCCACCCCATCCTGTGACTCATTTTGTACACCAGCCTGTCCTGGAACTCAGAGATCCACCTGCCTCTGCCTCTGGAGTGACGGGACTAAAGGTGTACGCCGCCACCACCCAGCTGGGAAAAACAAAATGGAAAAAACGAAAACTCTTTTTTAAAAAGAAATCTGGTTCAATGATGCTAAATACAGAGCAATGGAATTCGCTCTGTTTCCCCTCTACACCCCCAGCCCCCGGCTGAATGAACGTAGAGAGCCTAACAATGAGCCCGCAGGGAACGGCTTTTGGTTAAAAATGGGGAGGAATGTTTCTGGCCAGCTCTGGCTGCTGTAATCCACCCATTGTGGTTTAGAGCTCTTCCTGCTGTTCTTTAGAACAAGTGAATGACAAAGCCTCAATTTCTTTCCTTCCCTTCCTTTGAAAAGGTGGTGGAAGCTGGATTAGGTTGCACGGTAGGTGGCGGAGGTGGGGGGGGGGAAAGGGGGGGGGAGCAAGGTTATCCAGGGTCTCATAGAGTCTGAGCTGGGCTATAAGGGACCCTGTCTATGAAGAAAAGAAGGATGAGAAAGAGGACCAGGAGGAGAAAAAAAGGAAAAAAAAGAAAAAGGGAGGGAGGGAGGAAGCATTGCTTATTCTTAGGGCAGTGGTACTCAACCTGTGAGTCTCGACCTCTTGGGGTTGAACGACCCTTTCACAGGGGTCGCCTAAAGACCACTGGAAAACATATTTACATTACGACTTATAACAGTAGCAAAATTACAGTTATTGAAGTACTACGAAAATAATTTTGTGTTTGGGGTTCACCATTAAAGGGTCGCAGCATTAGGAAGGTTGAGAACCACTGCCCTGAAGAGCTGTCCCCTTTAAGACGCTGTTCACGCCTTAGAGTTCACTCTTACCAAAAGGCTGAGTTTGGCCCTGGGGGGAAGAATCAGGCTCAACAAGTAGGTTAGGTGAAGATTCCTCAGAGTGCTCTGAGCCCCAGGCTGAAAAGGGAATCCTGGAACTGGCTAGGCTAGGTCAGGTCCTCACCAATTCACCACCCACTTCCTCAGTCCATTATCAGAGTAAGTAGGGCTGGGGCTTAACTCTGGCCTCAGGCATAGCCTTTGGTGCGGGAAGATTCTTAAAATTTTTCCCTCATTCAGGTTGAAGAAGTGGCTCAGAGTTTAAGAACACACAGCACACTCTGCTTTCTGGTTTTTCTAGTTTTTTTTTTTTTTTTTTTTGAGATAATGTCTCACTAAGTAGCCTGGATCTCAACTGTGCAGACCAACCTGGTCTGGAACTCACAGAAATCCACCTGCCTCCGCCTCCTGAGAGCTGGAACCACACCCAGCTTACTGGTATTAATTTTTGTTGTTGTTGGTTTTGTTTGTGTTCTGTTTCTTGAGGAAGGGCTTCTTTGTGTCCCAGCCTGAGGTGTCCTGGAACTCACTCTTGTAGACCAGGCTGAAGTTGAACTCACAGAGATCTGCCGACCTCAGCCTCCCAAGTGCTGGGATTGAAGGAGTGCACCACCACCGCCCAGCCCAGTTATTCAGTTTTTTTTTTTCGTTTTTTTTTAATTGAAAAGAAAAAAAATTTCCGCCTCCTCCCAGCCTCCCATTTCCCTCCCCCTTCTCCCACTCCTCTCCCCCTCCCCCCACTCCTCTCCCCCTCCCTCTACAGTCTGAAGAGCAGTCAGGGTTCCCTGCCCTGTGGAAAGTCCAAAGTCCTCCCCCCTCCATCCTGGTCTAGGAAGGTGAACATCCAAACTGGCTAGGCTCCCACAAAGCCAGAACATGAAGTAGGATCAAAACCCAGTGCCATTGTCCTTGGCTTCTCAGCAGCCCTCATTGTCCCAGTTATTCAGTTTTTAAAGATCTGAAGCACCTCCCAGAATGGAAGCATTCCAGGGTCCACAGACCATAATTTAGAGGCGTTTTCCTGTGAACCTGTAATTGTGCTTATTAACTCCTTCTTCACAGAAGGCTCTCCCACCCTGCCCAGTAGCTACCTTCATACGTGGTGGTGGAAAGGAAGACACCCTTAATTCAGCAGGGCTGTAAAACACAGAACTTGGGACTTTGGCCTTATTTCCCCAGAAGGCCCAGAGGGCAGATCTTGGTCTTTGCTCTCCCAGACGTGTTTGAGTGTTTTCCATACATGTATGTCTGCACAGGTGTGCCTTGCTCAGAAGCGGACAGCAGACCCCCTGGAACTGTTGTTATTGATGGCCGTGATTCATTATGTGGGTGCTGGGATTGGAACCCAGGTCCTCAACCAGAGCAACAAGTATTCTTAACCAGTCAGCCATATTTCCAGTCCCTCTGGCTTTTTTAAAATTGATTGTGGTGGCGCACGCCTTTAATCCCAGCATGTGGAGACAGAGACAGGTGACTCTCTGCAAGTTTGAGGCCAGCCTGGCCTACAAGAGCGAGTTCCAGGACAGGTTCCAAAACTACAGAGAAAACCTGTCTCAGAAAACAAAAAAAACAAAAAAAGATTTTTTTGTGTGTGCATACAGGTGTGTGATGGGGGAAGGGTGTCCCATTGTGTCCCTGTGCTGGTCAGAGGACAACATACCAAAAAAAAAAAAAAAAAAAAAAAAAAAAAAGAGTAGGGAGGGCTGGGTAGGTAGCTGTCAGGTAGGTTCATCATCATAAACCTTACCCAACTGAGCAGGTGTCACACTTAGTGGGAGGTGGTTGAGGAGGGTCACCACAAGTTCGAGGCCAGTCAGTTGTACATAGTGAATTCCAGGCCAGCCCAGAGCTGCAAAAACAACAATAGGGCTGTCCCAATGACTCATGGGTAAAAGGACTTGCCACATATGCCTGATACCCTGAATTTTATCCATGGGACCCACATAAAGGTTGGAGAGAATTGACATCATAAAACTGCCCTCTAACCTTCAGATGCATGCCATAGCATGCTTATCTGCATGTATCATACACAGATAGATTTATATATGACAGACCTGTGTGTATAGACACATAGGGCTCATAACGGGGAGGGGTCTGAAGGTGTGGCTCAGTAGTAGACTTGCTTAGCATGAAAGAGGTTCTGAATTGTCCCTCATCAGCGCTACATCAATAAATAAATTATAGGGGCTTTTTGTTTGCTTGTTTGTTGCTGCTGTTTTTGTTTGTTATTTACTTTTTTTTTTTTTTTTTTTTTTTGAGATAGCTGTGTGTAGCCCTGGCTGTCCTGGAACTTAATCTGTAGACCAGGCTGGCCTTGAGTTCAGAGACCCACCTTTCTCTGCTTCCGGAGTGCTGGGATTAAGGTGTGCTCCACCACCACCCTTCTTTAGGTTTATAAAAAGTATTGTGGGGCTGGAGAGATGGCTCAGTAGTTAAGAGCATTGCCTGCTCTTCCAAAGGTCCTGAGTTCAATTCCCAGCAACCACATGGTGGCTCACAACCATCTGTAATGAGGTCTGGTGCCCTCTTCTGGTCTGCAGGCCTACATGAAGACAGAATATTGTATACATAATAAATTTTTATAAAAAAAAATCAAAAAAAAGTATTGTGTCTGTTCTAAGGGATTCAGGTAATGAAGAAATGAAGAAAGCAGTACCACAGGGCCCAACAAATCACTTGTATACTTAGGAGGCAGAAAAGCATTTGTCCTCACACAGAGCCAGTATGTGAATGTCTGCAGTGGCCCTCTCTGCAAATAGCTAACTGTGAGAAAAGGCTTTGTCAGTCAGCTGAGGAGTGCCCAGGCAGAAAGGGCAGGTTCTCACGTGGGGTATTACTTCACAATAGAAGGACTGAGTATGTTACACGCTACATCTGCCCCGTACATGGCTCCCTCTCCCTTTCAAAACAGGGTCTATGCTGGGCAGTGGTGGCACATGCCTTTAATACCAGCACTCGAGGTAGAGGCAGGCGGATCTCTGTGAGTTCAAAAGTCAGCCTGGTCTACAGTGCTAGTTCCAGGATGGCTAGTCTGTTACATAGAGAAACCCTGTCTGGGGGAGTGGAGGTAGGGAGCAGGGTCTAGACGGGTAATCCTGGCTGGTCTGAAACCCTAAAACTGGCCTTGAACTTGGGGTATTCCTTCTGCATCTGCCTCCTGGAATGCTGTGGTTAAAGGTGTGCACCACCACATCTGGCTTTTCTAAAACTTTTTAAAGTTTATTGTTTTTTTTTTTTTTTTTTTGGTTTTTTCGAGACAGGGTTTCTCTGTGGTTTTGGAGCCTGTCCTGGAACTAGCTCTTGTAGACCAGGCTGACTTTTGAACTCACAGAGATCCGCCTGCCTCTGCCTCCCGAGTGCTGGGATTAAAGGCGTGCGCCACCACCGCCCGGCTAAAGTTTATTGTTATATGTTTATGGGTGTTTTGTCTGCATACAGGTCTAGGAGAGCATCTGATCACTGAGACTGGAGTTACAGACAGGTGTGAGCTGTCATGTGGGTGCTGAAAATTGAACCTAGGTCCTCTGGAAGAGCAGCCAGTGCTCTTAGCTGCTGAGTCATCTCCCCAGCCCCCTGTAGCCTGCTTACAGATCTGGTCTAGAAAAAGAGATTTTTAGAATTTCTAGGTCAATAGGTCGTAACAGATTTCCACATGACTCTTGGTTAAAATTCTTAAGTTACTTCTCTTCAAATTCCCAATTGGTTATGCATTCACTGAACAAATATTTACTAAGGGCTGGTCCTGTACGCTGACAATTGAGTAAAACAAACAAGTCAACCGGCCGGAGAGGGGGCTCACGTCCATGACCTATGACCAGAGACTGCCCTTCCTCCATGCCTTCCACAGACTGACCTCAGCCCAGCATCTTCCCTTCCTTATAGCAGTCCACCCCTCCCCCACAACCGCACCCCATTCCTTTTGGGTTGTTTCATACCGTATCTCACCTGAGAAAATCTGGCCTCTGCCCGTTTCCCCACCTGGCCTCCTGGGAGCTCACGGTCACACGCAGTCTTCGTGGGTAGCGCGCTCATTTGCACTCCGTGTTAGTCTCTCTACAACATAAGGAAATAATTCTCTTTCCTAGGGCTGTCCCCGCCATGTTAGTGCCTGGCACCTGCTAGGTCCTTTATCTGTGGTTGCCACCTGGTGGTTATTTCCAAGGTCCTTGGTCCAGGAGTTCCCTGGTCAGTTTGGTCTCTGGGGAACCCTGCAACCAATTTTTGTTGTGGTGCTTAATGAACCATGTTTTCTGATCAGCCCGGGGGGAAGGGAAGGATCCAGTCAGAGCAGGGGATTTGGCATTGCTTAGGCCCAGGAGAAGGAAGCTCACTCCAAGCAGCCTGCGCCCGGGTGGCAGGTCAAGCCTGACTCAGACTGTGGAAGAGCCACAGTGGAAACTTACCGGCCTCGGATGGAGGGTGTGTGTGTGGGGGGGGGGGGGGGGTTGGGGGGAGGGCGGGGAGGGTGCTGAGAGGGAAATGCAGACGTGGCCTCCCAGTCGGTGCCCAAAGGGCAGAGCAAGGAAAGGAAGCCAGCTGATGTCCCTCCCACGCAAGCCGCGCCCCTCTCCCCCGGGCATCAAGGAGGTTGCACCTCCCTCCGGAGAGCGAGGATCAACCGTAGCACACAGGAGGAAGTGTGAACCTTGGATACAGTGACGGACTTCACCTGGGGCAAATCAACTGTGACGCGTGGAGGCTGCTTATTCTGCTTCCCAGGACAGGACTGTCCGGCCCTGGCCCTCACGCTGATTCTAATTTCATCTGTGCAGCCCCATTCCTCTACCTTCCCTCCTCCAGCCTGATGCTGTCTGTAAGTGGATATTGGAAGGTCATAGACTGTGCCAAGGTTAGGCAGGAAGTGGAAGTCAGGGCACCTGGGGTGTGGCTACTACCAGTCAGTGAGGGACTCTCACCCACTCTGAAGTCCGTCTCCTGGGAGCTGGGCTCCGTATCCTAGGGGTTTCTTACCTCTACAGGCTTTTTTTTCCTGTCAAGAAAGGAGCGGTGGTGGCGCACGCCTTTAATCCCAGCACTCGGGAGGCAGAGGCAGGCGGATCTCTGAGTTCGAGACCAGCCTGGTCTACAAGAGCTAGTTCCAGGACAGGCTCCAAAACCACATAGAAACCCTGCCTCGAAAAACCAAAAAAAAAAAAAAAAAAAAAAAATAGGAGCTCGCTATATAGCTCAGGCTAGACTGAAACACACTATGTAGACTAGGTTAGCCTCAGCAGCAATCCTCCTGCCCCTGCATTCCAAGTGCTGGGATTATATGCCGCCATGCCCTGCTTTCATCTCAAAGATTCTCCCTGGCTTGTGGACGCTCCTTCTTGCTTCCACCTTCACCTTTTAGATCTGTTGGGATTGTCTGACTGTCCCACTCCCCAGGACAGTCGATTGTGTCCTGTACATGCTCTGCTACGCACCTTGCCTGGCTGTGCCCCCAATACTCTATGCTCACCCCTTTTTCCTGCCTTGCTCTTCAGGATAGCAGCGGAGCAGATGCACAGCACACAGTTCCTCTTGTTTCTACCCCACGCGACTGACCGCTGTGCCCAGCACTGGCCTGCCTTTCGAAGGAGTCCAAAGGGGATGAGAAAGCCAGACCACAATACTCTGACCTGAAATCCCAGCACCTGTGAGGGGGTGGAGAATGGGGGTTCAAGGTCATCCTGGTCTGCACAGCTGGAATTGGAGGCCAGCCTGGGTTACATTAGACCCTGTTGAAAAATAAACAAAATAGATGGGGTGGAGACACGGGAGGACCCCGTGGTGGGAGTCCACAGTGGCTGAATCTTCCACTGGAGTCACATGGAACCTTTGCTGCGTGTGCAAATGACAGGCATAGCTAGTCACCTTCAGGAGGCCATGATTCAATGCCTTCCAAAGTGTGGGCTGTGCCCCCAAAATGGTGGTGTCTCCTGTTAGCAAGACTTGATGCATCCTCAGCTGTCTGTCACCTGACTAAGAACCTGCCAGACCCTAAGTCTACCACTAACCCAGGGGAACATGGCTGCCTTTCCCCTGGCCTTCCAGCCTCACCCCAAACAGGAATTCAGGGAATGTGTCAGTTATCTTTCTTTTGTCCCCTCAAATCTTAAAAGGGACCCTGGCAGCAGTGGCACACACCTTTAATCCTAGCACTTGGGAGGCAGAGGCAGGTGGATCTCAGTGAGTTCCAGGTCAGCCAATGTATTTATTTTCATGTGTATGTGTGTTGTTAGGGTTTATGCAGTAGGTGAGGGCCAAGGTTTGCAGCAAAGATCACACTATGCAACAGGTCTCACGGAGAGTGTATATATATATGTATATATATATATATATATAAAATTTATTTTATGCTCATTGTGCTTATTGGGTGCCTGCATGTATGTCTGTGACAGATGGGAGTCACCATGTGGGGTGCTGGGAATTGAACCCAGATTCTCAGAAAGAGCAGCCAGAGCTCTTAACCACTGAGCCACCTCTCCAGCCCCAATGAGAGAAATGTATTGTCGGGTGGTATACAGAGGCTACCTCTGAGGGAGGAAGAAGGGGAAAGAGAGACAGGACAGACCAGGAGACAGACACTGGGTTCTGATATGGGGGACCTTTTAAAGGGCATTGTAAATCCTGAGCCTCCGTCTTTGCAGGCTCCGCCCCTGTGCCCCTTGCACCTTGACCCCACCCCACCCCAGGAGGGTCAAGGCAGCCCACCAAACCTTGTCCCCTCCCCAGAGGAGGTCAGGACCACTCCCCCCAGTCTATTTAAACTGCTCCCCAGAAAGTCCCTTCTTGGCCTTCCCTCTTTCCTCCCAGTGGTTGCGTTGGCAGCTTCCAGGTTCCCCTCGGGGCCACCCTAGAGCGCTGGAGTCCTATTAAACCTGGATATCTTTTAATTTGGCTTGTTTTGATTCGGCTTGATTGATATTTTTGTGTCGACAGAGAGCTCGTATTAGAAAACGTTTCTAACAGGCATGAGTGTCACATTTGGAGGCTGCGGCTGCTGTGGCTGCAGGCGTTGAGCCACTGAAGGCGAGCTAGGGCTACCACGGGTACCTGTGTGTAAGGAAGTTCATCTATACCCCGTGTGTGTGTGTGTGTGTGTGTGCGCGCGTGCGCGCCGCACAGCAGCCCTCAGAGGCCAGAAGGTGTCAGATCCTGTGGCACTGGAGTGGTAGATGCTTTATGGGTGCTGGGAATAAAATGTCGGGGTGCACTGTGTAAGGTGGGTTGAAGAAGGAAGGTACTCCAAGATGAAATTTTAAGGCCTGTCAGGGACCAGCCTCGACAAAAATACCTCTTGCCAGGGTAAGGGTGTGGGGGTTAGAAATATAATAAAGAATATGAAGACACAAATGAAAATAATAAAATGGAAAAATATGTAGGATAGTATTGGGAAGGAATTCCTGTGGGTACTGAAAATTCATCCCTGTTTAATTTTCAATTGCTTAAAATACCCCAACCCCCAAAGGTAGGAGTAAGACAAAAGACTGCATCAATGTCGAACAAGGAAATGAACATACCAACTGAAGGTCACGGGCAACATTCATAGTTAATCATTCTGTAGCTAGAACAAAACAAGTCACACTTAACACCCTAGACCAAAATGTTCTCTAGGCAAACCACTCCCTGGGTGGAATCCCAAGTTATCTCTATAATGGGAACTGTAACTTAGATGGACCCTAACACTCTTGTTTGAGGTAGGAACTATCTACTTCTCTATTCCAGGAGTACAAGGTCTGGCTTTTAGCCACACCTTTGACAAGAACCTTGTGAGAGTAGGAATCTCTGATCTACGTCTCGGTGGGCCCATTGTTTGGGGTAGAAGCGTGATAACCTTGTAGGAACTAGAGGAAATGTCCAACTCTCTGACCTTTGGTCAACATGGAAACAGGGCTCACATTTCTCCACAATGAACTTACCTCTAGTTCTTAACTGCTGAATCATCTATCCAGCCCTAAGAATTAAAACAAGAAGAAACAAGATAATAGTTATTAAAAAAAATAAAATGAGGAGCTAGAGAGATGGCTGAGTAGTCAAGAGGCTGCTCTTCCTGACGACCCAGGTTTAATTCCCAGCACACACTTGATGGCTCACAATGTCTGTAGCTTCATTTCCGGGGGACCCTTTCTTGGTCTCTCAAAGCACCAGGTGCACAGACTTGCAGGCGGGTGAAACACCCTTACAGATAAAAGAAAAGAAAAATAAATTAAAGATAAAATGAGATAAAAAAAACCCCAACCTTCAGGGTTTTGTCCATTTATTTATTTGTTTTGGTGAACAAAGCAAATATTCGAGAACATTTGGAAATATGTTCTCATGTATTCGAGGCTGGCCTCAAAATCTCTACAATTAGCTTGAACTTCCAATCCTCCTACTTCCATCTCCAAAGTGCTAGGATAACAGTCATGCACTGTGATGCCCCAGATTGCAGAGATCCCCCAAAACCAACAAAACTGAGTTTGAACTCTGATTGGCACAATCAGAGTCTCGAGCTCAGTTGGGGTGGGGTTTTTATCATAGTAGAGGTTGGGGTGAGGGATTTTTAAGGTTTAGGGCACCTGATTGGCTGACATTTGTCTAGAGGTGTCTTGGTGAAAAGGGATGGGTGTGTGCTGGGCTAAAGAACATCAGGTGTTCCTATTTACAAAGGTTTGAACGTTAGGAATTTCCTTTGGAATGTTAGGTCATTTCCCCTTGGAAGGTCTCAGTTTGTGGTGTTTCTTGGAACCAGGTATCGCCTTAGGATCTGAAACTCAAGCCTCTGACTGAGTCTTAAATTCCCCCCTCACAAGTACCAATTACAGGACCAAATCCTGGGTTCTGCTTGCTCAGGGGCTTAAGGGAATGGTACTGGTGAAAGACCTGGATAAATCCAGACCCCTCTAGCAGGAAAAAAAATAGAGCCAAAAATTTAAGCAGGGTAGGAAGAATTAGAAATCAGGAACTAGCTGAAGATAAAGTTAGAGTGTAATCTTGAGAATAATCTTGAGAAACAGGGAGTTGCCCCCTTGTGATTATCATTGGTATTTTTGGAATTTTCTATGATGCCCTCCCTACCCCTTTGGATTACTGGGCTGTGGTTTCTTCCCTTAAAAATCCCTTCTCTTGGGGGCTGGAGAGATGGCTCAGCAATTAAGAGCATTGCCTGCTAGAGAGATGGTTCAGTGGTTAAGAGCACCACCTACTCTTCCAAAGTTCTTGAGTTCAATTCCCAGCATGGTGGCTCACAACCATCTGTAAATGAGATCTATGCCCTCTTCTGTCCTGCAGGCACACTGTGTCAGGGGTTCAGACTGACAGAACTACTTAGAGAAAACTTTTAAATAAGCATGCCTGAGTGGTTTTGAGTAACAACATTATACAGTAATTGCCCAGCCATCTTTTTTTTGTTGTTGTTTTTTTGTTTGTTTGTTTGTTTGTTTTTTCGAGACAGGGTTTCTCTGTGGTTTTGGAGCCTGTCCTGGAACTAGCTCTGTAGACCAGGCTGGTCTCGAACTCACAGAGATCCACCCGCCTCTGCCTCCCAAGTGCTGGGATTAAAGGCGTGCGCCACCATCACCCGACTGCCCAGCCATCTTTCCATGAGCCACTTGTCAGATACAAGGGATCTGACAAAAGCTAAACCAAAAGGCAAAGCTTTTTGGTGTTATTGATTGTGAATAAAGTGACTGTCCTTTTCTGTAGATTTTTCACTGTGCCTGACTTCATATTATGTTACATATTTGGGAATTAGTTCCCCACCATTCAGAACTGTTTCGTGAAGAGTTTCCCACTGCCAGGCCTTCATTCCTCTCTTTTAGGTAAACACAGATCTGCCTTCCGGCAATTATCTTTATCAGCAGGCATTTGGTCAGTGCCTAGGGTCCAGGAATAGAGCATCCTATTTAAGATAGTCACAGATATCTAAGGACATAGAAGACATAGAATCACTTTCTGCCCAAGCTGCTGCTCTGGTTTTACCTCACTCAAAAGATTCTTTTTAACACCTTACACTCACTTTCACCTCAGTTTCCTGGTGATTTTTTTTTAAAATTATTTATTTATTTATTATGTACGCAGTGTTCTGCCAGCATGTATCCCTGCAGCCCAGAAGAGGGCACCAGATCTCCTTACGGATGGTTGTGAGCCACCATGTGGTTGCTGGGAATTGAACTCAGGACCTCTGGAAGAGCAGCCAGTGCTCTTAACCTCTGAGCCATCTCTCCAGCCCCTCCTGGTGATTTTTGTTCAGGAAATTTACAGCCTTGTGTTTTACTCTCAATGACAGCAGAAGGGATAATTAACTGCAACCCAGAGAAAGACGCACAACACCCACGATCAGAATGGCTGATAACAGCATAGACTGGGACTGATTGATAATTTAGAGGTCTGGGTCTCTTCTTGGCTTAGAGCAGTAAGTCTAACTCCAGACCCAGGCCTGTAGAAATTATAGTGCCTGGTATGTGCTATCAGATTCAGGGATCATTAGCTTCCCCTTGACTGTTTATGTAGGTTGCCTAGTTACCTGGCATCCTCTATGCATGTTGGGATATAAAAAGCAGCAAACTGATTTAAGCAATTTTGTTACCTGTTCATAATTTTACTAAAAATAAACTTTTTTAGTCCTTTACTAACCACCTAAAATTGTAGCATAGCTGGGTGGGGGTGGCGCACGCCTTTAATCCCAGCACTCGGGAGGCAGAGGCAGGCGGATCTCTGTGAGTTTGAGACCAGCCTGGTCTACAAGAGCTAGTTCAGGGACAGGCACCAAAGCTACATAGAAACCCTGTCTAGAAAAAAAAATAATAATAAAATAAAATTGTAGCATAGCACACTAACTCTCTAGAATTCCCTGATGATTTAACTCCTTTCTTAACTTTCTCCATTAAGGAGTTCAGGGGATGTGTACTAGCTGCTCCCACAGATCTGTGTATGTGAGCACGAGCATGTGTGAAAACCCTTATCTGATTTTCTATGGTGGAGCAATAATTAGCCCTGCATGGCTTAGGCTCTGTTGTAATAGTCCGTATGTCTCTAGTAAAATCTCCTCATCTCTATGAGCAAGCAGTATATCATCTACATAATGGATAATATAAACCTGTGGAAATTGATCTCTAACCTTTCGTATAGCCTGAGCTACAAACTTCTGGCACAGGGTAGCACTGTTTGCCATACCCTGAGTTAAAACGCTCCATTGATCTCTCTCTCTCTCTCTTTTTTTTTTTTTTTTGGTTTGGTTTTTTGAGACAGAGTTTCTCTGTAGCTTTGGTTCCTGTCCTGGAACTAGCTCTTGTAGACCAGGCTGGCCTCCAACTCACAAAGACCCGCCTGCCTCTGCCTCCTGAGTGCTGGGATTAAAGGCGTGCTCCACCACTGCCCGGCCCCATTGATATCTCTTCATTGGCTCTCTGAAATTAACTGAGGGGATATTAAAAGTAAATCTTTGGCAATCTGTGGCACCAAAGGGATGGTATAAAAACAATCTTTTAAGTCTTAAATGATTTTATGGGTGCCCTTGGTATTGCTGTAGGAGACGGCAGCCCTGGCTGTAATGCCCCCATTGGCTGCATGGTTGCATTGACCTCCCTTAAATCCTGAATCAATCTCCACTTTCCTGATTTCTTTTTAATACCAACAATTGGAGAATTCCACAGTGAATTAGATGGTGAAATGTGACCATTATCCAGCTGTTCCTGCACTAACTGCTGGGCAACTTGTAATTTTTCTTGTGTTAGAGGCCACTGATTTACCCTTACAGGTTCATCGCTTTTCCATACTATTGTGTCTGCATGGAGTGCAGGTTTTTCAGTGACCTCTCCTAAAAATACCCTAATCCTGCCCTAGGAGGTCTATCATCTGGTATGACAAGATCGATCTTTCCCTTATTATCCTTGCCGAGACCTTGATTAGGTAATAATTCTTTTTTTTTTTTTTTTGGTTTTTCTAGGTAATAATTCTTGTTGAAACATCTGATTAGTAACGGCTGTGCTAGGGGAATATAAATATACCCCCATTCTGGACATAATATCTCAGCCCCATAAATTTATGGGTAAATAAGGAATAATATATGGCTGGAAAGTTTCCTCATGGCCTTCTTCATCTTCTCAATGCAGTTCATTACTACCCTGTCCAGGATTTCTAGTCTGACCAATTCCTTGTATTTGTGTAATACTCTCTGTTTTGGGCCACTTAGAAGGCCATTGATGGGTGGTTATAATCAAAATATCCGTGCCAGTATCCAGAAGACCAGAAAATCTTTTTCCATTTATAAGCAAGTTAGTTCTGGTTTCTGAGGACCTCCGTCTTGTAGCCAATATGCGTCAGATGAACCAAATCCGTCCTTTTCTCTCTTTTCTTTCTTTCTTTTTTTTCTTTTCTTTCTTGCTTTGACTTTTGGTTTGCACGGCAGGAAGTAAAATTAATTGTGCAAGCCTCTGACCTGCTTTTACTATAGAAACTCCACTTGGTGAGTGAGTCATCACCTTGATCTCTCCCTCAAAATCAGCATCAATGACTCCAGGAGCAACAATTCCTTGCATAGTTGTGCTACTTACTTCTCCCTAACAATAATCCTACAGTGCCTTTTGGTAAAGGCCCATAAACCCCCATGGGGGGAGCTTGCATCCTCTCTTCAGGTGTCAGAACCGTGTATACATAAGAACTGAAACCAAAAGTCAAGCCCTGCGGATCCTGGGGTTGCTTTGAAAAGGTCCAATATAGATTTCCATGTGGGGAAACAGATCGCTGGATTGCCCCATAATTTTGTCTCTGGGCCTGAGGCTGGCCCCAGCATCTGTTTCCCAAAAGGGGATTTCCTAGATCATCTCTTTTTGATCTGCACTCACTAGTCCAATGTTTTCCTCTCCTGCATAATCCTGGTTCTCTTCTTGTCCTCGGGCTTACTCTCCTATCAGGACATTGTCTGACCTGATGCCCCATAAGACTGCATCCAAAACAGCCTCCAGGAATTTCTGTAGTTTGCATTCTTCCTGGGCTTAGGTCGCTCTGTTGGGGTAAGACATCATTAGTTGTCTTTCCCTGCAAGGCAGCAGCTATGGCCATTCCCCATTCCCTGTGTATATGATTGGCCGATATCCGAGCAAAATCAGATATAATCTGCAATGTTACCCTGCTTTTTAAAAGGTCTTAGAGCCCACCTTACATAGAACATTGTTGTTCTCAAAGGCTAGCTGTTTAATTATTACCTGCCCTGCTTCTGTGTCTCCAATCAACCTATTAGATGCCTGGAATATGTTGGTCTGGAAACAAAGTCCTGAAATAATTCATCTGGTCCCTGTCTTATACTAGATAACTCCTCTCCTGTTCTTTTGATGATGGAAGTCTACTCTAGGCCTTCTTGGTCGCTGCATTAATTTGGACATATGCTGCCATATCAGATTCTAACCGCTGATCTGTTCCCGTATAAGGTCCATCACCTGCAGCATCTCATACGAAACAGGAGTCTGCTGAGCCCTGTTTCTCTCAGATATGGTCTGACATTGTTCTGCAAACTCAGTTTTCCACAATAGATAATCTCCTCCTGACAGGCAAGCCTTGGCTATCTGCTTCCAATCTGCTGGCGGCAGAGTTTCCACCACTATATTTTCTAACAGCGTCTGGGTAAATGGCACTGTAGGACCATACTGAGTGCAAGCAGTTTTTAATTCTTTGAGTAACTTAAATGATATAGGAGTATGTATCCTAAGCAAATTTCTTTGCTCATCTCTTTGCTCTATTACGGGAAACAATTGAAATCCTTGCATCTCTTCCCCTCTGCTGGTGGCTTCTCTGATACAAGCTTGTTAAGGAGATTCATTACTATTGCTATGCATCTGCTTCACTCTCGGAGTGCTCTGTACCATAGGGGGATCTAAACCAGCTATTATGGTAGGAAGAAAATTGCTCTTTGGACAAGAGTCCTGGATCTGCAGAGTTTCTAGTCTGTGTGATAGCAGGGTTACCATCCTCAAGCCTTTTAGCCCCTTCTGAACCTCCTTATTCTGTCCCTGTCTCTCAGCATGGCTGGTTGCTAGATGAAGACTTCCCCTTCATAGTCTAAACCATTAGTCTCTGACTGATTGTAACTACTCGGTTCTATAGAAGCATCTAACAACTCCTCTGGTGGTGCAGAGGGAAGTACCTCCTGCTGGTCAAGATTTAAGTCCAACCTTTCCTGTATTAGCGTCCTGAAAAAAAGCGTGTCTACAGGGATGCTTTCTGGTCCATAATTACAATAATGTTGTTGAATCCTTATCCCTACTTCTTTCCTAAAGTACTGTGCTCAGAAAACTGAGGGCATATCTCCTCTATAAATTCTAAAAATTCCTGTATCTGATGCTGCTGTGCTCTTTCTCCTCTGTCCTTTAAAATATCTCCAATCAACTTCTCCAATCAACTGTACAGCCATTTGATGGCTTTTTACTTGCCCCATATTTCTATATTTACAATTTTACTCCCAATATTACTGTCCTGCTTTATCCTATGCTTCTTTTTTTTTAATAAAGATTTATTTATTTATTTCTTGTGTATACAACATTCTGCCTCCATGTATGCCCACACGCTAGAAGAGGGCGCCAGATCTCATTACAGATGGCTGTGAGCCACCATGTGGTTGCTGGGAATTGAACTCAGGACCTCTGGAAGAGCAGCCAGTGCTCTTAACCTCTGAGCCATCTCTCCAGCTCTTATCCTATGCTTCTATAATTCTGTTCTTGAGCGCTTATTACTCATGTATCCACCCATGGTGCAGTTTTCTCTCACGGGTTCCTTACTTTCTCCTCTGTACATCTGGTCACTTCTCCAGCATTTATTGGGGTTCAGTGGTCAGTCCCACGTTGCAGGCACCACTATGTCAGGGTCCAACCCCAACATAAATTATCTTTCTGGAGCAGCGTATAGGCACAGGAATAATTGAGACACAGTTCACACAGCAGAAGAGAGTGTCAGGGTACATTCAAATAACAGCTTTTATATCCAAAGGTAAACTGAGGGAGAAGTTCATTAGCATTTTGTTTCCAGGGTAGCAGGACTAAAGTCACACCAGCAACTATGGCTGCCCTATCACGTAGCTTAGATTAACACCTCTTTTTTAAATTTGCTTTGTTTTGTTTTTTAAGGCAGGGTTTCTTTGTAGCTTTGGATCCTGTCCTGGAATTAGTGCTTGTAGACCAGGATGGCCTCAAACTCACAGAGATCCACCTGCCTCTGCCTCCCAAGTGCTGGGATTAAAGGCGTGTGCCACTACCGCCCGGCCTGGGGCTGCTTTCTTTAGGAGATAGTCCCTGGCCAGCCCTTGGGCGCACCCTAATAAAAAAATCAAGTTTGCTTCAAATTTGGCTCAAATTGTGGTAGTGGTCTTATTCTTGATGTTGGAACTAACAGGCCCTTTTCATTGTTTGTTTTGGGGACATGTTCTCTCTGCACATCCCAGGTTGGCCTTGTACACCTTCCTATGCCCTCTGATTTCTGAAATTACAGGTATGTGCCACAAACACCATTCCTCTTACACCTTTTCAAAGTAGGTCAGGCAGACCTGATATTTACTACATCTTCAGCCTTGAATGGTGTGGGGAGACGGCCCAGTGGTTAAGAGCACGGGCTGCTCTTCTATAGGACGGGGGAGGTGAGGAGGAGAGGGGAGGAGAGGGGAGGAAAGGAAAGAAGGAAGGAAGGATGACCTCGAAGTTTAGAGCCTTCTGCCTCAACTTCCGGGATTTCTGGCTGCTTAGACTTGCCATTAGCTGAGCCCTTCCGATGGTTATTCTAGCTGGGTAGGAAGCTGCAGGCCTTACTGGAGGGGCAGGAGCATGCTAGTGAGGTCCTACTCCAAGTACCTGGGTGTGGCCTCCAGTGAGAGGGACCATGGAACAGGACTATGGAAAAGTTCAAGGCTCCCAAGCTACTCCTGCTCGTGTTGTGTTCGGAGTTCATGTTCTCAGGTCTCATTCTGGGTTTTTCTGGTGCTCCCTCCCTAGAAGGTGAGAGTTTCGGCCCGTGAGGGGCTTAATCTTCAGCTGTAGGTCTTCTTCCGAGAGAACGCATCCTGGTACAGGTGGAAAAGTTTCGTGGCTACGTCACTCTTTAGCGATGTTCTTTGTCTCTGCCGTTCTGCAAACCCGGGTACTTGATGTGCCCGAGTAGCTTTCTGCCGGCCCCACGCAGTGAGAAGCTGCTGAGACACTGAAGAACCTCGGCGCCCGGGTACCACTGCCAGTTCATTCATTGGTCCATGCTGCCCCCTAGTGGCCGTGCGCCACATCTGCCTTGATAGAGCCCAGGGTCCGCAGCTGCAAACTACAAGCAAGCCAGCCAGCATCCCAAGACCCACAAGCAGGGGGATTCAAGTCCAAAGGAGTCCAGAAGCACGTCATCACTTTATCAGCTTCTTTGTTTCTCGATATCTGCTTTCTTTTTTTTTTTCTCTTTTTTCGAGACAGGGTTTCTCTGTGGCTTTGGAGCCTGTCCTGGAACTAGCTCTGTAGACCAGGCTGGTCTCGAACTCACAGAGATCCGCCTGCCTCTGCCTCCCGAGTGCTGGGATTAAAGGCGTGCGCCACCATCGCCCGGCTCGATATCTGCTTTCATTAAGATATTTTTTGTTTGGGTGCTGGGGATGGAAGCCAGGGTCTCAAAAACATGATTTATGTATTCAATCCATTGCACTACATCCCTAGTCACCTATATATACAGGACAGGGTCTCAGTACCTCTGGGTTCGAGCCCTAGAAACATCATCCCAGAATATAGGTGGAGACAGGGGAATTCAAAGCCAAGGCAATCCTGGACTATATAGGTAGTTCAAGGCTAGCCTGGGACACATAAGATGCTATTTCACACAAATGAAACCCAAAAGGAAAACAACTCTTCCCCCGCCAAAAAAAAAAAAAAAAAAAGATGCAAGGAAGGAAATCATGTTTAATTTGTTCTATATGCAGCTTAGACGTTACAAAGCCCAAAAGTGATTTCTTTTCCTTTTTCTGTTTTATATTTTCTATTACTTGTGTATACATGTGTGCAAATGCGTGTGCAAACCAGACGACAGCCTATGGGAAACGGTTCTCTCCTTCCATGAGTGTCCCAGGGACAGAACTCAGGCCTGGTGGCATACACCTTTACCGGCTGAGTCATCTTACCAGGCCTAACATGAATTTCTCTGAAAGGAAGAGCGCTCTCGTGTGGTTATGGGTAGCCCGGCTGCAGGGCCTGAAGTGGGTGCTGGGAGGTACAAATGGGAGACAAAAGGTGTGCCCTTCCCTGGGCTCATCCTGGAAAGACAGAGAAGGAGCCTGTGCAGGCTCAGCCCCAGTGAAGGCTGGAGGGCTGGAGGGAGGAGGCCAGCCTCACCCTTGTTACCTAGCAAATCGAAGGCACTTAATCCATGCCCACAGAGCACTCACTAAAGCACCCAGGAGTGCCGGTAAGCTAGTGGGGGCTACAGGCCACCCTCCTGCTCCTTGACCCCATCCCTACTTCAGCACGTGTGCCACAGGCAGGGAGGAGGGGTGGCCAATATGTCAAGTTCCTAGAATGTTTCTTTTTTCTTTTCTTTTCGATGTGGTCTCTGAATGAAGCCAAGGTTGATCTGGAATTCTATGAAGACCTGGCAGGCCTCAAGCTTCGCGTAGTTCTCCCAAGCACTAGGATCATAGATGTGAACTGCCAAACCCAGCTAATTAAAAAAAAAATACAGCATTTCTCTCTGTAGCCTTGGCTGCCTTCAAATGCAGAGATCGCCTGCCTTTGCTTCCCAAGTACTGGGATTAAAGGCATGTGCCACTACAGCTGATTATAAAGGTTTGTGTGTGTGTGTATGTTCATGCTTGAGTATATGTGCACCACATGCATGTAAGTGCCTGAAGAGGCCAGTAGAGGGCACCATATCTCCTGGAATTGGAGTTACAAATCAAGCATTTAGGAGGCTCCATGGAGATGCTGGGAAGTGAACCCTGGTCCTTCACAAGAGCAGCAGGTATGCTCAGCCACCAAGCTACACTCTTTTTCTTTTCTTTTTGGTTTTTCGAGACAGGGTTTTGTTGGGTAGCTTTGGCTGCCCTGAAACTAACCTAGTAGATCAGGCTGACCTCGAACTCACAGAGATCCTCCTGCCTTTGCGTCCAGCCCCAGCATAAATTTCTTAATTTTCTTTTTTTGTTTTTTTTTTTGTTTTTTGTTTTTCGAGACAGGGTTTCTCTGTGGCTTTGGAGCCTGTCCTGGAACTAGCTCTTGTAGACCAGGCTGATCTTGAACTCACAGAGATCCGCCTGCCTCTGCCTCCCGAGTGCTGGGATTAAAGGCGTGTGCCACCATCGCCCGGCAAATTTCTTAACTTTCAAAATACACTTTCTACAGTAACTGGGCAGGCACACTTCAAACAAACACCTCGGTTCAATACACTAAGCTGGTGTCAGCACTTTCTGCTAGGGAGCTAAGCATCATGGTCAGAGACGAGGGCACCATCCTGAGACTCGTCCCCACAAATGGGTCAGGGCCAGCACCAGAGAGCAGCCAGGGTCCCAGTCTTGTAGTGAGGGGCCTTCTGGTCAGCGGAGGAGGAGGTGAAAGTCTGGGGGGTGCTGTGTACTAGGAGGCCAAGACCCCGTGTCTCAGGCCTTTGTGTCTAGACACCGTGGGCTGAGCAGTGCACTGGTACCCAGCGAGGCTCGAAAGGAACGGATGCAGGGAAGTTAGGCAGGGAAACCAAGTCAGGGCCGGGCCGGCCACAGGGCTTCTCAGCGGCACCCAGCAGCACTCCGCTTGATGTGGCAAGGCTTGCAGAAGAGGTGGTCATTCAGCGGGTAGCAGCCTTGGTCGGTGGGCTCCACAGAGAGGAGGACACTGCAGTCCTGGGGAGACAGAGCACAGGTGGGATCATGTCCTAGGGGACACTCGGCTCTTATGTTTCTGCATTTTGAGACAAGAGTTTTTCTTTTTCTCTTTCTTTTTTTTTTTTTCTTTTTTTTGAGACAGGGTTTCTCTGTGTAGCCCTGGCTGTCCTGGAACACACTCTGTAGACCAGACTGGCCTCGAACTCACAGGGATCCGCCTGCCTCTGCCTCCAGAGTGCAGGGATTAAAGGCATGCACCACCACAGCCGGCTTGAGTCAGGATTTTAAAGCTGAAGCTAGTTTCAAGCCATGCAGCCAAGGGTGACTTCGAACTCCCTGACCCTACACCCAGCTTGGCTTTGTTTTTTGTTTTTAATAATTTATAATTTATCTATTTTTATTTTATGTGCATATGTTTTGCCTGCATGTATGTCTGTGTGAGGGTGTCATATCTCCTGGAACTGGACTTACAGACAGTTGTGAGCTGCCATGTGGGTGTTGGGAATTGAACTCAGGACCTCTGGGTTAACCCTGAGCCATCTCTCCAGTCACGGCTTTGTTCGTTTTGAGACAGGCTCTCTCCATGTACCCCAGGCTGTCCTGGAAAACTGAGTGTAACCCACGGTGGCCTGATCTTCCCACCTCAGCTTCCGGTACTGGGAATGACAGCTGTAGGCCACTATGCCCAGCTTCAGTTTCCTCAGCTGAAATGGGGACAGTACGTCATCTTCCAAGATTGTCATTAGGATTTAATAAGGCAATGTACATGACAGTCTTTTATAATTAAAAAGCACTTTCCACTTATAAAATATGGTCACCCTTCCATCAACAGCAATAAAAGGCCCGGAGCACAGCGTCAGCGGCAAGGCGGAAGGATACCAAGGGCACTATGTGGAGCCGCACTTCTCCCTCTTCCCTGGGAGAATCAGTTCTGTGCTAGACTGCTATGGTGTGAGTTTTACATCTGTGAGATTTTTTTATTTGTTTTTAGGGGTCAGTTTAAGATACAGTTTAGCCTAGGGGTGGTGGCTCATCTCATCACTCAGGAGGCAGAAGCAGGGGGATCTCTGTGAGTGTGAGGCTAACCTGATCTACAGAGTGAGTCTGAGGACAGCCAGGGCCACACAGAGAAACCCTGTCGAAAGAGGGAGAGAGAGGGAGAGAGAGAAAGAAGGAAGGAAGGAAGGAAGGAAGGAAGAAAAAAGATAGGGTTTAAGCCAGGCGGTGGTGGCGCACACCTTTAATCCCAGCACTCAGGAGGCAGAGGCAGGAGGATCTCTGTGAGTTTGAGGCCAGCCTGGTCTACAGAGCTAGTTCCAGGACAGGCTCCAAAGCTACAGAGAAACCATGTATCAAAAAAAAAAAAGTTTAATTCAGCCCCCGCTTGAGCCACCAAGCCTGGCTGGGCCTCACCTATCGGAATGTCACTTTAGAGTCCTGACTCACTAGGCAGCTTTGGTCAGAGTGACCGCGGACAGGAAGTGCGGGTTATTTGCTCAGTCAAGCTTTAAGAGCGCCTGGTACTGGTGGATTTCATCAGGGCTCCGGGACTAATAACAGCTCTGGAGCTTCCTCATCAGCTGGCCAGACCTTGAACTCTAACTGACAAAGTCAGATTACATAGGAAGCAATCAACTTCTCTCCCCAAATCCTCTAGGCTCTCCATTATCTTCTCAAATAAACACAAGGGAATAAACGAAAGGACTATCAGCTGATTGAGAGATCCTGTTCTGGGGTGCTCCAGGAAGGTGATGTAATCATCATCGCCAGAGGGTAGAAAGCTCAGAGCTACATGGATGGCAGTAAAGTGAGGGGGTGGGCAGCTTGGAGCCTCATTGCTGGACCAAGTTCAGCGCCTGCAGGGTCCAGGCAGAAGGAAAGAGTGCAGCCCCAAGATTAAGAACTTCGCCAGGAGTGGTGGTGCACGCCTTAAATCCCAGCACCCGGGAAGCAGAGGCAGGTGGAACCCTGAGTTTGAGGCCAGCCTGGTCTACAAGAGCTAGTTCCAGGACAGCCAGGGATACAGAGAAACTGCATCTTGAAAAAAAAAAACAAAAAAAAAAAAAAGAAAAGAAAAGAAAAATACAAAAACAAAACAAACAAACAAACAAAAAACAAAACCAAAGAGGTCTTGGGCTGGAGGGCTGGTTCAGGAGTTTCGCAGGCTCACTGCTTTCGCAGAGGACCCAGGTTTGATTCCCAGCCCCACATGGTGGCTCACAACCATCCACAACTCCAGGGCCAGGGGATCAGAGGCCCTCGTCAGGTCTCCACAGGCACCAACACACACGGTACAAACATACACAAGCAGGCAAACCACTCATACACATTAACTAACTAAATAAACCTAAAAAAGAAAACAAAAAATAAAGCAGTAGCAGCTGACCCTTCTGATCACCTGACCATTGCCTGGCATTTCCTGCTGGGGCTGCAGAAGGAGTTTCTAAGCAGCTCCTCAAGGAAGCCCAGCCCCTCCCTTTCTTGGCTCCATCTCTTACCCTCCCCCTCCCAGGCACGCTGCATCCCAGACCACCTAGAAACCTCCACTCCCTCTAATCTTCAGTTTCACCTGCTGCAGTGGGTCACCCCCAACCTCCTCTCTCCCCTCTCCTCCTTCCTTGTGCAGGTGTGTGTGCACACAGTCAGAGGATAACCTGCTGTTCCCGAGGACCACCTGGAACTTCGTCAAGGAGGCTGGGCCAGCGACCAGTGCTCCCGAGCCCCTCTTCCCAGCTCAGCCTCGCTGAGATCACAGACTGTGCCTGGCCTTTCAGAGGGGCTATGGGGATCTGAACTCAGGTCCTCATGCCTTTAAGGTTTTCTCTCCTTCTGGATTTCCTTTCCCCTCTATGCAACTGGCAAGCCTATGGTGGGGATCTCATGTAATAGGCTAAATACCCTCTCCTCTACAAAAGTACTTTCTACCCTTCTCTCTCGCAGAAAGGATCTCACTGCGTGTTCCAGGCTGACCTCAAACTCAGGTTCTCCTGCCTTAGCCTCCCCTGGGCTGGGATTACAGTCATGGGCCACCACTTTCTGATACAAGAATTATTTTCCGGGCTGGAGAGATGGCTCAGAGGTTAAGAGCACTGACTGCTCTTCCAGAGGTCCTGAGTTCAAGTCCCAGCAACCACATGATGGCTCACAACCATCTATGAGATCTGGTGCCCTCTTCTGGCCTGTAGGTGTACATGCAGGCATAACACCGTATACATAATAAATAAAACAAAATAAAAAAAAAGAATTATTTTCCTTGTAGTACCCCCTGGTTAGTCCTGGTTAGACTCTATCACAGCCTTTCCCCTCTAAGTGCCGTTTAAATTGCTATTTACAGGGGGCTGGAGAGATGGCTCAGTGGTTAAGAGCATTGCCTGCTCTTCCAAAGGTCCTGAGTTCAATTCCCAGCAACCACATGGTGGCTCACAACCATCTGTAAAGAGGTCTGGCGCCCTCTTCTGGCCTTCAAGCATACAGACAAAATAATGTATACATAATAAATAAATAAATATTTAAAAAAAATAAATTGCTATTTACATTTTAATTTATTCACTGTGCACATATGTGTGGGCATGCTTGTGTTGCCTCGGGGCGTGTGGGTAAGAAAGAGGACAGCGTGCAGAAGTCGGTCCTTTCATTCCACTATGTGGCTCCCAGGGATCGAGGTTAGGTCTCCAGGCTTGGTGGCATGCACCTTTACCCACTATGTCATCTCACTGGCTCCTAAACCCCATTTTTTAAATATTTATTTATTTGTTATGTATACAATATTCTGTCTGTGTGTATGTCTGCAGACCAGAAGAGGGCACCAGATGGTTGTGAGCCACCATGTGGTTGCTGGGAATTGAACTCAGGACCTTTGGAAGAGCAGGCAATGCTCTTAACCATTGAGCTATCTCTCCAGCCCCTAAACCCCATTTTTTAACCTTTTTTTTTTCCTGGCACCTACAAAGGTTTAAGCCTGCCCAGGATCCCTTTCTCTCTGTCTATGGTAGTCAAACCCTGTTCCATGAGGCCACGTGTGATGGTGCACACTTTACTCTTAGCACCAGAGAGGCAGAGGCAGAGGCAGGGGGATCTCCATGAGTTTGAGGCCAGCCTGGTCTTTGTAGTGAGTTCTGGGGTAGCCATGGCTACACAGTGAGACCCTGTCAGGGTGGGGTGAGGTAGGGAGACAGGACAAGACTGGACAGACGGACCTGTTTCATGGGTTCCGTCTTCTGGTTCTAGAGGCTGTCGATCCTAGCTCATCAGCTCCCAGGCTGCGATAGGCTCAGAAGGTATGTTAGCGTCAGCTGTCTATCTGACATGGTGCAGTTTCAGAGAGTCCCAGTCGGGGGACTGCCCAGAGCAGACTGGCCTGTGGCATGTCTCTGGGGGCATTTTCTTGATTGCTAGTGGATGTGGGGGAGCCCAGCTCACTGCAGGCAGTACCTTCCTGAGGCGGGGGGGGGGGGGGGGGGGTCCTGGGCTGTTTAAGAAATCTATCTGAACAGATGCCAGGGGGGGGGGGGTTCGGGCCAGTAAGCAGCATTCCTCCGTAGTTTCTACTCCAGGCTCCTGCCTTGATTTCCCTTAACGATGGATTGTAACCCGTACAATAAATCTTTTTCTCAACCAGTTTGCTTTTGATGATGGCATTTATCATAGCAACAGACAATGACCCATGCCAGGCCAAGCAGGAACCTTCTTGGGACGGGATGCCCCTCCCACAACGGGGTCCACTCTCATTCTCTTGGGGCTTCTAACGACACAAACCTGAGCTATGTGTGCCCACGCGCTGTGCCAACCCTCAGAAAAGAAAGTAAAGGCAGGACCAGGAGGCAGTGATTGGGTTCGGGGCTATCATTTGTCACCACTGTGAGCTAACACAGTCTCGCCACAGGAAGTGATGTGAGCGCACACTGAACTCTGATGGAACCTCGCATGTTCTTATCCACCTTTCCTGGCCTCTGCTGAGGGCAGTGAGCAAGGGAAGGGTGTCCCTGGCCACAGCACTTTACAGCACCTCAGCTCCACTCACCTCACAACGGTAACAGTTTTCGTGGAAGTTCCTACCCATGCACTCAATTTTGTAGGCGTCCTTCCCGTCGCTAGGGATGATGGGATTCTCACAGACGCTGCACACAGGGGCAAATTTCCTAGAGGGAGGGGGAAGCACATGCCAGGAATGTCAGCTACTCACACCGACAACAACATCAGCTGGCAGAAACGGGGTGGCTGCCGTCCACCTCCCAGAGCCTCCACCTCCCACCCGGGGTTGCTAGGTGACAGAATCTGCAGGGACAGTCACAGATGTCCGCCCTTCCTGGCAGAGGCAGGAGGAGGGACCAGTGCAATGACTCCAGCTTCCTAGAGTATAAGTAGCTGAGGCCAGTGATTGATGGGAAGTATCAGGGCTGAGGAGGGTGTTGGTGGACCTGGACATCCATTGTCTTGTACTTTGCTTCATTTAAAATTTTTTAGCAAGCCGGGCGGTGGTGGCGCACGCCTTTAATCCCAGCACTCTGGAGACAGAGGCAGGTGGATCTCTGCGAGTTCGAGGCCAGCCTGGTCTACAAGAGCTAGTTCCAGGACAGGCACCAAAAACTACAGAGAAACCCTGTCTCGAAAATCAAAAAAAAAAAAATTTTTTAGCATACTTATTCAGTCGTATTTGGAGGTCCAAGGACAAAAAGCAGGAGTCAGGTCTCTCCTACTTGTGGGTCCCAGGGATTGAACTCAGGTCATCAGGCTTGACAGCAAACTCCTTTAATCCACCGAGTCACTCCTCAGCCTTATTTATCTATTTTTTGTTTACTTATTTATTTATTTATTTATTTATTTTGGTTTTTCAAGACAGGGTTTTTCTGTGTCGCTTTGGTGCCTGACCTGGAACTAACTCTTGTAGACCAGGCTGGCCTCGAACTCACAGAGATCCGCCTGTCTCTGCCTCCCCAGTGCTGGGACTAAAGGCGTGCGCCACCACCACCAGGCTGTTTACTTATATTTTGAGACAGGGTCTCACTGGGTAGCCCTGGCTGGTCTGGAACTTGCCATGTAGACTAGGCTGGCCTGGAATTCACAGAGATCTGCCTGCCTCTGCCTTCTGAGTGCTGCTGTTTGCTTATCTTATGAGACAGGGCCTTACTCTACACTCCAGGCTGACCTCAGACAGGCAGCACCAATCCTCCTGCCTCCGTCTTCACAGGCAGGAACCACCATGCCCCATCTCTTCCTTTCAAATAGGGGGACAAAGCGCAAATCTCTTTTACTTCTGTATCCCCAGTCCCCCGCTCCAGTTCCCAGGGGAGGGGACATAGCCTAGGATCCCAAGTCAAATCCTTTTCATTTTCTTGAGACAGGGTGTCATATAGGCCAGGCTAGCCTTGAACTTGCTAGGATAGCCAAGGATGACCATAAATTTCTGACCGTCATGCTTCTAGGTCTGGAGTGCTGGGATTCCAGGTGTGTGTCACCATGGTGTGTTTACACGGTGCTAGGAATCCAACCCCTCTGGGCTTTATGCAGGCGAGGCAGGGACTCTGCGAACTGAGTCACACCTTCAGCTCCCAACTCAAGTCCTTAAACGGAAGCCTCATTGCACCTTGGTTACCGTGTGCCTCAGTTTCTATTTCCGCTAAAATGGACTCTTTCACTGGGCTCTCTGGCCATAGAAAGTGTGAGGATTGCATGGAGTACCTCAGATGATGAACCTGAGGAGCGCAGGGACTCAGAGGCTTCCAGCAGACGCCCCACGGACCGTATGGGGAACCTAACAGGAAGATGGCATCTCTCGGCACAGAAGCTGTACAAGTACTGGCCTGACCCCCAGTCCTGCCTGGTCTTCCCCACTGCCCAGCCCCAATCTCCTCTCCCACCTGTAGAAGTCAGTCACGCAGTACACCTGGTTCTGGTTGTCCAACGCGAAGCTCTCATCCCCGATGCACCGGGCACAGGTAACACAGGTGAAGCAGGGTGGGTGGAAGGCCTTGCCCATGGCGCGGATGACGCAGTCTCGGACCACCTCTCCACACTTGCCGCACTTCTCCAGAGTGTCCTGGGTCAGAGAGCCACTGTATGAGCCAACCCACAAACACGCCTACCCAGAGACAGGAGGCGTCTCTAGCCCTCACACACACCTACCCTGAGACAGGAGGGGTCTCTAGCCCCTCCCACACCTACCCTGAGACAGGAGGGGTCTCTAGCCCCCTCAAACATGCCTACCCAGAGACAGGAGGGATCTCTAGCCCCCACACACACCTACCCTGAGACAGGAGGGATCTCTAGCCCCTTCAAACACGCCTACCCAGAGACAGGAGGGGTCTCTAGCCCCTTCAAACACGCCTACCCAGAGACAGGAGGGGTCTCTAGCCCCTTCAAACACGCCTACCCAGAGACAGGAGGGGTCTCTAGCCCCCACACACACCCACCCTGAGACAGGAGGGGTCTCTAGCCCCCCCACACCTACCCTGAGACAGGAGGGGTCTCTAGCCCCCTCAAACACGCCTACCCTGAGACAGGAGGGGTCTCTAGCCCCCTCCTTGTCTTCATCTCTCCCACCCTCTTTCCCTTCCTTCTTTCAGTACCAGGGATTGAATCTGGGGCCTTGTGAGTGCCGGGTAAGCACACTGCCACCGAACCACACACTCAGTCTGAGAACTCCCTTAACAATTTTTCAAAAGGCTCTCATCCCCTTTTCTTGGTTACTTTTGAGACAGGATGTCATGTCACCCAGGTTGAACTAAAAAATCACTAAGGATGACCTGGAACTCTTGAACCTCCTGCCTCCACCCAAGTATTTAGATCTCAGGTGTTTGCTTCATACTCAGGCCTTCTTAACAAATTCTTTTTGTTTGTTTGTTTGTTTTTTCTGAGACAGGGTTTCACTGTGTAGCTCTGGCTGTCCCGGAACTCTCTTTGTACACCAGGTTGGCCTTAAACTCACAGAAACCCACCGACCTCTGCCTCCCAAGTACTGGGATTAAAGGCGTGCAACACCATGCCCAGCTCTCTCTTTTTTTTTTCGGGGTGGGGGGGGGAATGAGTTAACAAATTCTTAAGTGATCAACACAACTATTGATTATTGGTATCTAAATTCTTTGCTTATTATTATTATTATTATTATTATTATTATTATTTTGAGACACGGTCTCGCTTTGTAGCTCAGGCTCTTTGAACTATTCATCCTCCTGCCTCAGGTTCCTGAATGTTGGGAACATGTGAACACCACCACAGCTGGCTTATTATTCAGAAGTGGAGGAAGGAGGGTCAGGAGCGCAAGATCACCCTATGTTGTAGTCTCAAAACCCCCCAAAAGAGGCCAGGTATGGTGGTGCAAGCCTTTAATCCCAGCTCTTGGGAGGCAGAGGCAGGTGGATCTCTGTGAGTTTTAGTCCAGCCTGGTCTGGGACTTGAGAGTTCCAGGACAGTTGGGCTATTACACAGAGACACCCTGTCTTGAAAAAACAAACAGACAAAACGCCGAAAAGAAACCGGAAAAGGCAAGGAAATGCCTCCTCCCCCAGAGCCTACAGAGCGAGACAGGAGGCATCCTCATTTGGATCTAATGACCCTGATAACTATAAGAAGTGTGTTCACTTGCATATTAAAACGCTGCATCAATCTACCAGGCCTGAGCTCCAGGGGGCGCTGTTGGGAGCTGTTGGGGTCTTAGGAGGAGGGGCCTAAAGAAGTCTGTGTTCCTGGGGATGTGGCTGAGTCCCTTCTTCTTAGTTCGCTGGCCATGCGGGGAGTCCGTTCACACTGCTAGAGTCTCCTGCCAGGGTGCACTGCCTCACCACAGGCTCAAATTGGCAAGGTCATCTTGCTACGAGCTGGAATCTCTCAACCAAATAAATCTTTTTTTCGTTGCTGGGAAGCGGACACAAGGATCATAGCAGCTGCAGGAACCGAGTCCCGCTCCGGTCCGTTTTCTCCATTCTGACTCTCAGCTGGGTCCACAGCGCCCATTCTCTTAGGAATTCCGAAAGGAAAGAAATATCGGCGGCCGTGGAACCTGACCTGGGGGCTGCATGCAGGGGCGTACCTCGTAGCAGGGCTCGCACAGGGGGCGCCCGTCCTTCTGATAGAATTTCTGCCCAGCGAGCTGGCGGCGGCAGGTGCGGCAGGTGAAGCACTGGGCATGGTACTGCCTCTTCATGGCCTCGACGGCCAGTTCTCGAGGGGACACAGGCTTGTGACAGAAGCCGCAGACATCTGAGGGAGGGGAAACACAGGCAGTCACCAGCTAGGGCAGTACCCAATCACCGCCCAGAATACGATGCCCAGTGTGCCCAGGGCCCAGCCTCGAAGTCCTCCTCAACTGATACATATGGAAAATCACGGTGAGCACCAGGAAGGACGGTGAACAGCGCTTGACACAGTATTATGTTGGGCACCATGACGCACACATTTTTGTCGTTGCTGTCTTCAGGACAGGGTCTCACTATGTAGCCCTGGTTGTCCTGGAACTATGTAGACCAGGCTGGCCTCAAACTTACAGAGATCTGCACAACTTTAATACCAGCCCAGCCTGGGCTACACGGCAAGACAAAAAAACAGACAAAGCCTCCGTGGCATATAGCTTCTCATCTCCTAGAGAGTGGAGGGGGTCTTGGTGACGACACCAACACCCAGATGATCCCGATCCAAGGTCTCTATGTAAAAAACGGAAGTGACAAGAATTCTGAGGGAGGGGGCTGGAGAGATGGCTCAGAGGTTAAGAGCATTGCCTGCTCTTCCAGAGGTCCTGAGTTCAATTCCCAGCAACCACATGGTGGCTCACAACCATCTGTAATGGGGTCTGGTGCCCTCTTCTGGCCTGCAGGCATACACGCAGAAAGAATACTGTATACCTAATAAATAAATAAATAAATATTTAAAAAAAAAAGAATTCTGAGGGAGGAGATGAGATGGCTCGTCCATTAAGAACACACACTACCTTACAGAGGACCTGCGTTCAGTCCTCTCACCCCCATCCGTCAGCTCACAACTGCCTGTAACTCCAGGGATCCACTGCCCCCTCCTGGACTCAGAGGGTAATGCACTCATGAGCACAAACCCACTCTCAGAAACACACTCATACATGTAATTAGAAATAATTCTGGTCTGCAGGCATACATACAGACAGAACATTGTATACATAATAAATAAATAATAATAAAAAAAAGACAACAACAAATAACAAATTGAGGGTACTCTCAAACGCAAAGATCCTACCTCTGCCTCTTGAGTGCTGGCCTGGCTAAAATAAATCTCAAGGAAATAAAGTACTAAGAGATTCTGATGTTGGGTGTTGGGTTTGCACCTGTAATCCAGCACTCTGAAGGCTGACAAAAGTGGACAGAGTTCCCGGCTAGCCTGGGCCATACCTTAAAAAAAATTTAATTTGTGACAAAATCTACCATAAGTCACAAGATAATTGACAAACTGAGAAAAACATTTGCCCCTGTGTCTTGCTGTGTGACCCAGGAAAGAGGACGCGGCCTTAGGTGAAGCTGTGTCTTCAGTGCCTGGGGCACGATCTGAGTAAGCCGGTCACAGCTCAAACACAGCCCACAGTGCGGGAGAGGCGGCTAGGAAACAACTCAGCCCTGCTGGGGGCGCACGTAGGCTGGATGACTAAGGCAGGTGATTTGACAAAAAAAAAACGCAAGACTCAGGGAAAAAAAGTACTTTTTTATAGGGTACTTCCTCTTCTAGGAATTTACCCCAGAAAACCCTGCACATGGTGAGGTGAGCCAGTTAGGTGAGTCAGCTTGGCGCAGTTAGGGCAAGAAACCACCTACAAATCCATCAGGAGGCAGCTGTGTAATCCACCACACCTAGGTTCAGCCCTTAAAAAAAAGGGCGAGGAGCTGCTACACAGCCTGATGGGAAACCTGCTCAGAGACACACCGGGAAACCCAGCAATGAGAGCTGCAGCAGACGGGATCCCCAGGCCCAAAGCTCAACAGGCAAAATTAGAGACTTGTGGGTGTAGGTGTGTGTGTGTGCGCACGCGCATGTGTTTGGGGGGTGGGAGGTAATGGAGGAACAAAGTCTCACTGTGCACCCCCACCTGGCGTGGAACTTGCTATGTAGAAACAGCTGGCCTCAACCTCAGACATCCTCCCATCTTGGCTTCATAAGTGCTGGGATTAAAGGTGTGTACCACCATGCCTGGTTGACTCTGTGGGAATTTTTTTGTTTTTGTTTTTTCAGACAATGTCTCCCGTAGCTCAGGGTAGCCCCCAACTTACTATGTAGCTGAGGATGACCTCAACCTTCTTTTTATTTCTAAAATGTTTTATTACTTTATATGTATATGTATTTGCCTGCATGTATATCTGTGTATGACATGCATATCTGGTGCCAGAAGAGGGAATTGGATCCCCTAGAACTGGAATAACAGTCATGAGTTGCCATGTGGGTGCTGGGAATTGAACCCCAGTAATTTAGAAGAGCAGCCAGTGCTCTTAACTGCTGAGCCATCTCTCCAGGCCCAATCTTAAACTTCTAATCCTCCTGCATCATACACATAGGCATGAAATAAACAAATGAAAAAAATGACTAAAAAAACCCTTAATTTTCATTGATTGGTTGTGTGTATGTCTTGTGTGGAGATCACAGGGAACAGCCTCTGAGAGTCTGTTTCACCACGTGAGCCCCAGGGATCGAGGTGAGGTCATCAGTCTTGGAGACAAGCTGTGCGACCCATTCCCCACAATGAAAAAAGAATTTAAAAAAAAGAAAGAAAGCTGAGCACAGTAGCTCTGTAATCCTAGCACTGAGGCTGAGGCAGGAGGACTGCCACCACTTTGAAGCCAACCTGACTTCACAGTGAGTTCCAAGCCAACTAGGGCCAGCTATAGAGTGAGGTCTCATCTCAAAAACACAGAGAGAAAAAGAATTTTTTTTTAAATATGGAACGCTTCACGAATTTGCGTGTCATCCTTGCACAGGGGCCATGCTAATCTTCTCTGTATTGTTCCAATTTTAGTATATGTGCTGCCGAAGCGAGCACGAGAAAAAGAATTTTTAAAGGGCCAAATGAGGCGGAAGGATCTCAAACCAGATTTGGCTGGAAAGAGACCTTGCCTCAACACAAGCAAAGGTTAGGAATGTGTCTGGGGCAGTACAGACTGTGATCTTTAGGGGTGAAGCATTGGCTTCTACCTGCACAGTGGCACACTGTAACCCTAGCCCTCAAGAGGTAAGGCAGGTGGAACATGAGAAGGGCATCCACACCTACTTATCAAATTCAAGGCTAGCTTGGACTACATGAGCTCCTATCTCAAAACCAACGACAAACCAGAAGCAAGCACATGGCAGCCACAAACACTCAGTGGTTGCACGCTTCACGGACAGTCTCTGTCATGCAAGCAGGGAACCCTGCTCCCCCATTTCCCATGAGAAGCCCATTCTGGCCCCCAGGAGACCTAGAGCCTATGGCTGTACCTATGGAGGCCTCTCTCTCTGGAAAGGTGACAGGCTCTTCTGGAGGAGGGGGTAGCTCCTCTTTCGAGGGTCTGAGGTCACTGGGCCGAGGCCGGACAGAAGATTCCTTTGGAAGAGGCTGTGGGGACACAGAATGAGGAGACAGAAGAGAGGTCAGCTGGTAGGGACCCCACCAGAACCTCCCAGCTTGGCTTTTTGTCTGGGTGACTCCAAGAACAATTGGTTACATTGTACAGATGAGGAAACTGAGGCTGGAGATGCAAGTGTCCTGCCTCTATAGCTTAGCAGGAAGGTTGCTATGGCAGCAAGAGCCAGGACTTCCCTGCTCCCTGCCTGGGGCTCCCTCTTCCAAAGTGACTCTCTCCTGCTAGCTAGGTAAACACTCCCTCACTTCTAACTATATCCCCAACATTTTTTTTTTTTTTTTTTTTTTTTTTTTTTTTGGTTTTTCGAGACAGGGTTTCTCTGTGGTTTTGGAGCCTGTCCTGGAACTAGCTCTGTAGACCAGGCTGGTCTCGAACTCACAGAGATCCGCCTTCCTCTGCCTCCCGAGTGCTGGGATTAAAGGCGTGCGCCACCACCGCCCGGCTATTTTTTTAACCTTTTAGTTTGAGATAGGGTCTCAAAAGTTGCCCAGGCTGGCCTTGAACTCACTTTGTAGTCCAGGCTAGGCCTTGTGATTAACCTCCTTAGTGTCTGGGATCATGGTCCCACAACCATCAGGCCCAGTTTGACTCCTGTTTCTGAAAACTTCCTGGGAATGACGCGTCCCACCCACCAACGCTGAGCTGGAGGTGACAGAGACCTTGGCCCCGGACACCATCCCGTTGACAACCCTCTCTACGAAGAGCAGAGGATTAATCGGCTGTGTGTGTGGTGTGGAAATTTGGGTTGGAACCCGTGGTCTTGGGGCAGAGTGGGTAATTAAAGAACTAAGGGGGCAAGGGACACGTCCAGGGACCTTGGAAATCCCAGTTTCTACCAGCTTTGGGGCTCGGACGAGCTTTGAAAACCAACTGCCTTCAAATAGAAGGGACCAAATCATGCCCACCTTGATAATGCTGGAAAGGCCAGGTCCCCTCCCACAGCTAGGAGCCAAGGCTTGGGGACACTTGCAGTACCTGTGTTAGAGGTGGAGGTGGGGGCGGGGGCAGGTGTAGTTGCTCCAAGTCAGAAATGAGCGATGTTCCGGTCAGGGCAGGAGGCTCCTCTTCTGGGAGAGGCAGGTAGGCCGAAGGGGGTGGTGGGGGAGGCGGGAAGAGGTCTAAGTCCTCATCATTCAGGGGAGGAGGCGGGGGAGGGCACCCTACAGTGGAAGAAGAGAAGGGTTGCCCAGATTCCCGCAGGGCACAGGGCTCCTCACCCAGAAGGCCAAGCGGCAGTGTGGAGAGGCTGGGTTCTGGCTCCAGGCCTTGCTCCACCCACCCTGGACTACGGTCTCTGTCTTGCTATGGGGCTTTCGGCATGAGCGTCAACTCTTTGAGTCTTAAATTGTTCCTCTGGAAAGTGGGCAATGCCAGGTGGTGATGCATACATACCTTTAATCCTAGCACTTGGGAGGCAGAGGCAGGAGGATCTCCATGAGTTTGAGGCCAGCCTGGTCTACAGAATGAGTTACAGGACAGCCAGGACTGCACAGAGAAACCTTGTTGTTGGGTGACGGTGAGGGGTGGGCGTAAAGAAAAAAAGAAGAAAGCTAGGCATGCCGATACTACTCTTGGAAGCTGAGGCAGGAGAAATCAGTTTGGGCTACATGGCTCTTGCCTATAACCCCAGTATTTGGGTGGAGGAGGCAGAAAGATCAGGAAAGGAAGGACTAGATTAAACCTTGATGACAGATTAAAACTGGATCTGGAGAGGAGGGGCTAAATAAACACAAAATAAAGCAAAACAGAACAAAAGAACATGCTTTAAACAAAAACAAAAGGAGGGGGCTGGAGAGATGACTCAGAGGTTAAGAGCACTGGCTGTTTTTCCAGAGGTCCTGAGTTCAATTCCCAGAAACCACATGGTGGCTCACAACCATCTGTAATGAGATCTGGTGCCCTCTTCTGGCCTGCAGGCAAACATGCAAGCAGAACACTGTGTACATAATAAATAAATAAAATCTTTAAAGGGGGGGGGGAGAGGATGCACCATCGTGGGGACTTAGTGGGTAAAGGAACTTGCTACCCCTGACAACCTGACCTTAATTTGATCCTTAGGACCCAAAGGATGGGCGAGAAGAGACTACTCCAGGTTGCCCTCTGACCTGAGGCACACACATATAAGTAAAGGCGGGGAAAAGACGCTGACCACAGAAGGACAAGTACCGAAAGCTCTAGACTTCTCAGAGCCTGAAGACCTGGGTTCTAGCACCAGGCCCATCCTCAGCTAATTTTCACAGTCACTTCCCTGGGGTCAGATTTCCCAGCCCAGCCCATTCTCTCTAGGGCTGAACGGACCTTACGAATAGATGTGTGTTCTAGATGGGCCCCGAGGAAGCAGCAGAATGGCAGAATCGTGGAGGCCAGATTGGATCACTGTCGTGGGCCGGGAGTCATTCATCAAACAGACACAAGAGCATTAGCAGGTTCGGGTGCAGCTGCGTGGAAGGAAAGCTCGGCTCTCCTCTCTTCTCCCCCTTTTCTGACAAGTTCTCATTAGGGCACCCAGCTTCTAGCTCCCAATCCTTCCTCAGCCACCTGAGAGCTGGGATTTCAGGCCTGTGCCACCACACCCAGAAGGAGAAGAGCTCCCGCTGCACTTGGCGACAGTCATGGATTTCAAAATAGCTAACAGGATTCTGAGCGTTCCCACCACCAAGAAATAAGCATTCGAGGCAGTGGACATGCCGGTTACTCTAACCTGATGATGACATGCTGCCTTCAGGCTGTAACACACGCTACAGCATCCCACAAACACGAACCATTACCATGGGTCAATGGGAGTGTGTTTTGTGGGACACGGCCACTGCTCAGGGGGCAAAGGTGCCTGCTGCCCAGTCTGAGGACCCGAGTTCCATTCTCAGGGCCTACAAGGCAGAAAAAGAGAACACACTCGTACAGTTGTTCTCCGAGCTCACATACAAATGCCATGGCACACATACAATAAAAAAATGTAATTTAAAATTGATTTTAAAAAGGGGGGCTAGAGGGGGCTGGAGAGATGGCTCAGCGGTTAAGAGCGTTGCCTGCTCTTCCAAAGGTCCTGAGTTCAATTCCCAGCAACCACATGGTGGCTCACAACCATCTGTAATGAGGTCTGGTGCCCTCTTCTGGCCTTCAGGCATACACGCAGAAAGAATATTGTATACATAATAAATAAATAAATAAGTTTAAAAAAAGGGGGGGGGGCTAGAGAGGTAGCTCAGCAATTAAGCCATGTACTGCTCTTTTTTTTTTTTTTTCGAGACAGGGTTTCTATGTAGCTTTGGAGCCTGTCCTGGAACTAGCTCTAGCAGACCAGGCTGGCCTCGAACTCACAAAGCTCTGCCAAGCTCTGCCTACCTCTGCCTCCCGAGTGCTGGGATTAAAGGCATACACCACCACCACCCGGCACCATGTACTGCTCTTATAAAGGATCCCAGTTCAAGACCCAGCACTATATCAGGCAGCTCACAGCAACCTGTAGCTCCAGAGGATCCTGCGCCCTCTTCTGGCCTCTGAAAGTACTGCACTTGCACGTGCACAAACCCACACACAGATACAACCCACACGCAGATGCACGCACACATAAAAATGAGATAAATCTGGGGCTGGTGGGTCTACAGAGTGAGTTCCAGGACAGCCAGGGCTGTTACACAGAGAAACCCTGTCCCAAAAAAACCAAAGTAAATGAATGAATGAATGACTGAATGAACGAAGGAAAAGATTCACTACAAAGTGTACTAAGTACCCAGAAAAGAAGAAAAAGGCAAATTAAAACCTCAATTCCACCTCTGAGGTGGGGCCCAACTGTGTTGGAAAAAGCCCAGAGGAGACACTGGTGTGACTGACCAGCTATGGGAGTTTGGGAACCAAATTCTATGCAAGCTTGCAAGTCAGAATCCAGCTCTCTCAGAGGCATCGAAGGCTGGCTTCTCTCCTACCTATCTATGTCTCACTTCTGGGACGATGAGCTGAGGGAGATCAGCAAGCACTCGGATCCTCTATAAGAGCAGTACATGGTGGGGAGAGGCGTGAGTAGCTCAGCCGAGAAAGGTACTTAACGCCAAGGCTGACGGCTTGAGTTCAACCCCAAGGACCCACGGGGTGGAAGCTCTCTTTCTTCTTCTCTCCAACTAGCTTGGTTGTCCTCTCTCCTCCGTATATCACACACATAGACACTCGCAGACACACAGACACACACACACACAATTAAAAGTGAATCATAGGGCTAGTGAAATGACCCAGTGGGGAAAGACACTTACTACCAAGCCTGATGATCTGAGTTCAATGTCCAGGACCCATGCAGGGACTGAAAGGAGAGACCACCACCCACAAGCTGTCCACTGATGTCTACACACACACACACACACACACACGCGCACGCACACACACTCACACGCATGTGCTCCACCACACAGAAAGAAAGAAATCGCACAGCAGGTAAGCCGTGATGTCCAAGAACAGAATGGGAACATCTTTCAAACCCTCCAAGCTCATTTGTCTCAGGGCCTCCATAACTATTTCCACTTCCCCCGTCTGGCAGCAGCCTCAGAGAACACTCCTCAGAGCAGCCACAGAAAGAGCTAGCCCTTCTGGGTGGCACCGGGCTCCGTTGTAAGGCTTGCTCTTTTGACATTTGATACGCTTTGTTCTCTCTTCTTTCCTTCTTTTCTTTCTTTCCGGTTTTTCTAGACAGGGTTTCTCTGTGTAGCCCCAGCTGTTCTGGAACTCGCTTTGTAGACCAGGCTGGCCTCAAACTCAGAGATCCTTCTGCCTCTGCCTTCCAAGTGCTGGGATGAAAGACTTGTGCCACCACCGCCTGGCTCAATATGTATTTTTCAATTGTTACTTTACTTAGTGTGCTTGTGTGTATCATGTTTGTGTGTGTGTGTGTGTGTGTGCATGTGGAGGTCAGAGGTCAACCTGCAGGAGTTGATCTATGCTTCCACCTTTGCGTAGGTTCTGGGGATTGAACTCGGGTCCTTAGGTTTGTCCAGTGAGCATGTTTACCTGTTGAGCCGTTTTGCTGATCCTGCATTAATGCTCTTAATCCTCACAACTATACTTCGAAGTTTTTGACATTGAGGCACAGAGAGGTTAAGTGACCTGCAACATCACAGAGCTGAGAGGAGCCAGGACTCATGTGTAGGCAGGTGGGTTCCATAGTAGGCCCGGTACACGGTACACACCTGAATGAATGAGTAACCCGAGCCTGTTCTTTCCTACCTGCCTTGGTTCTGTCTCTGTCCTGGTCCCCTTCGGGCCACTCTTACCTCCATTGGAGAGCTGGGGTGGGGCTGCGGGGAGCGAGGCAGTGGTCCTGCCAGAGGGTGTCCAGGTGTTGGGGTTCCTGCTCAAGCCAGTCCCAGGGGTCTTCGTGGGAGCGAGGGTCTCCCAGGGCCGGGCGTGTCGGGCTTCACAAGCTGCCTGGCCCACTTCCTCAGTCACAGCCACGTCACGGCGTGGGGGTGCCAGGGTGATAAAAACAGAAGAGGCCACTCTCTTCTCGGGCTTGGAGGCCATGATCAGCGAGCACCTCCTGCCGGGGCTGGAGGCACAGGGGTTGAGGTTGACAGGGTATCCCACCGGCCCAGAGGCTCCTTTCTCTATGTACTGTACCCACCGGCACACCCAACTCCACTGGAGACAGGGCTGAGGCAGGAGAATGGTGAGTTCTAGGCCAGTCTGGGTCGTGCAGTGAGAAGGGAGGAAGGGAGGAAGGTGGGAGGGGCAGGGGACAACCTTCAGAGACGCCAGGTGGTCACCAGGAGGCCAGATCATGGGGCCTACAAACCCTGAAGGCCCCTCCCAGTGGCCTATGGACAGCCCCGCAGCAACTCAGAGATCACCTTCCCTGGCCACCTTCTCCAGAGCCCAACCCAGGCAGCTGACAGACACAGGCTCTGATACCTGCCAACAGCCAGCCCCTCCCTCACCTGAGATACCGATTCTGTTGAAGACAAGGTCCAAGGTTCAGGCCAGATCCACTGGAAGGAAACAGAAACAGAAGAGCGACCGGTGAACAAAAGACAGGCCCCACTCTGTTCCCATGCTGCCTTGAGCCCCCAGCAACCCTGTTATCACCCAATCTCACCAATGGGTGAGAAAACAAAGACTCAGAGACATCAAGTCCCTTGTCCAGGGTCACACAGCACCAGAGCTGGCATTTCAGTCCAGAGCCACACACTTGATCACTCGGGTCTCTTCTGCCCTCTCCACCCAGACCCAAACCAGCACGTTCTCTCTCTCTCTCTCTCTCTCTCTCTCTCTCTCTCTCTCTCTCTCATCCCTAATCTTCCCTAAGCATAAATCTGATTCTCTCTCTTCTCTCTCTCTCTTTTTTTTTTGGGGGGGTGTGATTCGAGACAGGGTTTCTCTGTAGCTTTTGGAACCTGTCCTGGAACTAGCTCTTGTAGACCAAGCTGGCCTCAAACTCACAGAGATCCCCCACCTCTGCCTCCCGAGTGCTGGGATTAAAGGTGTGCGCCACCACTGCCTGGCTCTCTTCTCTTTAAAAGTTGTTCAAGGCAGGGTTTCTCTGTGTAGCCCTGGCTGTCCTGGAACTCGCTCTGTAGACCAGGCTGGTCTTGAACTCACAGATTCTCCTGCCTCTGACTCCCAAGTGCTGGGATTAAAGGTGTGCACCACCATGCCTGGCTATTTTTGTTTTTTCAAGACAGGGTTTCTCTGTGTAGGCCTGGCTGTCCCGGAACTCTCTTTGTAGACCAGGCTGGCCTCAAACTCAGAGATCTACCTACCTCTGCCTCCCTGAGATTAAAGGCATGTACTGCTGCGCCTGGCCCCTCAAGTTATTTTTAAGCACCTTAGTCTTTTCTCCCCCAAGACTATCTTTCTCTGTTGGAGGACCCAATCAGCTTTTCCCTTTCCAGTTTCCACAGAGTTAATTTCAGCTCTTTGAGACCCAGGTCAAACTTCACCTCCTCTTCCACGAAAGCCTCCCTGACTCCCACCCTGGGGTGATCGGTGGCTTCCCTGGGGTGAGGAGGACAGCTGTCTCATTATCCAAGGGTCTGATCCCCTCAGGTAACCTCGCCTGCCTTCAGCTGTCTGTATCAAGAGCCGGAAAGAAGTTCACAGAGCAGGTGTGGAAGCAGAGACCCCGGCAGGCGAGGCCCCTTCATCTTGTGAGAGCCAGGCAGTCCCTGAAGACAGCAGCCTCTGGGGCCGAGGTCTAGGTGGGTCACTGCGGGTGAACTGGCCACAGAAGTTCTCCCTGGCACCCAACCATAGTTCCCATGGCTAAAAATGTGTCCTTTATCTCCCTTCTTCTTTCTGTGTGGGCCACCATGATAGGACCGAAGCCCGGTCACAGGCGCTTGGAGAGGAATTTAGTTAGTCTCAAGCAATGGAGCTGGACAGTGTGCGGGAGGGGTGACAGCCCCAAGAGACCCTGAGGGCAGACGTGGATCCCATGCAGTCCCTCACAGGTTTCCCTGATTCTCTTTTTTTCCTTCCTTTCTTTCTTTCTTCCTTTCTTTCTTCCTTCCTTTCTTCCTTCCTTTCTTTCTTTCTTTTTTCCCCCATTTTGTTTTCCAAACAGGGTTTCTCTGTGTAACAGTCCTACCTGTCCTGGAACTAGCTCTTGTAGGCCAGGCTGGCCTCATACTCACAGAGATCCACCTGCCTCTGTCTCCCAAGTGCTGGGATTAAAGGCGAGCGCCACCACCGCCCGGCCTCCCTATGATTCTCAAGGTACATCAGTACCCATGGACTCTCTCACGGGAGACTGAGAAAAATGCCCCTAAAATATTTCTGGGGGCACCAGGTAGGATAGCACACACTTTTAATCCCAGCACTCAAGAGGTAGAGACAGGTGGATCTCTGTGAATATGAGGCCAGCCTGGTCTACATAGTGAGTTCCAAGATAGCCAGGGCTACATAGAAAGATCCTTTGAAGCCTGTAATGATATAATACAAACCTGTAATCTCAGCACTCAGGAGGCTGAGGCAGGAGGATTTCCATGAGTTCATATTGAGACCCTGTCTCAACCCTGGCCCCATGAATAGAATTTCCTTTTTAGCGGTCTTCAGAATCGGAAGAGAAACCCTAACAGTGGCATTTATAAATCCAAGAGCTCAGACCTCAAACCTCAGTGGTAGGGAGGCTCTATCACAGGGTCCCACCCAGAATTTAAGAGCGTTTCCCTGGCCCTTAAGCCTATCGGAGAACGGCGCAACCTGGAAGTCCACGGGCATCCCTGGACTTTTTCTTCCCTGGACCATACAAGCCTCCTCCCACACCCCAAGCCACTCCCCTTCCCCCAAATGACCCAATCCAGACCAGCTTCTTGCGGTCAACACATTCTAGGCGGGTCCCCTGGGGCAGGCTGTGGGACTCTTCAGGAACCCCCCTACCTCCCCCTCTCTGACTCCCCCCCCCCCACTCCATTCCGCCCGCTTTTTCTGAAGCATCCAGCATGGAGGCCAGATGTTCACAGCTGGGCAGCCATACCCGCCCCTATCGTTGTCAAGCAGCCCTGGGGATCTCGGACTGGGGATTTTTCAAAGCCCTGTCAGGAGAGCCTGTTGGCGCTTCCCTCTGGTCCCACTGGCCCTGAGTTCACCCTGGAGTGGGGGAAGGCGCTGTATGACAACTTCCCAGCCGACCCTCCACCCCCATCCTTCCTCCCCCGGAGGGCAAATCAGACACTCAGATCCAGTTGGGTAAGCGGAGAAAGTGGGAACAAAGGGAAGGAAAGTCATTTCCTGTCAAGAGGAAGGAAGGAGGTTGAGAGCCGGCCAGTCAGCCAGCCAGCCAGGGTCGGCTTTAGGTAGGCTACAATCCCTGCGTGGGGATGTGCTGGCTGCTTGGAACAGTCCCCTCGTTCTAAAGCCACCACAGAGTCACTTAGCATCGCTCTTTCACACAGCTCCACAAAGCAATCTGAGTTTGGGGCCAGAATTAAACTTTGCTGGATGAGGGAGAAAGTATACGTTCCCGCTCACTTCCACAAGACACCTTGCAGTCTCAAAACGGTTGGGAGCTCTCTCATCCTCTTTCCCACTCCAGAGAAGGAAGAGGCACAGAGCTGGGTTCTCCCCCATCGTGGCTCGCACTGGGTGACCTTGATACAGTCACCCAACCTCTCTGGGCCTGGTTTTTTAGTCATCCAGTGAACAGACATTTGCCCTGGAGGGAGACGGCGAGGACACCAGCTGGTCATTCAGTCCCAGAGGACAGGCGGAGCCCTGGGGCTGGAGGACAGTGGTCTCCATTGTTGAGAGCAGGAATCTGGGCGCTGCCCAGCCTCTCCTCTGGGACCTCAGGTTTGGGCTAGAGAGGGGGGAGTAGCTGCACACACCTTGAGGATCACCCATTCCCACACCTTGCCAGGCCGGGCGAGGAGACCCCAGAACCCTTCTTCCCCTCTCCTGACTAGAGCTGACAACAGGGCTCCAGGGCCATGGGAGCTTGGGAACCTCCCGCGCCCTGGAACAGCAGCGGAGCGGAGCAGCTGGCCGGGTCACTGCGGCAATTATAATTCAATCCATGTGCGGAACGCTGTCCTCTTTGTGCAGGAGCTTCCGCCCTGCTCGCCCCGTCCCACTTCAGAGCAGGGACAAGACACAACCGCACCGTCCCCGCCCGCAGCACTCAACCTCCCGGGGTTCCCAAAGGTTCAGATCCTGGGACACACGGGAACAAGAGAACACAGGGATAGTACCCGCCCCGAGCCCCCCAGCAGCGCCAGGCGGGGTCCACCGCGGTGGCCGAGATTTGCCCGTGCGGCCACCTGCGGGTGACCCTACCCGGGGCGCACGGCTGGGACCCCCCACGCCGCGCCCGCTTACCTGCTGCGCGCCCCACGCCCCGGCCTCCGCCGGCGATGCGCCTCCGCCCCTCGCTCCCGCCCCGGCCTCCCTCCGCCCCGCCGCCCCGCGCGCCTTACCATAAAAGGTGACGCTCGGGGAGGGGGCGCGGGCTCGCCCTACCTGCGGCCGCGCCCCCTCCTTTTGTTCCCGCCACTCCTCTCCCCACTTCCTGTGGCTCCTCCTCCTCCGTTGCCCACCCCCACCGTGCACCCGGGGGTTCCTTAGCCACCTTCCCCCTAGGTCACCTGGATGAGCGGGCCCCACCTGCCCCATCTGGTGAGGAGGGGTACTTACACCCAAATTGGCTCTGAGGTCCTTCAGGGGTCCTGAGTGAGGCTAGACGCAGGACCCGGGGCCGTTACTCTATCTCCATAAACCTCAGGTTCTTTAATCCCTGAAAGAGGGTTCCCATTGCCTACCTCTGCTACTTGGCCAGGAGTTAAAGCGACCATGCTAAGAGAATCAGGGGCTAACACAGGCCGGGGTCATGGGGCTTTTTCAAGGAATGCCTGGGATAGGGGTCCCCAGAGACCCCAGTGAGGCAAGTCACCTGGGTCTGCTATCCTGGACTGTCACTGCCTGCCTGGACCTGTTAATCCGTCTACAAGTGGGTCCTACAGTGGGAGGAGGCCCCAGCAGGAGACCAGGGGGAGACAATCAAGTCACCTGTTGGCTTCCTGGCCCTGTTACAGGCTCCTGAAGAAGCAGAGCCCTGAGGCCTGGGGCCTGGGTTGGGGCTGGGCTGTGCAGGTCCCAGGAGACCTCGGGACATTGCTGGGGACAGGAATCTGGGTCTGATTCCCAGGCAAGCAGATTGTTCTTTTCATTAAAGCCACAATGGGGAAGGGAGCAGGGAAGAGCTGGACCCAGAGTCATCTGGGGGTAGCCAGGCAGGATTGGGTCCCCTTCCGCAGCCCACAGCCAACCACTCCTCAAAGTGGTCCTGGGATTGATGCTGAAGGGACCATGACACCAAGAGGTCAGAGTGAGGTACCGGGTGCTCAGCTCCATCCTCCTTCTCTTCCCCACTAAGCCCCCCCACCACGTTCCCCTTTAACAACTCCCCCCCCCACACACACACACACACGTTGTCGCCAGTGTTTTCCATTTGGCTCTTGCAGCCAGTGTGGAGTAACAAAGACAATCACTACAGTAGCTGCCCTTTCTAGAGGTGTCCCTTGTGGCCCTTTCAAACCTTTTTTTTTTTTTAACCCTTCCAGATTCTTCTCCAGGACTGAAAGATCCCACCCTGCAGACCAGACCCTGAAGCTGGAGAGGATCAAGGGTTGTGCAACAGGCAAGGGGCAAGGGGCAAGGGGTAAGGCTGGATTCAAGCCAGACAAGAGGGTGCCCCTCAGGTGCATGAATCTGCTAGTCCCAGAGGCTGGATTGCTGCCACCGTCCCCAGATAAGAGCCAAGGATGGAGCCTGGTACTACACTAAGGCTATCTGTGCCCAAGGGCCCCTTGGGTATGTTCCCAACCTGGCAACGGGGCCTCTGCGACAGGTGTGAAGGCTCTTACAGCCTCTACTGGAAAAGGAGTCAGACACAGCCATGGTGCCATGCAGGGGGTTCAGGCACTTCTAGCTGCAGAACCTCAGAACTCTTGTAAGTCAGAATGGATCCAGCCTGTTCTCTGTACTTCCACCCTATTCCCCAGTCTACCCGGCTACCCCACTGTTCCATCCAGTGGGACAATGAGGCACTAACTTGGGGCCTGATCTAGTATGGGGCCCCATTAAACTGCTGCCACTCACCGGCTGTCCTGCACCCCTGGCCTCTGTTCCACCTCCTGCTGCTGCTCCCCAGTCGGGGGGTTGTCCTGGCTAAAAGTCGCCTGCACCAGCCTGGGTATCAGTGGCACCGATAGGCAGGTGCCAAACTTCCTGCAATGGAAACCCAGGAAGTATGCTGGCCAAGGAAACACGCCCTCTGCCTGCCAGCTCATAGGCTCTGCTCCCCTCCTCCCTCCCTGCCAGGCTCAGCTCTCTTCCCTCCTCAGAAGTTCCAGCAGGCAAGGGGACACAATCTTCTACTAGGACCATGACAGCTGAGGTTGCAGGGCAGAAGGAAAAGGGCTTAGAGACAAGATCCAGGCAGCAGGTGACAATTTGCTGCTATTTGGGCTAGTCTGATGGGAAGTATAGCTCACTTGCCATCCACAGTGGTGGGATTGAGGGTCCATAAACATGGACTGGCCACTAGCCAAAGGACAGGGAGAGTTAGGAGCCAATAGGAATCAAGCCTAGCTATTAATCCTTGTCCTTAAAAGGGGAGATTATCAATGGGGTGTGACAGGAAGGAGCACACTCAAAGAAGTGTGAGGGCGAAGTCATAAACACAACAGTTATAAGTAGTGGGGTGTGCTAAGGTACAAGGTCAAGGGAAGGAGACCGAGAGGTGGGAGATGGGAAGGCCTCTCCGAGGTCTCGGTCAAGCTGGGACGAGGGACTACAGAGGCATAGAGAAAACAAACTCTTAATAGTCTAGTGTTAGCTGACCTTGAACAAGCACCCGCCCCCCCCCCCCATTTTGCCCATTTTGGACAGGGTCTAGGGTTTCCCTATGTTGCCTTGGCTAGACTGAACCCAGGCTGGCTTCGAACTCAGAGAGATCCACTTGCCTCTGCCTCCTGTGTGCTGGGGCTAAAGGTGTCTGCTGCCACACGCCACAGGGAAGGGACAGACTTCCCTTAGTGGAATGTCAGAGCCACAGTCATCGAAAGGGCACACCGAGGATTGGCTCGACCATCGGCACCCTCCTATAGAAGGTCTGGGGGTTCGGCTTGACCATCGTCACCCTCCTATAGAAGGTCTGGGGGTTCCGGCATTGTTCTCACCTACTTTCTGGAATATTTTGCCCAGGGCAATTACAGTCCAGCAAGATCCAAGAACAGGGACCAAGTGTTTGGAGGGCAAGAAGTATCTTTCTCTCTGGAAGCATGGCCACATTGCTTTCAGGCTCCCTGAGGGCATGCACTCTGGGCCAGGGACCTCTGGAGGGGAATGTCCCTTCAGCTGCCTCTCCCTGGTGAGCTTGCTGGGCCAAGTCAGAACCAACTGCCCAGCCTCAGGTTGGTGCTGTCTATATGTACATCTGGATTAAGTGTGGGGGTCTAACCTTGGCAAATAGTCCCAGGAGGACCCTGGTCTCCCCAACCACTTCCTCCATCTTCCAGCTTATCTGCTTGGACCGAAGCTGAAGGAGCCTGGATTTCCTGAACACAGCCTCACAAGTGCCCTGATGGGCACGGCTGGGGCTGCAGTAGGTGAGGCCTGGAGGGGTCCCAGATGGCGGCAGGGATGTGAGTGACCCTGGAAAGCTGTGACCTTGGGCAAATGGCTTCTCTAGACCCCACCCTCCTCTCTGCAACCCACGTCTGTGGCCTTCTTGTAAGTGATGGGAAAGCTCTAAGGACTGTGCTGTGGAGTTTTCTGAGACAGGGTTTTTCTGTATAGCCCTGGTTTTCCTGGATCTCTCTTTGTGGACAAGGCTGGCCTCGAACTGACAGAGATCATCCTACCTCTGCCTCCAGAGTGCTGGGATTAAATGCCTGGCTTGTACTAGCTAGCTTTATGTCAACTTAACACAAATTAAACTCATCTGATAGGAGGGAACCTCAAGTAAGAAAATGCCTCCATAAGATTGGGCTGTACATGGGCTGGAGAGATGGCTCAGTGGTTAAGAGCATTGACTGTTCTTCCAAAGGTCCTGAGTTCAATTCCCAGCAACCACATTATTGTAATGAGATCTGGTGCCCTCTTCTGGCAGGCAATCATGCACACAGAACAGTGTATACATAATGATAAATTTTGGGCCTGGCGGTGGTGGCGCATGCCTTTAATCCCAGCACTCGGGAGGCAGAGGCAGGCGGATCTCTGTGAGTTTGAGGCCAGCCTGGTCTACAAGAGCTAGTTCCAGGACAGGAACCAAAAGCTACGGAGAAATCCTGCCTCAAAAATAAAATAATAATAATAATAATAAATCTCGGGCGGTGGTGGCACATGCCTTTAATCCCAGCATTCAGGAGGCAGAGGCAGGTGGATTTCTGTGAGTTCGAGGCCAGCCTGGTCTACAAGAGCTAGTTCCAGGACAGGCTCTAAAACTAGAGTGAAACCCTGTCTCGGAAACAAACAAAAAATAATAAATAAATAAATCTAAGAAGAAAAAATTAGCTCATATACAAACCTATAGAGCATTTTCTTAATTAATGATTGATGAGGGACAGCCCAGCCCATGGTGGGTGGTGCCACCCCTAGGCTGATGGTCCTGGATTCTGTAAGAAAGCAGACTGAGGCCGGGCGGTGGTGGCGCACGCCTTTAATCCCAGCACTCGGGAGGCAGAGGCAGTCGGATCTCTGTGAGTTCGAGGCCAGCCTGGTCTACAGAGCTAGTTCCAGGACAGGAACCAAAAGCTACGGAGAAACCCTGTCTCGAAAAAATCAAAAAAAAAAAAAAAAGAAAGCAGACTGAGCAAACCATGGAGAGAAAGCCAGTAAGCAGCACTCCTCGATGGCCTCTGCATCAGCTCCTGCCTCCAGGTTCCTACCCTGCTTGGGTTCCTACCCTGGCTTCCTTCAGTCATGGAGTGTGAATAAACCCTTTCCTCCCCAGCTTGCTTTTGGCCATGGTGAATCATCACAGTCATAGGAACCGAACTAAGACAAAGGTGCCTGGGACCTAGGAAGCCTTCAGCTGGGACCCATGCATGTACAGAACAGAAATTTGGGGAATACTGTCCTGAGAAATAAGTGCTAAGGTTGGCGTGTGGGATCATAGGAGATGGTTTGCCTTCCCTAATGCTGGCGGGACACCTGCCTTCTTCTGCGGTGACCCTCCTTTTACTCTCAGAGACTGGGGTACCAGTAGGATTGCCGCAACTCCCATGGTTATATGCACATGGCCCAGGTTTAGCCAATCATGGTTTAATCCAAAATGAGTATCCGAACTACTCCTGGCCTGTGGCTGGGACGATCTGGAAATAGGCAGTATCTTCCTGGAGGGTTTGTTGACAGGCAGGATAAAAGCCCCGACACACTCTTAACCTCCTCCTGGACCAATGCAGAGGGTAGCAGAGCAAAACAAGGTTGACAGATAACTGATGTCTTCACTTAAGCTGGATCTAGCCACACCTGAGACCCATATTAGGAGGGCTAGACCCAATCCATTCTTTTTTATTGCTGATCTAAGGCAGGGTCTCAAGTATCCCAAACTGGCCTCCAGCTTATTCTGTAGCTAAAGATGACCTTGAACTTCTGATCCCTTCCCTGGACACTGAATCCAGAGTCAAGAACACACCAAAAGCAAGGATTCTGCTGCTGAACCACATCCCCAGCCTCTCAATGAATATTTTTAAATCTTACTTTCCCCACAAACCAGTTAAAATTACATTTCTGAGCCAGGTATGGTAAGTAGCACATGTGTGTAATCCCAGTACTTGGGAGGTCCTGCATAGTTACATTGTTGAGATCCCAGTCAGTCTGAATCATAAAGTAAGATCCTGTATTAAACAAAAACAAGCATGGTGGCACATGCCTAGAATCCCAGCACTTTGGAGGTGGAGGCAGGAGGATTAAGTGTTTAATGTGAGCCTTGGCTACATGAGTAAATTTACTTGGTAAATTTGAGACCAGCCTGGACTACATGAGACTTTGTCTCAAAACAAAACCCCAAAAAGAACAAACAGGCTAAGACGAAGACTCAGGGGTGAAGAACAGTGGCTGAGGACCTGGGTTCGATTCCCAGCACCCATGTGGTGGCTCACAACTGACTGTAACTCCAGTTTCAGGATCTGGTGCCATCTTCTGGCCTCTTTGGGCACTGCACACACATGGTGTGCATATGGGTGTACATGTAGGTAAACAAAATAAAGAGAAAATGTTCTAAAGAGGCAAGGGAAGAGTAGGGAAAGGGAAGAGAGGGAAGGGAGGGGAAGACGAAGGAGGGGAGGTAGACTCAACTCCACCATTTGCAGCTTGTGAGTGACCCTGGCAGCCTGTGACCTTGGGCAAATGGTGAGTTGCGACCTCAGTCTCCTCTCTTGCAACCCATGCCTGTGGCCTTCTTGTAAGTGATGGGAAAACTGTAGATAAAAAACGCCTGGGAGCTGGGAGGCACTCAGCTGTGACCCACGCATGAAGTCCCACAGTCGGTCCACAAGCCAGTGTCCACCTGCCTCCCCAGGCAGGCAGGGCCATCATCTGTCCTGACTGTGAAGATAAAGACTGGGTGCTGCCCCTCTGATTTGGGGACCTGAGCTGACTCTGGCCAAGCCAGCCCAAGCCTGTCATTTCCCACCCTGAGCTGGTGAGAAGGCTAGACCTGGAGGTGGGAAGTGGGGGATGGGCCAGGAAGGTTCTGGAGCCTTCAACAGTCTGGGAAGGCCTTTCTTCTGGTCTCACTTTCTTGAAAGGGTCCCTGAACCTGCCCTGGGTCCTCAGCTGTTTTCTGAGACCGAGTCCCTTCACTAAAGGCAGTCCCACTTCCTGGACCCTCTCTTCCTGAGAATTATCTCTTCTGGCCTGGCACACCAACCTCGGTCCTCCCAATTCTGTACTCCACATGGCCCGCTGGCCTCCCCAGTTCTCAAACCCCAGGGGTGTTTGGTGTGAAGATAAATAGGTTCTTGTCCGGCTGCACTCACTAGGTCGAGAACCCCGGGGGGCGGGGGGGCTAGGATTGGATGGGGGTTAAGAAGGATTGCAAACCACAAAGGGCAGCCAGGTTATAGGCAAGAAACCCTGCCAGTAAGCATTCCTGGCTGTCTGCCCAGCAAGATGTCAGACGAATGGGCCCCAGCACCACGTCTCCAATGATTAAATGTGCTTTCTCTAAATCAACATTCCCATTTCGTAAGAAGTTCATGTTCTTTTACCTGTAGGTGAGTACGCATGTGTGTGGTTTTATGTGTATAGGCACATACATGGAGGCGGGGAGCTAACTGGCTAACCTGGAGGGTCATTCCTTAGGCGCTATTTTTCTGTTTTTTTTTTTTCCCCTCTTTTATTCTTTGCTCTTGTCCCCCCCCCCCCCCAGCTCTCAAATAAATACACAGAGGCTTATTTTTTCTTATAAATGCTCGGCCTTAGCTTGGCTTTTCTTTCTTTCTTTCTTTTTTTTTTTATTTATTTCTTATGCATACAACATTCTGCCCCCATGTATGCCCACATGCCAGAAGAGGGCGCCAGATCTCATTACAGATGGTTGTGAGCCACCATGTGGTTGCTGGGAATTGAACTCAGAACCTCTGGAAGAGCAGCCAGTGCTCTTAACCACTGAGCCATCTCTCCAGCCCCAGCTTGGCTTTTCTTAACAAATTATCTTGTCTACCTTTTGCTTCTGGGCTTTTACCTTTCTCTATTCCTGTATATCTTTTCCTCTTTGAGACAGTGTCTCATGCATCCACCCCAGTCTGACTTTGAACTTACTAAACTCACTATGTACCTAGAGAATGACCTTGAAGTTCTGACCCTGCCTCCACCTCCCAAAGGCCGAGATGATAGGCATGCAAACCCACGCCTAGTTTATACAGGGCTGGGAATTGAACCCAGGGCATGCTGTGTGGGAAGCAAAGTCTATCAACGTAGTCACATCCCCAGCTCTTTCTATTCTGGGGGGCGGGGGGTGAACACACATTAGAGGTAAGAACTATACTTCTGAGCTACAGTCTCAAGCCTGAGTGACCAAACTTTTATACTCTTGCCAGACACAAAATAATATTCAGAAAAATAATTTGATAAGATAAGAAATCTTTCCCAGCTCACACGTTCCAATTTTGGTTTGGACAATGGTCCCCGTGCCCATAAAAAGGAAAGGACAGACGAGTCCTGTTCTCTCCCAGATGCTGCCAGTGGATTCCCAGCCAGGCTGTGGGCTGAGACTGGAATGCCTTCCAGCACAAACAGCGGCTTCTGTCGGAACCCAGAGCCAGTCTGGGTCTGACGGATGCTGGCCTTCCGCCCACCAGATGAGTCGTTTCCTTCAGACAGGGCAAGTTGAGGGACTGAAGCCAATTCACACAGCAGGGGCACGGGTATTGTTCTGAGCAGAACTTCCACTGCCCAGCACCACCAGGCTAGCCTTGAGCTGCACCTGCCCGGGGTTGCAGGTCTGCCTTGGGTAGAGAGGAGAGAACCAGAGGCCAACAATTTCTAGGTGGTCACGGTCTTTCTGTTTTGGTGTTTGAGGCAGGGGTTCTTGTAGCCCAGGCTGGTCACAAAGTTGGTGTGTAGCAGGAGATAACCTGAGCTCCACTTCACAAGAACTGGGGCTGCAGAGGTACACACTGCCGTGCCTGTTTTATGCAGTGCTGGGGATTGAACCCAGGGCTTCCTGCAAGTCCTCCAACCAAATTACATCCTCATTGCACTCAGCCTGTGGTGGTATTTAGAGACAGGAAGGACTTCAACAGGATCTGGGATCCTCAAAGAGTTCTCCAGGCCTCACCTCCTCCCTGTCACTCCCATGCAGGCCAGGCCGGCTCTCTGGTTCAAGAGGCCTCTTTGTAGTAGGTTGCTTTTTGTTTTTGTTTTTTTCCTCTTTTGGCTCTTACTCTTTGTGGGCCCATCACCCAGCTCCCAAATAAACACACAAAGGTTTGTTCTTTCTTATGAATGCCCATCTTAGCTTCTTTCTTGTCAGTTTTTCTTAACTTAAATTATCCCATCTATCTTTTGCCTCTGGGATTTTACCTTTTGCTATTCCTGTATATCTTTTCTTTCCTTCTCATTCTGTGTCTGGGCTGTTGCTGGCCCCTTCTTTTCTTGCTTCTTCATCCTTTTCTTCCATATTTCTCCTAATTATATTTTCTGCCTGGCAGCCCTGCCTATCCTTTCTCCTGCCTTGCTATTGGCTGTTCAGCTCTTTATTAAACCAATCAGGTGTTTTAGACAAGAAAAGTAACACAGCTTCACGGAGTTTAAAAGATGCAGTATAAAAGAATGCAACACATCTTTGCATCATTAAACAACTGTTCTACAACATAAGCAAATGTAACACACCTTCCACTAATATTCCATAACACTTCTTAGCAGATTGGGCACCTCTGCCCTGTAGGTCTCCTCTAGTGAAATCCCCACAGAACCAAACTGCTGGGTTTCTGGCCGAGAACAGGCCTGATGGGTGTCTCTCTCTGCCTGAGACATAAGGTGACCAGACCCACATTCCAGAGCCACCTGGGTGGATCTGCCAACTTCTCACACGCAGCCCTGTTAGTCCCCTAGACCTAACCTTCAGCCAGACAAAGGGAGCAAGGATCATGCAAAACATGAGCTCTGGGGTGAGAAGGGATGGGGTGCAGGGTGCCAGAGTTCAAATCCTGCCCAAGCTGGAAGGAAGCCTCATCGGTCCAGAGTACTTGCTGCTTTTGCCGGGGACTGCGGTTTGGTTCCCAGCATCCTTGTGAAGCAGCTCACAAATGCTGGTAACTCCTGCTCCAGATCTGACTCCCTCTTCCATCTGACTTCCTCTTCTGGCCTCTGAGGACTCTAGAATATACAAGTGCCAACACTCCCCCCCTCTCACACATGCAAATACAAATTCTGTGTCCTCAAAAAAACGACTTAACCTCCAAGATCAGGGCATAGTATTACCTACCTATAATCCCAGCAATTGGGAGGTTGAGAGGAGTCCGTGAGTTCAAGGACAGCCTGGGCTACATATCCAGATCATTAAAAAAAATCAGACACCTGGACGTGGTGGCACAGACCTTTGATTCTTGTACTTAGGAGGTAGAAGCAGGCAGATCTCTGTGAATTTGAGGTCAGCCTGGTCTACAGAGTGGGTTTCAGACCAGTCATAGTGAGACCCTGTGTCAAAAACAAAGCAGGGCATCAGAAAAAGAAAGAAGGGGGAGAAAAAGGGTCAAAATAGGTTAGTAAATAGGATTCTGAGTGTGAACACCCAACATATGGTATTAATGTTTAATGGTTTTATGATTTTTAAAAAATTTTTAAAACTGTTTATTTATTTATTATGAATAGTGTTCTGCCTGAAGAGGGCACCAGATTTTATTAAAGATAAGTGTGAGCCATCATGTGGTTGTTGGGAATTGAACTCAGGACCTCTAGAAGAGCAGCCAGTGCTCTTAACCTCTGAGCCATCTCTCCAGCCCCTATGCTTGTTTTGCTTTATTTTGTTTTGTTTCTGAGGATTTTTTTGAGGATTTCTCCATGTAACAGCTCTGGCTGTCCTGGAACTCCCTCTGTAGACCAGGCTGGCCTCAAGCTCACAGAAATCCACCTGCCTCTGTCTCCTGAGTGCTGGAATTAGCAACCCCCTTTAGCAACCCCCTGCCCCAGGCAGTAATTTTTTTTTTTGGTTTTTTTTTTTTTTTTTTGGTTTTTTGAGACAGGGTTTCTCTGTGGTTTTGGAGCCTGTCCTGGAACTAGCTCTTGTAGACCAGGCTGGTCTCGAACTCACAGAGATCCGCCTGCCTCTGCCTCCCGAGTGCTGGGATTAAAGGCATGCGCCACCACCGCCCAGCACCCAGGCAGTAATTCTTTAGCTAGGCTCAGAGAGGGCAATAGCTTGTCCATAGTCACACAGAAGGTAGGCAGAAGAGTGAGTACCCAGCCCTTTCTGTCCCTGATGTTGGCCCTGAACAGGGCTGAGATGGAAACCATCCTCATTACCTTGACAAGCCAGGATGGGAAGCTGGATCCCCAAGAGCAGCTCCACCCTGGATGGGACAGATCACTATGCTGTACATCTTAGGTGCAGGTGGATATTAGACTCTACCACCCCACCTCACCTCATTGGCCACCTCAGCAAAGATGGCACCTCATCCCTGTGTTTCCTGTCTGCTTTTCCTCTCTCTCTCTCTCTCTCTCTCTCTCTCTCTCTCTCTCTCTCTCCCCGGAAGTCCCGCCTATCCTCTCCTGCCTAGCCATTCAGCTCTTTATTAAACCAATTAGAAGGCGCCTTGGCAGGGACATATCCTCACAGTACACAAAAATATTACCCAACATGTGTAGCCCTGACTGTCCTGGAACTCGCTCTGTAGACCAGGCTGGCCTCGAACTCACAGAGATCTGCTTGCCTCTGCCTCCTGAGTACAAAGGGTGTGCCCAGTCACCATCACTTGGATGTGTTTCCCCTTTCTTAACAAACTGTCTCAACACCTTTCCATTTTAAATTCTGTGTGTGTGTGTGTGTGTATGTGTGTGTGTGTGTGTCTAAGTGCCCAAGGAAGCCAGAGGCATCACACCCCACAGGACCTCCTCCAGACAGTCGTGAGCTGTCTGAAATAGGATCCGGGGAGTAAGAGCACTACACGCTCTTAACCCTGAGCCATCTCCAGCTCCCAACCATCTTGATAACCATGTGTTCCTGCTGCCATTCTTTGTCCTGGAACCAGGGAACCTCAACCTGTGTCCTTGGCCCCTAGGAGACCCAGAGCAGAGGCAGGCTTGAGGCTCATATCCCAAACCCCTGCTAAATGAGGGTTTTTGTGGGTCTCGGGAAGTCTCTTTTTTCTTTCTACATCTTTGTAATCCTCAATACAGGCTGAGAAAAAGTCAACTTTATTGTTTGTGGAAAGGAGCAAGGTGGGGGAGGGGCGGCAAGCGGGCAGGGAGCCATTCTGAGGTCACAGTTGTCGGCTGTCCTCCTGCCTGGCCAGGAAGGGTGGGTCTGATGAAACTGTATCCACTGCCCATCTTCAACGGAGAGGGATTTACGCAGAGGCCTCCATGTCCCCACCTTCCCAGGTCCCCAGCCCTAGCCGTCCCCTTTCTGCAGGGGCCCCCATGGCCTGCTCTGAACTCTAGGTGGGGACTAGCTCTGTCACCCAGTCTCCAGGCCACATCTTGTGGTCAAGACCTTGCTGGTCAGCCTGTACAGACAGGCCTGAGACTGACTTTGAGTCCTCCATAGGGCAGGTCAGGAGGGGGCCTCGCTTCTGGACAGAACAGGTGTGGAAGGCCGGGGCTCGCATGGATCTGACACTGTTGATACCTTTCCTGGTGTTACTGCTGCTGTTACTGTAGGCCTCTGGGATGGAAAGCCCTGGGGGAGGGTCAGAAGGGACACACACACCCCGTTAGTCTCAGGTCCATTATCATCAGGACCCTATTACCCCCTGGGACCCTGGGGTGCCAGCTGGAATGGTCCCTTCCACTTCCCTACTCCTAGTGACCTAAAAGACACCTGGGTCTCATACTCTCCCCAGTCAACACAGCCCTTGTCAAACTTGGGCCTCCGGAGGTGCTGGGAGCCTTGGAAGCAGGGTGGGAAGCTGGGGTCACATGGAGGTGCCTACCTGTATCTGGCAGAGGTCGATTAGGATGCGAACACCTGCCATGCACCACAGCTCACCCAAAAGGGAGACAAAGACGCCAAGGAGGTCCAGCCATCGGCCCACAGTCATCAACAAAATGAAGAGGCCACCCATGCGCACCAGTACCGTCTGGACCTGGCCCTGGAGGCTGAAGCAGTGCTGCCGCTGCTCCTCTGCAAGATATATTTGCCACTGCCTCAGACAGCGCCCTGTGTCAGCTGGAGCCAGCCTGTTCCACTTCTCAACCGCCTTCCCCAGGGACAGTATCACCTTCCCCGACTGCCCTTCTGTGTCCCAGCTCCCCTCTCTGGGCGCCCACAAGACTTATTGACCACCTTTAAGTCTCTCTCTGGTCGAGGACAGAGCCCCTTGCCAGCTGATGACAAGGGACCTAAGATTCTTCTCTTTTGCCCGTGAGTCTGGTTCACCCGCAGCCCGGTCCACTTCTGCCTGGCACACACCCCACTCTCTTGCTCCCCACCCGCTGGTTCCAGTCACCTCCCCCTCCTGCTGAAGTTCATCCATGGGGCTCTTCTGTTCCTGAACAAGTTCTACTGACCCGCTAAAGTCACCTGCACATGTCAATCAGATGACACCATTCTTCTGCTGAGAATGCTCCCAGGGCTTCTATGGCTTTTAGAGTAGAGTTTGAATCCAAGCCTTGTTTTACGAGGTCAGGCTTGATTCTGCTCAAGTCCACTTACCCACCCTCAGCCAGTCTCTGACCCATGCTCCCCTTACTTACAGAGTCAGGCATCCTGGCTTCTCATTTTGCACGTGGAGCCTGCCAAGCTTATCTACCCCGTCAGGGTCTTCACACTTTCTGTTCCTACTGCCTGGACTACCCTTCTCTGACGGGCCACTCTCTCCTGTTTAGCACCCTGGCCAGCCAAGCTGGACCAGGCTTTTCTTTCTTTTTCAAGACAGTTTCTCTGTAGCTTTAGAGCCTATCCTGGAACTAGCTCTTGCAGACCAGGCTGGCCTCAAACTCATGAGATCTGCCTGCCTCTGCCTCTCGAGTGCTGGGATTAAAAGTGTGCACCACCACCGCCCAGCTGGACCAGGCCATTTTGAAGTTGGCCAGCCTTGCCCCAATCCCTGTTGCCCTTGGATAACAGCCCTGAACCACTCAGTGTTTCTGCATGGCCATGCCCTTGCTCTGTGCTTTGGCAGGCATTTCTCCTGCCCACAACCCCCTTCACCGTACCACAAGACCAGCCCAGGTCCCAGCTCTTTAGAGTTCCTATGTCCCGACACTACTTTGAGCAGCCTACAGCACACCCATAGTAAAGTACACCCTGGACAGGGTGGCTGGGATGGCAAGGGGAGTGTGGCCACTGGAATGGACTCCAGCCCAGGGGCTCTCACCCTGCATGTAGATGACCAACAGCGTATAGCAAATGGTGAGTGGCGTCCAAAAGCGCACGGCCTCTGACGTGCTCAGGAAGTCCTGGTTGATGAGGGCCACAGCTGCCAGGTCACTCACAGCAAAGGCCACTGCCAGAGTGCGACCCAGGAGCCTGGGCAGGCCATGCTGGCCAGCCAGCAGGCCCAAGCAGACCCCGCAGTAGCGCTGGCTAGTGTGCAGCTCATAGAGGCTACAGACGTGTTGACGGAAGCGCCGAGCACCCAAGCACAGCAGGGCGGCCAGCCCCAGGCTCAGCAGCAGGTTCAGGGTGCAGTGTGGGGCGCCTTCCTGTAGGAAGCTCAGGCCACAGGTCAGCCCACAGCCCAGCGAGAACTGACACACCAAGAAGAGCTGGAGCCGCTCCTTGTCCCCCGAGCCCTGCAGGGGAAAGGAGTCCAGGTTAGGGTGTACTGGGGAAGACCGGCACGTGGGTTTCTCTTGCCCATCTATGGCTGGAGGGTGATGGCGCAGGGTCTTGAAGACCTGGTTTCACACCTTACTCCCTGACGACTATTGATCACAGACAAACCATGTGCTCCCCTGAGCCTCAGTTTCCCCACTTCTGGAGATCAGGTCAGGACAGCTGTCAGGACAATATGGGCCAAACCCCACAAGGTACCTAGCCAGGGCAACACAGGATTTTTTATTTTATTTTATTTTTGAGACCAGATCTCATGTGTTTCAAGTTGGCCTCAAGCCCAATAGCCAAGGATGACCCTGAACTTCTCATCCTCCTGCCTCCACCTCTCTCAAGTGCTGGGAGTACAGGAATGAGCCACCATGCCTGGGTTTACACAGAGGGAGATCAAACCCAGGGCTTAGTGCATGCTAGGCAGGCACTCTATCAACTGAATCACATTGCCAGCTCACAGAACTGACATTTTGCGGGTGTGTGTGTGTGTGTGTGTGTGTGTAGAGATCCGACTGTGCTGCCATGGAGATGTGACTTTGGCAATCCAAACTCCAGGTGACAAACTCCAGTCTCTACAATCTCTGGTCTCCACCTGAAGGAAAAGAGCCCTACTTCCCAATGCAGAGGAAGAAAGTGGCCCAGACTGGCCCCACCCTGCAGTCTCACCTTGCTCAGGGACAGCACTGTGGACACAGCCCGGAGGGAGAACTCCAGTACCACGAGGGCGGCCACCCGGGCCCCCACCACGGTCAGGAACAGGGTCAGACCAGCCAGGTGCACTGTCTCCAGTGAGGCCCACTGCGCTCGCAGCCGCTGCTTATGGGTCTGCCGCTGGGGGTCACTGTGGGGGCAGAATGGGGTGCGGGCTGGGAGGTGGGATCACAGTGTCCGGTCCTGGGAGGGATGCCAGGGTCCCAGCCCCACTCTTAGCGGAAGCCAGATTCCGCGCAGGGACCAACTGCCTGGGTAGGGCTGGGTGGCACCGACGTGGGCACTCACTTGACACAGGCCACGAAGAAGTAAACTTTTAGGAGACTGTTGAGAACCGAGACTCCAAGGGCCCCGATTAGGCCTAAGCCGGACAAAGGAGAGGGTGAGGGGGGCGTTAGGATCGTAGGGGAGGTGGCAGGTTAGGGCAGGGGGCAGCTGGGTGCGGAGCCGCCCCCCCCCCCACGTGGGTGGTGAGGCCCACCCTGCACCCCGCCCACCCGAGGAGGGGGCGGAGCCCAATGCACATCTAGGAGGCGCTCACCTTGCAGGAGGCTGTCGAAGAGACTGGAACCCCACTCAAAAGAAGGGAGGCCGGGGAGCCAGGAGGAGAGGGAAGGGAGGGAGAACATGGCAGCCTCCAGGAATCCAGCCCCAGCCTCGGGCCGGGTCTGTGCTGGGACAGACCCAGTGACATCACCGGTCAAAGGTGTCTCTACAGGACAGGGGAGGAACTAGGACGGGGTCAAAGACCTGGGGGCGGAGCGGGAGAGCCAGAAGCTTTAGACTGTCCAGCCAGCAGGAATCAAGGGGGTGCTGTCAGCCCGCTGCCGCTGGTGGCTTCTCATTTGGGCCTGAAGGGCAAAGCAGTTAACTCTAGTGCTGTCTGTCCCCGCTAGACCGTCAAGCTCCATGCCTTCCCTCTGCTCACCCGGCCTTCCCAGACGCAGGTGTGTCCCGCACTCCACCCAAGTTCCCAAAGCACAGGGTCTTCTGCACAGCCTCTGTCGCCCCTTCTGAGATCTAGAAGTCTAGTTTCTCTAGGCCTCAGGGGAAGAGGGGTTTGGAATCCTCTGAAGACTCTGGCCGAATGCCGCCTGCCTCTCGGACATACTGTTCCTCTTGGGTCCACTAGGTGGCAGGCCTCACCTGGGCAGGTGGCGGCTGGTTTCTGGGTCCTTCCTAGAAAGGGCTTGAGAGCTGAGAGTTTGGCAGTCAGGGTCAGGGAAGCACAAGGGAGTCGCGGAAGTACACAAAATAGAAAACTTTATTGGAGTGTCGGTCTAGAGCAGTTTTTCGCCCTTGGGATGTGGTTGGGGAAGGAGCTGCCTGGCCGAGGCGTTGGTTACTGGGGGCCTCACAAACACTCCTGTCTCAACAGTCTCCTGGAGTGTGGCTGCAGTCCGGAGAAAGGGCACCCTCTTATCTGAGCCCCCACCTCCTGCGCACCCTCTGGATATACACAAATGCGAAGCCCTCAATAAAAGTCTGAACTCAGGGATGCTCCCAGGTTCGTGCTGAAGGCCTAACCCCAGTTCCTCAGGAAGGGACAGTGGAGACAGTGGTAGCTACCTCTAATTTAACGTGCAGTTCCTGTGCCGGCCCTGTCCAATATAACTGCGTTTTCCCTGTCTCTTCTCCCCATCCTCACGCCTCTCCCTTTCTTTTTCTTTTTTTTCTTTTCTTTTTTTTTTTTTGGTTTTTCGAGACAGGGTTTCTCTGTAGCTTTGGAGCCTGTCCTGGAACTCCCTTGGTAGACCAAGCTGGCCTTGAACTCACAGAGATCCACCTGTCTCTGCCTCCCAAGTGCTGGGATTACAGGCGTGCGCCACCACCTCCCGGCTGCCTCTCCCTTTCTTTATCCCTCTTTCTCTCCCCCACTCTGCTCTTCTCTCTGTTCTTCCCTCTCTCTCTCTCCTCTCCCCAAACCCTTTTCTTTCTCTCCTCTCTTTGGGTCTCGCATAGCCCAGGCTGGCCTCAAACTCACCATGCATCTGAGAATGAACTTGAACCCCTTGATCCTCCTGGCTCTACCTGTGTGTGCAGTGCTGAGATCACAGGCATGTGCCATCAGGCCTGGTTTATTCGGTGCTGGGGATGGAACCCAGGGCTTCATGAGCACCGGGCAGGCAGGCTGCCGGCTGATCTGTCTCCAGCCTGACTGGGAAGAAGCTGCCCAGCTCAGAGTCAGGGACAGAGGCCTCTGGAGAAGTAAGCCCTGGGCTAAGGATGTCAATTGCGTAACTAACATGCCCAGACCCTGGTTTTACCACATCACAAGTAACAGAAATAAATGCTAACACTGCCCATACCTTCTTGGGCTTCCAGGCTTCTGAAAGTAAGAAAATAGGTTTTTGTTTTTCAAGCTGCCAAGGCTTTGGAACTTTGACCAGCTAGAGTCTGGGGACCCCAAGGCCTCCCTCGGGGCTCAACCATGAGTCTCCTCATGTGCCGTGGTTTCTGAGGGATCTGTGGCCCAAGGGTTCTGACTGTTCCCTTGCTGAGAGCAGAGGATTGGGGTGGGCAGACTCCAACCACAGTCCTGTGTCTGTCACCACAAAGCCGTGTGGTTCCAGCCAGAGTGGTGTCTCAGTTTCCTTGTGCTCCGAGAGGATTGTGTGGTCCCACAGTGGCTGGAGGACGGAGGAGCCGGTGTCACTGAGTGGCTCTGTCCATGGGCACCCTTTCATGAGGGTGCTACTGCGGCAATATACTACAGCATGGTAACCCAGGGGAGAGGAAAGGGTGAAGGGGCGGTGACTTGGGGTGAACTAGTCCTGGGGCTCTGGTCGATCACAGTTGTCCACAATCCCGACTCAAGCCCCCCATCTGGGCCTGACTCAAGCTGGCTCGGGGCAGCCAGTTCTATAGAAGCCAGCCATCACTTCCACCAAATGCCAGGCTTGGTGGTGGGCTGAGGGACAAGGCTAGGTGCCCTGGTGCTGGGCCCTTGTGGTCAGCTTCCGCAGCTCATCCCAGAAGAACATGCTAAGGATGGTGTGGGGGCCCAAGCGCAGATAGGCAAGGCCTAGGCCCTTGTAGAGTGCTAGGGGCCCCTCCTGTTGGCAGATCTTCACCAGGCAGTCAGCGAGGCCGCTGTACAGCTGGCCCTGGGGATAAACATAGGGTGAGGGTCACATCAAGAGTTGAGAGGTCCCAGGTGACAAAAGCAAGTGTGTCTAGCGGTGGGGTCAGAAGGAACACCCAGTCCTACAGGCCTGGGCGGATTATACATTGTGATGTTAACAAGGCCCTCGTCCCTCAGGCAGATAGCCTTCTGCAGGGGTGCAGCTCGTATAACCCACTCAATCATCTCGGTTCTGACACTTCCGACTGGCATCACCACAGGAAGGCCACGATTCCGATCCTGCCCCTTCTGCTGACCCTCTCGGCAGCCTCCACTTGACCTCTCTGAGCTGATTTCCTCATCAGGAAATAGAATAAAATCCAGTCGGAGGACTTAGGACATGCATGCTTCCGTGTTGTGAATATGATGTGTGTGTGTGTGTGTATTGTGTATGTGTGTATGTGTGTGTGTGTATGTGTGTGTATGTGTGTGTGTATGTGTGTGTATGTGTGTGTGTGTATGTGTGTGTATGTGTGTGTGTGTATGTGTGTATGTGTGTGTATATATGTGTGTGTGTATGTGTGTGTATGTGTGTGTGTATGTGTGTGTGTATATGTGTGTGTGTATGTGTGTGTATGTGTGTGTGTCCCATTGCCCCACAGCCTACATTTCCTCGTCTCCTGCTCACCTTGCCAGCTCTGTCCACCGGTTGGTTGTATAGGCGAGTGCTGACCACGTCGAAGGGAGCCATGACTGTAGCCACAGCTATACTGCTAATCATGCCTCCAGCTAGGGCCACCATCCAGCTGTCCTCCAGAAACCACTGTGGGGATGGATCAGGCTGTTGACCCTGCCCACTGCCCTCTGCTCACCCATGCTGGGCCCTCCCTGCCCCAAGCCCACGAAGGATGGAAGGCTTTGGGTAGGCAAGCAAATCAGACCTCTCCAGCCATTCCCAGCCTGCAACACCAATCCTGTGTTCCTCCATGGTTTTAGGGTTCACTGATGACCCCTAGCTCCTATTGGACAGAAGGGCTAGGTCACAACTACAGTGACAGAGCCAACAACTTTATTTTCTTCCTCCCTTCCCGATCTCCTCTTCCCTCCTCCCCCTCTTCTGTTTCTTTTTGTTGAGACAGGTATTGCTATGCAGCAGGCTGTGCTCCAATTGCAATCCTCCTGCCTCCACCTTCTAAGTGCTGAGATTACAGCTGAGAAACATTGCCCTTAGCTGCGACTCCCCTCTCCTTCCTCCATCTCTCGCCTTCTTCCCATGACTCCTCCTCTCTTCCTTCTATCTCTCCCTCCTTCTCCCCTTCCTCCCTTCCTCCCTTCCCCTGTCTTTCTTCCTCTCTTTTGACAGGGTCTCATGTAGTAGGTAGCCTAGACTGACTTTAAAACCTGTGTAGCTGAGGACCACCTTAAGATTCTTGATCCCCCTGCCTCAACACTCTAAGTCTTAGGAACGTAAGTGTGTCTCACCACATTCAGCAAGATCAGGTTTTATTCTGGACCCCATCTGTCACCACCCGTGTGTGAAAGAGGCAGGGGCCCTCCCTCTCCATCTAGACAGTGTCCCCAGCCCCTTACCTGTCGCTCCTGTACCCAAGCCTTAGCAGATGCAAAGGTGGCCAGCTGGGCAGCTGAGCCCACTGTGACTCGGGGCACAGCCCCGCCCACACCCCGCCACAGCCCCAATAGGCCCTGCTGGCGCCAGATGGTCTCCAAGGCACCCAGGACACTCTGCGGGGAAGAAAGGGTGTGGGTCACTAGAGAGCCACAGTCCTGCACAGCCTGGAGCCCAGGGTTCTGGGGAGATGTTTTACCTGATGCTGGTGCTGATGCCCCACGGCCATAGCAGCCACTGTCTGGGCCTGCAACTGGGTCTTGACCTGGGAGTCCAGAGCAGATTGAGGGCTTTAGGATAGAGACTGGGGAATGAGCTGGGCACGTTTGAGCCCCTCTCCTGTATGGTAGCCCTCAGTTCACACCTGAAGCTTGGAGGTAGTCTCAGTGGGCTTGAGTTCACTCAATATTTACTTTGGTTCTCTTTTGAGACAGGGTTTCTCTGTGTATCCCTGGTTGTCCTGGAACTCACTCTGAAGACCAGGCTGGCCTCGAACTCACAGAGATCCAGTTGCCTCTGCCTCCCGAGTGTTAGGATTAAAGGCATGTGCCACACCTGGCTTCAAGTTTCTTAAGTAGCCCTTTGGGCCTCTGTCCTACCACTCTCTCAAGGACAGAGGACTTCAGTGGCCAGATCAGGATGCAACAACTCACGCTCAGCGGAAGCTTTTATTCCTACCATATGCCAGGCTATGCAGAACTAATCACAAGCAAATGACAACTAGGGTCTACCTACTGCATAGCCTGCTCTATCTTCTGGCTAAGACAAGTGGGCATGGGCCCCAAAAGAGCAAGGGTTGTCTGAGCGAGGGCAGATTCCAGATCTGAGCCTGATATTCCCAGGAAACCGTCCCCTCCCAGCCTTCCTCGCCCAACCCAGGGCCACAGAGAAAACACTCACCAGGTAAGCAGGACTTCCCACAAAGGCTCCCAGTGCCCCGGCCACAGCACCTGCAACCACAGTCCCCCCTGGTTGCTGGGTGAAGCCAGCCTGGCATGCCAGACTATAGCAGTAGAAGCGGACACCATTCATGAGGCCCTGGTAGAGAAGGCCAGCGGCCAGCCCCTTCTGCAGGCCCCACAGGCCATCTGCATGGGCAATGGCTGCAGCAGAAGACACAAGGCCCCGGTAGGGCCGTGGGTAAGTGCCTGGGGCCTGCAACTCCCCTTGCAGCTGCAGACGAGTCTTTACCACTTCCAAGGGATTGGTGAACACGCATGCCAGGCAGCAGGCTGAGGCACCCAGCACCAGGTCCACAGTTGGGGTCACCATATCCCGTGCATCCGTGGCAGGAGCCATCTCTGCCTGGATCAGCCACAGCACAGGCCATAGGTGGCCGTGTCTAGGCTGTTTGCACCCATGTGTGGCCGCAGGCCTGGGGACCGAGGGGGCCCCGTGCCATCTCTAGAGGACAGATCTGGTCAGTGACTGGAGGCCCAGGGTCTGTCTTGGAAGTCCACCTGTTGTTCAGCAGACTGGGGCTGTGGGAGTCTGGCCACACCCCCTCTGGCTCGGGCCAATCCCAGCTGCTGCAGGCGAGGCGGGCCTGGACCCTGGGATCTGGAGTAAAGGTCACCAGGGACGGGAAGGAGAGTGGAGCAGGAAGAAAGAGCCAAATTAGGGGAGGGTGTTCCTCCTTGTCCTCTAGACCTCTGTCCCATCTCTAGTCCCTGTCTGGCTCCAGCTAAAGCCCTGGGCATGTGGCAGCTTGGCCCTAGGCACAGGCTACCTGCACTGACCAGCAACTGTCCCGTCTCTGCATCCGCCATAGCCTGTGTGAAATCCTCAGTCTTCCAGTCTGCTTCCCTCAGATTATGGCTCCGTTTCCTCCCTCCCTTCCTTCCTTTAAGTTCCACTTAGTTTTTAGTATCTTTCTTTCTTTCTTTTTTTTTTTTTTTGAGACAAGGTCTGTGTAACTTTGCTATCCTGAATCAGCTTTGTAGACCAAAGTGACATCAAGGTACAGAAATTCACCTGCCTCTGCCACCTAGTGCTGGAATTAAAGGTGTGCACCACCATTCCCACACCCAGCTTTTTATTTTAGTTTGTGTGTGTATCCCTGGCTGTCCTAGAACTCACTCTGTAGACCAGCCTGGCCTTGAGAGATCCACCCTCTGCCTCCCAAGTGCTGGGATTAAAGGTGTGGCCACCACCGCCCAGCTTTCATGGTTGCTTTTCCACAAGAGGTTATGTAAAGGAGGACCCCAGAGCCCCATTGATGAGGCAGGTCTCATTTCCAGACTGGCTGGGACTCAGCGTATAGCCCAGGCCACCTTCAAACTCATGCCAATCTCCAGGTGCCTCTGCCCCGCAGCACCTGAGGGCTGGCAGTACAAGCAGGCACGTCCATGCCCACTTTCACTTATTACTTGTTTATGTATAGGGGTGTTTTACCCACATCTATCTCTGTGTGTACCGGATGTCCATGGAAGCCAGAGAAGGTGTTTTATCCTCTGGAACTGGAGCTACCATGTGGGTGGGTGCTAGGAATTGAACCCAGGTCCTCTGGAAGAGTTCTAACCAAGAACAATTTCTCCAACCCCATTAATCTTTCTTTTTTTTCTTTCTTTTTCTTTCTTTCTTTCTTTCTTTTTTTCTTTCTTTCTTTCTTTCTTTCTTTTTTTTTTTTTTTGAGACAGGGTTTCTCTGTCTAGCTCTGGCTGCCCTGGAACTATGTAGACCAAGCTGGCCAGGGACCACAGAGATCCGCCTGCCTCTGCCACTTGAGTGCTGGGGCTAAAGGTGTGTGACCATGCCCAGCCAACCCCATTTATGTCAATGCATATATACACACACACACACACACACACACACACACACACACATATATATATATATATATGAGACAGGGTCTCACTATATAGTTTAGGCTATCCTGTATGTGTACATGTTTATGTGTGTGTGTGTGTGTGTGTGTGTGTGTGTGTGTGTAAGGGGATACACACAGGACAACTTCTTTGGGAGCCATTATTGAATAAAAAAAAAAAGGGTGGTTACTTGAACACAAATCCTGCTCCGGCATCAGAACAGACACTCTGGACAATGGGACTAGCCACCCCGGCCACACTGCACACCCACTCAACCCAATGCACATACTTACAACTGCTCATTTCTAGAGTTTTCCCTTCCCTATTTTAGATTTCAGGGAATCAGACCGTGGAGAATGGTCTGCTGACGAGGGGGAGGAGGGGTCACCGAGCATGACTCTGGTCTCCATTGGGGGACTGATGTGTGAAGAGCCTGCTTCGAACAGCGCCTCCCACAGAAGAGGTCCACACCCTCCTCAATCCCCAACTTCTAGTACCTCAGCCTGGTTCACCCAAAACTTCAGAGTCCTTGGGTGGGAGGGCTGGAAAGGTAAGGGCCACTGTGAAGAGTAACCTTTGTGGCTCTAGGCATTTCCTTAACAACCGGACCACCAGGCTCCCACTCTTGGCTATGTAGGAAACAGAAAGGCTGGGGGTGGTGGTGTTCTGGGCCTCAATCCTTCAGGCAGTGGAACCATGGAAGCAGCTGGGGCAGACCTGGTTCTGATTCTTCTTCTTTTTCTCCCCCCGAGATAGGGTTTCTCTGTGTAACCCTGGCTGTCCTGGAACTTGCTCTGTAGAACAGGCTGGCCTAGAACTCACAGAGATCTGCCTGCCTCTGCCTCCTGAGTGCTGGGATTAAGGGATTAATAGGCGTGCACCACTACTGCCCAACTCTGGTTCGGATTCTACATGGCAGTTTGTTGGGCACAGAATGGACGATGAAGATGTTGCAGTGGGGAACCCTCCCTCCCCATCTCACGCCTAAAGAGGGCCAGTGACAAGTCTCAGCAATATAATGTCAATTTTATTTAAAAAAAAAAAGACAAAGTCCAATCCATCTGACCCATCCCCAGAGGGATCCAACGAAGACCTCAAGAAGGGCCAGCTCTAGCCAAGCCTGGGTCAGTCAGGTGTCAAAGAGCCCAAGCTCATGGGCTCTGCTCTCCCAGGCCCTCTCCTTTGCTCCTGGCAAGAGGCGCCAACGGATCCCTGGCTCCTCCAAGCTCTGTTGTACTTGAGGGAGAGGAGAGGCAGAGCTGTGGACATGCAAGGCCTCCTGGCAGCCATGGAGGGCTGCTGGTTGGGCCCAGGCCGTGTGAGCAGGCCACTGTGCACGGGGTGGATGTGTCAGAGGAGGCATGCACAGCTACCTAGTGTTCCCACTTTCCTGCACAGTGAGGACTGTTCAAAAACGAACAAGAATGGCTGGGCACTCACGACCCCCAGGGGGCCCTGACCATCTGCCCAGGCCCCTGGCCCAGGAAAAGAAGATGGCACGCCCGCCCTCCTGATCTCTTTGCTCCCCTTAAGTGGATGCTATTATTCTCACGGCCACCCCGAGCAGATGGAAAGGACTCGAATGGTGGCCCAGGGAACACCATGTGTCTACAGAGCCCACAGGGCTCAGACCTTCTCCCCAGTGACCTCTAGTCACTCCCTGTTGGGCGGGACACGCAGAGGTCTAGGCGCCCACTCTGGATCCCTGTCTCGAGCCACACTAGTGGTTCTGCCACCCCAAGGCAGGAGTGGGCTGTAGAGGCCTGTGGACACCTGAATCCGAAACAGCATGGTGGCACACCACAGTGTACATGCTGCCCAGCCACGCCTCAGCACCAGGGGTCCCGGGAGGCTCTCCCTCGGCACAGACTGTCACTTCGCTGCCAGGCGCTATGAATGAGGCTCAGGGCGTCTTCGAATTTCTGCTTGATGGAAGCTTCATGAATTGCCTTGTGAGGGAGATCTACCTGTGGCGGACAAGCAGGAAGCATAAAGGCTGCAGGCTGCGTTCCCAGGAGCCATGGAAGACCTTTAGGGCCCTACACACCCCTTTGGGAACATCGTCCATGTTGCGAGTTTCTCTTTTGCTCTGTTCACACAACCCAAGCTCTCAGGTCTACCTGGAATTCACTAGGCATGTTTCTATCCTTGACTGTTCTTCACCTCAGTGTATAGCTCCTCCAGAACCACAGTGGGCAGGGAGCACATGTGTGCAAAACAGTACCTCTCCCTGGGTGTGGTGTGATATGGGAGTCCCCTATGTATGCTGTGGATACCATTGGTTAATAAAGAAACCGCTTAGGACCTATAGCAGGTAGGTGGGGAAAACTAAACTGAATGCTGGGAGAGAGGAGGTGGAGTCAGAGAGAAGCCATGTAGCTCTGCTGGGCACAGACACTGGAACTTTACCCAGTAAGCCACAGCCTTGTGGCAATACACAGATTAATACAAATGGTTAAATTAATATGTAAGAGTTAGCTAATAAGAAGCTAGAGCTAAGCCGGGCGGTGGTGGCGCACGCCTTTAATCCCAGCACTTGGGAGGCAGAGGCAGGCGGATCTCTGTGAGTTCGAGACCAGCCTGGTCTACAAGAGCTAGTTCCAGGACAGGTTCCAAAACCACAGAGAAACCCTGCCTCGAAAAACCAAAAAAAAAAAAAAAAAGAAGAAGAAGCTAGAGCTAATGGGTCAAGCAGTGATTTAATTAATACAGTTTCTGTGTAATTATTTCAGGGCTGAGCAGCCAGGAACCAACAAACGACCTCCTTGCAACATGGCCATAGCACATGCTACCCAGGAACCAGAGGCAAAGGGTTCCCTGTGAATTCCAGACTAGCCAGAATTGCACAGCAAGACCTTGTCTCTACAAAAAACAAAAACCCCAACCACAACAAAACAAAAAACAAAAGCTACTACCTCTCCAGGGCTCTGGGGAAGAGGAGCTCCTGTTTTGGGTCTCACCAGGCCCCATTTTTAGCTTTGACAAACTAGCTGATATTGGGACATGCCACTCTGGCCCTAAGTTTCTGTGTCTCAGCAATGTTTGTGAATTGCTGCCCCCAGAACCCTGCAGGTGAGGTCAGGCCCCAAGAACCACTAGGTACCTACCTGGTAGATGGCTTTCCACCCAGAGCTCAGGGCAGTCAGGAAGCGGTCCAGTTCAGAAGTACAGCTCAGATAGATGACCCAGGGTTGGAGCAGCTGTGGGCTATCCTGGGAGAACTCCTAGAGACAGCAGGTCCTGGGTGAGCATGCATGGATTTCCTTGGGCAGGGCCTGTGCCCTTGTTCCCACCCAACTCACCAGGATGCAGTACTCCTTGCCCAGTTCTGTGGAGATGGCACTGATGTCAGCCAGCCTGGCTGTGCCCAGGGAGCGGAAGAAGCTGGTTTGGCAATCCTCATGGCATGTGAAGAGGCGGTCCTCGGTGATTACCAGGCAGCAAGGGATACAGGGGCTGGGAGCCACCCCTTGGGGTATGACCTGGATATTGGCAGAAGGTGGGAGAGGCAACCTGTTTCTCCGGGGTGACCTGTACCAGGAATCCCCTATCAGACTGTCTACCTTAGCGGTGGAGGAAGAGGTGGGAGAATGGTTCAGGCTACAGTCCCCTGAGCCTGTGCTCATTCTTGGGCTGTCCCCTGGGGTCTACCATCCTGGCCCTCCCAGGCTGGGCTGATGGTGCAAGCAGGACACTTACTCCTTTGGACACGGCCTGGCAGAGATGCTGCATCCAGTCAGCCATCTCAGCCTCGCTGTCGGCACTCAGCTCCAGGCAGGGCCGGTCAGCCAGAATGACCTGGAAGGCGTGGGGCCGATCTGTGGTGTTGGATCTCCGGCAGCCACCGCACTGCTCCCCCCTGGGCCAGAGGAGGAGGGTGAAATGGCAGGTGAGGAGGCTGGAGCGGGAGACCCTGGCGCTGGCTGAGGTGTGCAGACACCGGGTCCCGGGCCCTGGTTCTAGGGACACTGATGTGTGCTTAGCAACCCCACTGTTCCTGGCTGCATGACAACCTGTATCTCCAGAAGTGCCAAGAGCCCTTGGGGTACCCGAACATAGCCAGGTGAGAGGGTACAAAGCCACTCACTGCACCTGCTCAGACCCAGGGGTCTGCTTCTCATTGGGTGGGGCTCCCTTCTCTAGGCAAAGGGTGCCTCCTCATTCATCCTGCCTCCATGGCTCCCTACAGCTTGTGAACCCCAAGACACTAGGGGGCTGCTGGATAGCGGAGAGAAGGGCAGAAGGACAGCAAGTTCTCGGCCTCGGACTCAGAGTGGACTCCAGACAGGACACCTAGCCACGACACCTGCCCCGTACCCTTTTCCTGGGACACTTACCCCATGTTCACGGAGAGCAGGGGAATGACGTCAGTGCGGTCAGGATACTGGTAGAGGATCCCGTTGCTGTAGAGTCACAATGCAGTGAGGTGAGGCCTGGCTAAGAAGATCCCAGGGGTCCCTTATAAATTGGCTGGGAACCAGGGACCTGCTTTCTTTCTTCCTTCCTTCCTTCCTTTTCTTTTTTTAAGGTTTGGTTTTTTGGGGAGACAGGGTTTCTCTGTAGCTTTGGAGCCTGTCCTGGAACTAGCTCTGTAGACCAGGCTGGCCTTGAACTCACAGAGATCCGCCTGCCTCTGCCTCCAGAGTGCTGGGATTAAAGGCCCGCCACCGCCGCCGGGCTGGGGTCTGCTTTCTATGGGAGGGGTTATAAAAGGAATCTGAGAATGGCTGGGGAGAACACTGCCCCTTCCTGGGCACAGCTGAAGGTCTGTCATCAGGGTTTCGGGCATCTGGGAATCTGTGCCCTAAGAACTGGCTGGACAGAAAAACTAACCCCACAATACTGTGGAGAAAGGAGGCATCCTCCCCTGGGCCTCTCATGCTAGGGACCTGACATCCCCAGGGCCCACTGCTGCGGGGGTTCCCACCTGAGCACCACAAAGCAGGTCTTCCAGTGTTCCTTGCCCAGATAGGAGGTGCCAGCCTTGTAGTGCAGCACACCTTCTTTGGTGATGGTGCCCTCGTGGGGTGAGCACTGGCAGGGGACAGGGCCCAGGGCCTCGTCCATGGGGTCCTCCCAGTGCACGAGCCCGTAGAAATGCACGGTCACGGTGGATGCCTGGGGTTCAGCAACAGACAGAGCCTCAGCTTACCATAACCCAGCCCCAGGGACAGTGAGAACAAAGTAACCTCAGGACATAGCCAAGTGAGCAAGAGGATGGCCCAGGAGGAAAGCCCTCCCTGCGAGGTGACTGAGAAAGGATATGGGCACCATTTGTATTATTCAGACAAGGCAGGCTGACGTTGGCCGCTCGAGTTTCCTCCCCAGTCACTGACCTCACATTTGGATTCCTGGGCGACAAATTTGGCCAATGCCAACTTTTCCATGGTGGCATCAGTCAAGATGCTAGGGTAGGGTGGCTCCCGGCAGCCTTTGATCATGGCTGACTTCAAAGATGCCAAGAAGAGCCTGTGTGGGGAGTGCGGTTTGTTGTCAGAGGCCTTGGGGATAGGTCCTCGGTGATCAGGACTTTGTCCTGAGAACTCCTGGCCCAGAGGGCTAAGAGAAACTAGGGGCTGAGGATCCTGGAATCAGGGCAGTGGTGGACCCTGCATCCCTGGATGGTGCCCAGAAAAGGCCTGACCATTCCTAGTGTCCAAAGGGCCCTGGATTCTAAAAGTAAAGAGAGACTAGCCAAAGTGTTGGCCAGTAGGACCTGACCACTCCGGTCAGTACAGTTAGGACCTCAGCATGTAATTCTCTGTCTGTAGTCCAGGGCACACCCAGGACAGTAGCCTGGCTCCTGGGTCTCCCCTCCCATTGGACCTCACACCAGCCCTTTCCTCTCCATGAGTCCTGAGGGGCTGAGGTCACCTGGGCTGACAGGAGTCAGATGGCCAGTGACCATCGACTTCCCTGCCTCTGTAAAGAGACCGCACGCTCTTAGGGGAACAGTTGGGTGTCTGTTTTTACCCCTAGCCATGCCCGTGGCAGATGTTGAGTCCCCTGTCCTGTTGGGGGGGGGGGGGAAGCTAACACTCACTCAGCCAGGGCCACGTCAGCCGTGTCCAGCAGAAACTGCTTCCTGCGGTTGGTGCAAACCAGCTTGATGGTCTGTTGGTCAAGACCAACCTGTCAGAAACCAAACAGGGCTTGGTCACTGCCCAGCATAAGGGGCAGCGTGGCCAGATTGAGGGTTGGCTGGGATCAGGAAGGGAGAAAGCACACGTTTGGGGTCACTACTAGGAAGGCCCCTGACCAAGAAATGAGGTCTCTCATGAGTTAGGGAAGATGTCAGAGATCAGAGACACCTTCGCATTTGACTCCTGTCTCTCGTGTGTGCAGAGGCCTCTGGATGTTGGTGCCCAACCCAGGATGGACCTTGCTCTGCAGCTCTGAGCATGGGTGGCCTGAGAAGCCGCATCCCTAGGCGGGTCCACCCACTGCAGAGTCTGCACTCACCGACACATAGTCAAGTTCATTGTAAGAAACGGCTTCTTCCACCAGGTATGGTTTCTCTGTGGCCCCTGAGAGAGGAGATGACAGCACCCATTACCCTGGCTGGTCTTTTCCCCCTCCCCAGCCCCCTCCGTACCCAGCAATAGTGGAGCAGAACGACAGACTGGGTGCGGGTGCGTAGCCCAGCTAGCAGTACCTCCCTGGGGACACCTTGTCATTAGTATATACTTAAAGTGGGGGCAGGGGGCTGGGACAGGGGAGCTCAACCCCACCCTCTCTGGCCTGGGGTGGCAGGCACCTTTCCGAAGCAGGTAGACGTAGCAGTCTGTGAGTAGCACGTACAGCAGCTGCAGGTTGCCCTCCATGTGCCCCGTGCTCATCCGGATCATCTAAGTCGAAGCAAACGGGAGTCAGCTCAAGCTCCTGCCCTGCCGGACTTGCATGCACACTGAGGAGTGTGGGTGTCCCAACCCGCCTTTGCTGCATCGCGCGATGGCTCCCCACTTCGGGGACTTACTTTGAACAACTGCTCTTCGTTTTCTCTAAAGACATGGATCATCAGTAGGAGCAAGTGATTGTTGTCTACTCTGTGACAGACAGGGACAAGGGTCGGGAGGAGCGGGGTCAGACGCAGGGTCACAAGCCTTTCCGTCTCCTGACAGCAGGCTAGACCTCCCATCCCTGCTGACCTGGCAGATCCTGCACCAGGTGAAGACAGCCCTCACCTGAACTCGGAGGGGTGAGTCATCTCTGAAGGGCTCCCCTGACCCTCATCTACCCCAGAGTCCTCAGCGCTGCTCAGACACGGACTGGGCTGGTCTCGCTTGAGCTTGCAAAGAGCTTCCTGGGTTCCGAGTTCAGGCTGGGACACAGGTTCAGGCATGGGCTCCTGGCAGGCCAGTGGCAACTGGGTGTCCTGTTCCCGAGGCTCTGGCTGCTGAGCTTCCTCTTGCGAGTCCTCTAAGGGCTCAGGTGCCTGTCCCTCTCCTCTTCCTCCCTCCTCTTCTTGGACAGCAGTCGCAGGGCTACCAGGAACATGCAGCGGTTGGCTAGGCCCTGCAGGGTCATGGTGGCTGCCACCTGCTGCAACAGTACTTGGACTCTCGACCGTAAAGCGGTAGAAGTCCATTGGGGCTGGAAGCCCCTCACTAAAGTCGCCAAATGGTGGTTTCTCCGGGGCCTCCCCCGGAGAGCCGGTCCGAAAGGACTGATCTGGGGGATCAACGTGGGAGCACCACGTGCTTGGGTCCAGCTGTCCATGGAGCTTGTCAATGACCTTGCTCAGGGGCTGTCCCAGGCACTCCATGGAGGTGTCCTTCATCTCTGGGATTAACAAGCCCATCTGGCTGAGCTCGGAGTGTTCACTGCTCTCAGCTGCACTGCTGGGCCCCTCCCCTTGCTCCTGCGGGGAGGCAAGTGCAGTAGCTGGCAAGTCCCGCCCCAGGTTTGGGGTGCCCACAAGTCCGTCACCATCCCCCTGCCTAGAGGTGGGGTGCAGCGGGCTTGCTTCCTCGTCCAATTTGGTCTTTTTCTTCTTACCAATTTTCTTCTTCTTGGTGACCCTGCGACAGCAGTGACAGGAAGTTAATGCTTTAGTACCCACTGTGTATAGGCTGGGTCAGAGTGGCAGTTCGGAGGGTATATGGCCCTGGGCAGTACAAGGTGAGAGACTTATGGTGCTGGCAGAGATGGGTAGGAGGGACAGCCAAGAGAGGCAGAAATGACTCCTGAGCAGGTCTACAAATTCTAGCTGATAGAATTGAGGTAGCAGCCAGGCCTGCTGGTGCAAACTTATGGTCCCAGCACTTGGGAGGTGGAGGCAGGAGAATTGTGAATACAAGGCCTGCCTGGGCTACACAGCTAGAACCCATCTCAAACACAAAAAGCAGAAAAAAAAATCTGAGCTAAGTTAGGCCCAGGAGCCCAAGTCTATAATCCCAGCACTAAGGAGGCAGAGGTAGAAGGTCATTTGAGGCAAGCCTGATCTACAGCTGAGTTCCAGGCTAACCAGGGCTATTTAGTGAGACCTTGTCTCAGAAACAAAATAAAGCAAAACAAGCCCAGCCGAGCCGCCACGCCTGTCCAGGAAGCACACCCGTCCAGGAAGCACGCCTGTCCAGGAAGCACACCCGTCCAGGCCACGGTTAGCTGAACCGACGACTCTGTACTCGGTGCTACCCCTCAGGATGTGATCAGATCTTTCCTAGGTACCACTGGGGATAAACCATGTGCTCCGAAGTGCCTCCCAGTTTCTGGGTCTGCCGTCTTGGCTTTGCTCCGAGTTTCTGGGTCTGCCGTCTTGGCTTTACTCGTTGGTTCTAAGATGGCTGAGAGAGCCCAGCTAAGATACTTCAGGGCTGAGTCTCTTAAAGCTCCTGTGTACTTTAACCAACCTGAACAAGAGTATGTGTGTATGTGTGTATGGGGGGGGGGATGTGTGTGTGTGCATGCATGTGAGTGTGTGTGTGTCCCAAGCCCAGACCCTAGGGAGTAATGCTCCTTCCTCAGGCCAGAGGTGTGATGGGATATGGGACTTCTTTCCTCATATGATGGGCTCTGGAGAGCTCTCAGAGTAGGCCCCAGGGAGACCAGAGAGCTGAGATGGTTCTGGTCAAGCGCCCCCTCCACTCCCCTTTGCATAACTTTGTCCATGTGTCAAGGACATGAACCATGAAGCAGGCTTGATGAGAACCAAAACCAGAGATCTCAGAATGTGTGCTGATTTCTTAGCCCTGGGAGGCTGGGGCAGGAGGATGGCAAGTTTCAGTCCAACCGGGGGTTCACACATATATAGTAAGGTCCTGTCTTACAAACAAACCTAACAGAGCAAATACTCCAGGAAGGTGGTGGACCCCAAGGTGGTTTCTGGTCCTGGCTGGGCTAGACAAAAAGCCCAGAGGCCAGGCAGCGATGGCTGCTGCCAAGGCCAGTCCCTCCAGGGCTTACTCCAAGATGTATGCTTGTGTCCCTCTCAAGAGGAACACTGACCAAGTAATGGTGTCAAAAGGGGTGCTTCTGAGAGGTGCTAAGGCCACGGGGCAGAGCCCTCTGAATGGGACCATGGTCCTAAAAGAGAGGTGTCTCCATCCTGACATGAGAACACACTCAGACAGATACGTGTGGACATAGAGAAGGTCCTTCTCTCAGGGACTGTGGGTGTGGCACCCTCACCTCGGCCTCCAGAATAAAGATCTGATGTGGCCCCGTGAGATGGTGCATATCTTTAATTCCAGTACTCAGGAGGCAGAGGATGAGTTTGAAGCCAGTCTGGTCTACATAGTAAGTTCCAGGGTGGCCAGGGCTACACAAAGAAACCCTGTCGCGGACCAAAAAAAGTCCCCCCTTCTGTTATTTCTGCCACCTGTCTCTGCACTTGGTTACAGAAGCCTGCCTGCGACAGATCTTCTGATCCCTGTGGCCCCAAACCGTACAAGGTGTGAAGGGGATGCTTCTTAAGTCTCAGTGATGTCCTCTGCCCTTGGGACAGCCCTTGTCTGCCCTGGACTACATGGCGAGCCCAGAGGTGGACGCTGGGCACTAGGTGCTCACCCACCTTCTCCGGGCCCCTCCCTGCTGACCTGATGACTTCAAGCTCTGTACAGGCATCTGATTGGTCTGGGGTCTGGGCCTCTTCCTTCTCCTGAGAGGTAGCATGCACAGGGGTGGTGTCAGACGATGACACAGCCTCGGGCTGCTCCTCGTTGAAGGGGTTATGGCGCTGGGTGGGGCTCTTGGTGGATGCCTTGCTACTGGTCAGGTCCGAGGCAGTGGAGCGGGGACCGCTGATGGTATCTGTGAGGTCTCCATCTGTAAGGACAAAGAGACAGGACACACACAGCCCATCAGCTCCCAACTGGGCCCCAGAGGTTGCCTTCTCTCAGGGGAGGTGGCCGAGTTTCTCCCAGGGAAGCCTGACCACAGTGGCCCTAGTTCAAGAGCAGCAGCCCCAACCCATAGGACATGCAATTGATGCTTTGGGAGCCAAATGATGGGGATGCCCTTTTCTCTGCCACTGGGAGCCCTTAGAGCTCACACTTAGCCAAATTCAGTTAAGGGTCCACAGTGTGAAACAGCTTCTAGACCTAAGCCCTGGCCACGGTGACTGATGCTCCCAGGGTGGCTGGGGCCCCAAGAGCAGACAGGTTGCCTACCTCCTAGGACAACCTCAGAGCCCTCTCCTGTGAGGACTGGGGGTGCCCAGCAACCTCTCAACACCACTTCTTGTGCAAAGTGATACCGAAAGTCCTCTGCAAGCCCTCTCTCCCACAGACAACAGGGAACAAAGGAAGCAAGAAGAGCAGAAGAGACAAGGAAAATGAAAGCATAGGCTGGGGAGGGGAACGCAGGACCCAACACCACAGAGAACAGTGACAGACAAATCAGGGACAACAGGATGAGATGCAGAGAGGAAGGGGTGCAAGGGGCTGCCCCCCAAGACACTTTGCAGGCTCTGGGAGGATACTGACTTTTCTCCCCCAAATCCAACAGCACTCCTGGGGGACCCCTCTAAGGGCGAGCTGCCTGTCAGTGAGGAGCTGGTCTAACTGGCTTCCTCCACACCCATCCATTCTAACTTACGGGACTAGGCAGACGGGGAGCAGCATCGTGGCGAGTATAGGGGGCCACTTTCCTGGCGGCAGATAGGAGCTGCCCAGGCAGAGAGCTGAGGCCTGGGACCAGCCGGTGGGACCGCCTGGGTGATGGCAAGGCCACCCATACTCTAGCAGTGCACATCTCGCTGGCATTAGCTGTGCAGAAGGAGAGGAACACGCTTCCCGAAGCACCCAAGAAGTGCCGGGACTTGCTGGCTGACACAGTACTTTGTTTCTCTTGTTTTAAAGGTCTGTCTTTTCTCATTTTTATCTTTTTGAGATGGGGGGTGGTCCTCACTATGTAGCCCTGTCTGGCCTGGGACAATCAGCAGTCCTCCTGCCTCAGGAAGGGTCAGAAGAAGGAAACCCCGCCTTCTGACCCCACAGAGGCTCCCACAGGGCAGAGATTTCTACCCGTACTTCCCCTGGTACTTACAGCTGCTATGGAGGGGTCATGAGAGTGAACACAGACCCCAGGATGTGGATCACCCTACCCAGACCTGCTCAGGGTCCCAAATTTGAATTTGCAACCCCCCCCACCCCCGCTCAAATCTTGCTTTCTTCCAAGCTCAAGGAGACACTGGGGCCTTAGCTAGGTGAGTTGCCGGGGTGCTGGAGAACTCGGAGAGTCACTGCTGCCATGAATATAACCCTGCCTGGGTCTGGCCCGGCCTGAGCAAGCTGGGCCATTAGTTCCTGTGCAAAAACTACCACAGGGCTGGAGAGGAAGGTCAGAGGTCATGGCCTGCCTGTCAAGTGATTGTAAAGTGTGCCAGGAAAGGGTTAGTGGTTAGAGTCAGAGGTAAAAACCAACGCCGACAATATGCTTCAGAAGAGGCCGAGAGGAGAAAGGATGCTAAGGTGGAATTCCGGGTCTCACTACCTGCACTCAGACACACTCCTCAAAGCTACCTTCTTGGCCGAGCGATACAATTTACCTCTCAGTGTTGGAGCCCATGTCTCTCCAAGCTAAGCTAGTTCACGCTCACATGCCATGGGAAGCATGAGCTCTTGTCCACTGCTCAGAGGTCACCCTCAGGGGGAACCCCACCTAAGGCAAGAAGGGGTGGCTGGGGCAGGAGCTCTTTGGGAAGGGTGTGTTGGATAACCTTAGATTTAAGGAGCAAACATTTACCATATCAAACAGAGACTCTACTTGGAGTAAGTCCTGAAACCTTGAAATCTCTGTGTGAATTTGTCCAAGCCCAGGCGTGGGTCACAGGCAGAAAAAAATGCCCCCACAATGCTGATGCCCAGAGGGCAGCATAGGAAGTTCAACCGCTTTAAAAGTTCAAAGAGAATCTCCCTGCTGGAAGCTTTCACACTGACTAATTTATGGGGTGGGGCAAGCTTGTGTGTGTACACAGAGGTCAGAGGATGCTGTGTGTGTGTGTACACAAAGGTCAGAGGATGCTGTGTGTGTGTGTACACAGAGGTCAGAGGATGCTGTGTGTGTGTGTGTACACAGAGGTCAGAGGATGCTGTGTGTGTGTACACAGAGGTCAGAGGATGCTGTGTGTGTGTACATAGAGGTCAGAGGATGCTGTGTGTGTACACAGAGGTCAGAGGATGCTGTGTGTGTGTACAGAGGTCAGAGGATGCTGTGTGTGTGTACAGAGGTCAGAGGATGCTGTGTGTGTGTACAGAGGTCAGAGGATGCTGTGTGTGTGTGTACACAGAGGTCAGAGGATGCTGTGTGTGTGTGTACACAGAGGTCAGAGGATGCTGTGTGTGTGTACATAGAGGTCAGAGGATGCTGTGTGTGTGTGTACACAGAGGTCAGAGGATGCTGTGTGTGTGTACATAGAGGTCAGAGGATGCTGTGTGTGTGTACAGAGGTCAGAGGATGCTGTGTGTGTGTACAGAGGTCAGAGGATGCTGTGTGTGTGTACAGAGGTCAGAGGATGCTGTGTGTGTGTACAGAGGTCAGAGGATGCTATGTGTGTGTGTACACAGAGGTCAGAGGATGCTGTGTGTGTGTGTACACAGAGGTCAGAGGATGCTGTGTGTGTGTGTACACAGAGGTCAGAGGCCATCTTGGGGATATTAGTTCTCTCCTCCCACCATGAGGCTTCCCGGGAAAGAATTCGAGTGGTCACGGTTGGTGGCAAGTGCCTTTGCTTGCCAAACCATTTTGCTGACTCCCTGTGGAGATCTTTAGCGACGCCTGGGCAGTTTCCTCACTTGGATCTCAGTCCACTAGGGACAGCCTGAAAGGACTGAGCCTTCATCTTTCTCCTGGATGCTCGGGTGGTGGATGGGAGCTTACAATACCTGTATCTCAAAGCATTGCTCTTATGGAACAGGTTTGTGCTCCAGTGAGCCAGGTCATCATCTACACCATTAGTATGACGATTGGCCCCGGAATCAGGAGGGTGGCTTGGTGTTTGGGCAACAGTCACTTAGTTCCTACGGGCCAAGTTCCCCTACTGCAGAATTCCACCTACTCCAACACCAGCGGTGGCATCGTTATGACCATGGGCATTGTTAAAAGTAACAAGGAGCTGATTCTGAAACATGCAGCAAGCTCGGCGTGGAAACGTTGCAAAACAGGAAAAGAGGGTCACAGAGGACTCTGTCCCACCTTCCCAGTCTGTGCTGGGTACAGACGGCACTGCTGGAAACACATCTCCAAAATCATAATCTATAAAAACGAGGGACAAAACTCAAGATTAGAAACGGGCAGTGGAAGGAGGTCGGGGCAGCAGATGGGAGACACAGGAGAAGAGAGGGGGAAGAACTGGGTACACCTTCTCTAAAAGCCGACTGTGACCTCGGCTGTCCTGAGGGCCACTCCTTCCCAACCCAGAGTCTGTTCTGGCACACAAGAACCTGGGTCTCCTTGCCTTCCTTCCCTCTGTGGCCCTGAGGTTGAAGTCCCGCCCTCTGGCTAGAGTTTGATGGTATAGCCTCCATCCACAGATGGCCTGGCTGCTTCCTCAAGGCCTGTCCATCCCTCTGACCCCATGAGGCCCACTCACGGAGACTGAGTGGCATCTTCAGTTATTCCATAAGCAAATAAGCAGTCCAAATCTTTTTTTTTTTTTTTTTTTTTTGGTTTTTTTCGAGACAAGGTTTCTCTGTGGTTTTGGAGCCTGTCCTGGAACTAGCTCTGTAGACCAGGCTGGTCTCGAACTCACAGAGATCCGCCTGCCTCTGCCTCCCAAGTGCTGGGATTACAGGCGTGCGCCACCACCGCCCGGCAGTCCAAATCTTTTTACTATTATTGGTTTTTTGAAACACATTTTCATGTAGCACAGGCTGGTCTTGAACTTGCTACATAGTAGAGAATGACCCAGAACTTCTGATCCTCCTGACTACTCCCTAAGTGCTAGGATTACAGGTGTGCCCCATCATGCCTGAGGGGTGTGTGTGTGTGTGTGTGTGTGTGTGTGTGTGTGTAAGCACGGGTGTGCGGGTGTCACAGTGAGAGTGGCCTGGTGGGTTCCCAGGATCAGTCAGGCTGTCAGGTGTGTGTGTGTGTGGCAAGTGTTTTTGAGCCACCAGGCCATCTCACCAGCCACAAGCTTGGGTTTATACAGTGCTGGGGGTCGAGCCCATGGCTGCATACACGCTAGACCAGCACTCTACCCATTCAGCTACACTGCTAACTCCTGCAATGCAAATCTTGCTGAAGCAAGTCTGAAAGTGGGACACGTGACCCATGGCACAAACAGAAACAAAGAATGAGGAAGGTCAGATCTCAAGGGAGGCGACCAGGGGGCCAAGTGAGTTCTTGGAGCCACCTCCCAGGAGGTGAGGCTGAGTGAATGAGATCAGATCAAGGCAACCTAGATCTCACTGAAGTGGGGGCAATGGCCAGGTTTATGAATGCCAACACCTAAGATCTGAGGAAGCCAGGGTTATCTAGTAATCCCACCTATAGTTTGTCTGACCCATGGAGGGGTACTAGAGGAACTGCCCAAGAAACCATGAGGGTTCATGTCCCCTCAGACCTCCTGCTTGTCTCTCCTGGGCTTGCACAGACTCTGTGTAGAACCTGCCACAGGACAACTTTCCCCAGGCAGGTGATGCTCAGCCCTGACTCAGGCAAATTTCGTGGGTGCATTGCTGTGATCCCTCCTTGTTCAGAAGACTGTCCCTGGGCATGAGGCTAGAAACTTCTGGAATGGTTAGGAAGGTACATAGGGCCTGATATTTGCTTTTTTTTTTTTTTAAGTTACCACAGAAATGAAGATCTCAGAAATGACCAGCTCTGTGAATTCCAAACACCAGAGACATTGTCACCCAGCTGGTCTTAGGAGACTCTAGAGGCCACTCCAGGGCACAGGCCTAGTTCCTTTCACCCTGGGGCCACTTACCCTCACTAGATGGGGCAATGGCACTGTCATCCCATTCCAGGTTGGTGGAGGTGACAGAGTTGAAGGAGTTGAGGGACAGGCTGTCTGAGCCATGGACAGAGCTGGGAAGGCGATCTTCGAAGTCCAGCAGGTACTGAGGTTTATAGTAGTCAGGCATGTAGGGGGCCAGATCTAAGTAAGGGGCATCCTGGGGAGACAGAAGAGGAAGAGAGGGGCGTCAGATAGGAACCTCGGGGCAGCCAGCAAACAAGGCTTAGCAAGTAGTCACCAGAATCAGGACAGGATGGAAGATGGGGATCACACACACACACACACACACACACACACACACACACACACCACATAAATACCATTCACACACAACACAGACAGACACACACACCACATACATAACACACACACAACACAGAGACAGACACACACATATACCACACACACCCCACCCCACAGATAGACACACATACTACACAACACCGCACTCATAGATTTATACCAAACAGATACAGACATACCACATACACACACCATCCCACAAACACAAACATACACAAACCACGCACACATATCCCACAGATATACGCACAACATACACACACATAGACACAGATACACACCCTCACACAGACACCACAGACAGACAGACAGACACACATACCCCCCCCCCCAACACACCCCATGCTCTCTTTTCTTAAGGAAATCAAGATGTTTAGGAGTTAATTGGGAAGTAACTGCCCCATGGAGTAAGGAAAGAGTTTGGAAGCCTTGGATGGATAGGATGTCAGCAGTGCGCAGGAATGCATGCCTGGCTGGGTTCCATCAACAGTGCCGCAAAAGAGGAGGGAAAAAATCGTAGAAATCGAGTCGGAGCAGCTAACATTCCCCTGATGGCTCTCAGCATTAGAATCTCTCTCTTTCTCTCATTTCTACTACTGCTGAGTCCCACCTCCATCTGTTAGGGCCGGAGTAGGGAAAGGGTGTGACCAGATGGGGCAGTTAAACTAATCTTGCCATGCCTCTGAGAGGCTTTGGCCTCTTTGGGGTCACTGTCCTTCCTCTGGGTACAGGCACTTCCTCTGGCTTGTGGCTTCGCTGTCTACGGTTTGCTACTATAGTCCGGAAATATTAAATGAGAACTTGCAGAAATAAAAACTGATAGGTTTTCAAAAGTTTTTGGAGCTAGGCATGTGGTATGTGCCTTTAATCCCGGGCAGAGACAGGTGGATCTCTGTGAGTCCAGCCCAGCCAGGAGTATTTAGTGAGATCATGTCTCAATAAAAAATTATTTATCATTTATCTTTTATTATTTTGTGTGCATGATGTGTGTGTGGTGGTGGTTGGGGGGGATTTGTGTGGAGGTCAGAGGGCAGTTTTGAAGAGTTGCTTCTCTCCTTCCACTTTTATGTAGGATCTGGGTGTTGAACTTGGGTAGACAGGTTTGTGTGTAAAGTGTTTTCACCTGCTGAGCTAAATCGCTGCCCCCCTTTCTTTTCTTGTTTCTGTTTTGTCCTGGAATTCACTCTGTAGACCAGGGTGGCCTCGACTTCACAGAGATCTGCCTGCCTCTGCCTCCCGAGAGTTGTAATTAAAGGCATGTGCTACCACAACCCAGCTGGCCCCAGTTTTTGTCGTTGTATTTCCAATAGGGTTTCATGAATCTTGGGCTGGGCTTGACGTTGCTACACAGCTAAGGGTGACTTTGAACTCTGGATCCTCCTGACTCTCCTATACAAATCATAAGTTTTTTTTAAAAAAATCTAAAACAAAACTCTTATATGTTATATTATCCTGCTTTGCCACTATCATTGTTATCTCTTACAGAGACTAGCTTTTTAGTTTAATTTTGCTTTTTTGTTTGTTTGCTTGTTCCAGGACGGGTTTTTCTGTGTAGCTCTGGCTGTCCTGGAACTTGCTCTGCAGACCAGGTTGGCCTTGAATTCAGAGATTTGTCTGCCTCTGCCGGCTGCATCACCACTACCCAATTTAAGGTTTTATAGTTAAGTGTTGATATGTGTCTGTGTCAGATAATGTGCACTTAAAAGTGCAATACCCTCAGGGGCCAGAAGAGGGCATCAGATTCCCCTGGCACTGAGGTTACAGGTGGTTGTGAGCTGCCTGTCATACAAAGGTGTTGGTAACTAAACTCAGGTTCTCTACAAGAGTACTACATGCTCTTAACCACCAGGCAATCCCTCCAGTCCCTGTGTCTAATTTACAAATTAAACTATTACAGAGGAAAAACCACAGCGCATACAGAGTTTGGTACCATCTGTGACTTTAGGGATGGGGGTAGTCTTAGAAAGTGAGCTCTGTGACCATGGGAAGGTCTATCCAGTATATGGATGAGATTTGGAGTGGGGTTGAGAGCTCCTGCGGGGAAGCAGAGCCAAGGACACTTGTCAGGGTTGCAGGAATTTGTCTTGGACCTCTCAGACACTCAAGTCTTAAACATAAAGGGGAGAGCCCTTCTGAGCTAAAACACTTGAGGCAAGGTGGTGTTTCCGCATTGTGCAGAGAGGCCGGAAGACGCTGAAACAGGGCTGTGAGCAAGCCATGAGAGAGAACAGCGTTTCAGCCAAGCCCACGGACCCCAAAGGTGCCCTTTATCTGAAGAAACAGGCGTGGCCAAGTTCAGCCACACCCAACAAGCTCCAGACTAGAAAATGAAGTCCTCCCCCGACCAAGATCCCAGGTGTCTCACCAGCTCCAGGTCGAACCGAATAAACTCCAGCCCAGACACCAAGGTCAGGAAAAGAGTCAGGTGATCGTGACTGCAGACCAGGGCATTCCTGCCAGACACAGAAAAAACAACCTGAGGATTTCTGAGTCTGGTCACCAGCCTGGTTCAACATCCCCAGAAAGCCTACAGTGTTGAAATTGGATGCATGACAGCCCACCCCTGGAGGGCACCCAGCTGGCTCCGCCAGGCCCTCCTCCTCATCCAGTGTCGCCTGGTCTCTTACTGGCTGTGAAGCATACTAGCATCTCCAGAGATGGGCCTGCAGATCAGTGGCTGCTATGAACACTCTGTCCCTGGAGTGTCCCCAGCAAAAAGGGAAGGCAAACACTGGGCATTTGGTCAGCCTGAGGCTAGGGCAGACACCAGACTGTTTATAGAGCCCAGCTGGGACTCTGGGGGAAAACTCTGAGCTCTGCTGGAGGAAGCCACCAGACTGCCAGCAAGACTCCACGGCTCTCTGGCATCACTGTCAGGCCCTTGGTGTGTGATACCAAGCTAGGCCTCTGTCTCTGTGTGACAGGCGGTGTTAGGTAGAGAGTTAGTTCCAAACACTCACCTGACATAGTACTTCTGCAGCAGGCCCAGGTTCTCCTGGAACAGCCGCAGGTAGCTCTCCAGGGAATTCTCATTGAGAGCCAGGTAGAGCCAGGCGCGGCCTATGGAGAAGGTAGGAGGAACTCAGCTGCTTTTCATCTGCCAAACAAAGGCCTGTGAAGAACTAGGCAGCCCACAGCCTGTAGGCCAGGCCCGAGCTTGTGGTCAGCCAGAGTGCAGAAGGCAAGATGGTGTTTGGTGGTCAGTGCTTTTTTGAGCTATTCAAGGGACATTGCCCCGAGCCTGCGGCCTAACACACTTCCCTTATGTGCTTGGCCTGGGACTCCAAAGGAATCCAGTTTTCTTGTGGATCATGTTCCCCTTCACTTCATCAGCGACACACCCACACCCTGTCATATGCACAGGGAAAAAGTGAGGCTTTGTGGAAAGCGCTGGCATTTGACCCACCACCGTCACCGCCACCACCACTGGACACTACAAAGCAGATGGCTGCCTCAGGCTGACCTGGGCTGGACCTGAGCCACAAGCTCCCCACAGGGAGAGCACAGCTGGCCCCTGGTTCTACTCACTGCGCCCCAGGTTGGTGGACACGTGCTGTAACACCTCGATCTGCTTGATGGCCTCTCTGCGGGTGAAATGGACCACGAGCACCCAGTAGCCGGAGGAGAGGTCTTGCAATCTGTAGGGCCAGGACAACAGCTGAGCCTAGGTAGAACCGCCTCAAGCCACCAGCCGCTTTCCTTCCATCCCCACCCCAGGACAGAGGCAGACAAGGATGGGAATGCTTCTCAGGGGGGCACCTGGGTCCCCAAACCTGGCTCCATCAGCCCCAAGAGCAGCCTGCACTCACCCGTACAGCAGGGCGTGGTCCAGGTGCTCACACAGGCGTTGCAGGACCTTGTCGTGGTTCCGGATAGCAGGGGTCTCGTCCTCACACGCTGCAAAGTAGCTCTGCAGCTAGAAGGAAGAGAAATAATGCTGCTGAGGGAAGTTCCAGGCATAGGATGCCCTGGGATGGCCGGCAGAGCTGGCTTCCAACGGGCCTGCTGAGCACTGACCTTGCCTAGGAGGTAGAGGGCAAAGGCGCTCGGGAGGGGCTCTGCATAGACAGCCAGTGCAGCCAGCACAAGTGTTGGGTGGTACCAAGCTTTGAGGCAGGGCCATAGGCTGCACTTGCTGCCTGGGTACCAAATACAATGGTGTCTATATAAGTCAAGCATACACAGGCACACACACACACACACACCCTGTTGGTAAGGCCGGAAGTCATTTGAAAGATTCCCAATCAGCCCCTTTTAAAAAATTCATGCATTTACTGTGTAGGCATGCTTGGAGCTGCCCTCTGCAAACACTGAGGTCTGGTAGACCAGATCACCTGCTCTGATGACCTTCCTGCCAGAGGCTGACATGGGCATTGAATTTGCTGAGGAACCTGGCCAGATCTAGGTGTGTGCCAGGTTCATGTCAAGCCCTATGCCAAGAAAGACACTGTTCCCAGGGCTGGAGACAGGAACAGAAAAAGAAGAGGGGGAAGGGGGGGGAGACAGAGAGAAGGACAGATGGACGGGGGAAGTTTGAGATCGCAGATGAGGTTCCCTGAAGAACCCCCGGCTCACCAGGGTGACTCAGGTGGCTGAGTTCTATGCAACCAGATCAGAACCCTCCATTCCTGTCACCTTTCCAGTGGCCCAGATGGCAAAGGCAAGAAAAAGGCGCAGATCCCCGAGCCCCGGGGTGGGGTTTAAGCTCCAGGGACAACTGGATTCTCAAGTGTTCTCTGGAGGCAGTGACAGAGATGGCAGCAGCAGCCGAGATGGGTCAGCCACACCAGGGAGCATGTGCTCTTGGAGGGAGGCCAACCATTCAGCTCCCACAACAAGAATAATCTCTTCTCTGCGACCAGAGCAAGCCCAGCCGCCTGGCTGACCAGGGACAGAGTTCAATCCCAAAGGGTCAGCTCACTTGTCATGCAGGCAGGAGCAGAGGGAGGAGAGCCTTCTGGAGCAGCCAGATGGACTACACCCACAAAGCAGCACAGCGGCCTGCTGGCAATGGCTGGAGGCGTTTGGGGCTTTTGTTTTTTATTTTTATTTATTTTTATTTTTTTTTGAGGCAGGGTTTCTCTGTAGCTTTGGAGCCTATTCTGGAACTAGCTCTTGTAGACGAGGCTGGCCTCGAACTCACAGAGATCCACCTGCCTCTGCCTCCCGAGTGCTGGGATTAAAGGCGTGCACCACCACCACCTGGCTGGGGCTTTTGTTTTAAATGGTTCCCAATTGGCAATTTAAAATTTTGTGTTAATTGCTGGGTGGTGGTGGCACACACCTTTAATCCCAGCACTTGTGAGGTAGAGACAAGCAGATTCCTGTGAGTTGGAGGCCAGCCTGGTCTACAGAGCAAGTTCCAGGATAGGCTCCAAAGCTCCAGAGAAACCCTGTCTTAAAAAAATCAAAAAAAAATTGTATTATTTATTTTATGTATATGAGTGTGTTATTTATGTGTATGTCTGTGCACCACATGCATGTCTACTGCCCAACATGGCCAGAAGAGGGCATCAGATCCCCTGGAACTGAAATTACAGATGGCTCTAAGTGGCCATGTGGGTGCTGGGCATTGAACCGAGGTCCTCTGCAGGAGCAGCCAGGGCTCTTGCCCCCTTAGCCATTGCCCCAGTCCCTGAAGTCACTCTTGCACACTTCAGTGTAGCATCACACTGTCCCATCAGTGACCCTCCCTGACCTGGCCTCAAATCCATGGTCCTCCTGCTTCAGCCTCCCAAGGGCTGGGATTCCAGATGTGTAGCACCACACCTGGTCTGCTTGTCTTTAAAAAGAATATTATTATTATTATTATTGTTGTTATTGTTATTGACAGGGTCTTAAAGTGTAGCCCCGACTGTCCTGGAACTTGCTTTGTAGACCAGGCTGGCCTCAAACTCAGAGATCCACATGTTATATGCTTAGAGGGGCTGACATTTGGGTCCGCACTCAACAAGACACATCTTCTGGAAAGCTCTGTCTCTGACCACCCCACTCCTGCCCTTCGTCTTCTGTGCTTACTCTTTTGAGCATGAAGCTGAGGGTCACCTGTGTTAGTTCTGGAAGGGTGACCCATTTTCTCACAGCCCAGCCTCTTGCCACCTTATCCATGAGTCAACGTGCCCTTTCTGGACTCTTCTGTGTTGTTGGTCTGTTGTCTGTTGTCAGTTCCCATATCAGCCCCCAGGGTAATTATTTCCTCTTTACTCAGCACTTGGATGTGGGCAGAAGTCCTCCTGGCCCCCACCCAGCTATTCTTTTCCAAAATTGTTACTCCGGCCCCCCTTAACATTTCATCTAGTTATTGGGGGTATGTATGTACATGTCACGGCCACATGTGGAGGTCAGAGGACAACTTACAGGAGCTGGGTCTCTCCTCTCACCCCACAGATCCGATCTGGGGATTGAACTCAGGTCGTCAGGTTTGGCGGCAAACACCTTCTTACATGCTCAACTACTTTGCTGACCCCAAGCCTTCCTTTAACAAATCAAAGCTCACCACCATTCCATTTTGAATTTTTTTTTACTATTATTTTATGCTGGGCAGTGGTGGTACATGCCTTTAATCCCAGTACTTGGGAGGGAAGGGAGAGGTAGGGGATCTTGGAGTTTAAGGCCAAGCCTGATCTACAAAATGAGTTCCAGGACAGCCAGGGCTACACAGAGAAATTCTGTCTCAAAAAACTGAAAAATTTTTATGTGTATGGGTGTTTTGCCTGCATATGTCAATTGTACAGATTTTTGTGAGCTGTTATGTGGGTGCTAGGAATTGAACTCCGGTCCTCTGGAAGAGCAGCCAATGCTCTTAACTGCTGAGCCATCTCTCTCTCCAGCAGCCCCCACTCCACTCTTGAATTTATAATAGAATTCCGCTGAACCCAGAGATTGTTTACATGGAAGAATACAGGCTCCACCCTTATACCCTCTGACAGCTGTCTTCGGGTATGTCTTGCACGTATCAAGGTGAGTCGCAAATCTACACATGACATTATGACTCAGAGAGCACTCTGCAACCACGAAACCATTAAAAAAAAAAAAAAAAAAGGACATCACGGCCAGTGAGGGAGCTCAGTGTCCAAGCCTGACGACCTGATCTCAATCCTTGGAGCCCACACGGTAGGCAGAGAGAACCGACTCTCATAAATTGTCCTCTAAACTCTAGACACATGCCACAACATGTGCACCCCAACACACACCTGCAAAACAAAGGAAAAAGTAAACTAGAGAAACACAAACCGCGATGGCGCAGAGGATGGAGGCGGGAAGCGAGTGTTCAGCCTGGCACCGTGCACAGCAGCACACCCTCAGAAACTTACTCGACTTTTCCTACTCACCCCCCCCCTAAAATGAATTAAAGGGACTTTTAGAGATGAGCTGTCCAGTACAGTGCCTGCTAGCCTTGTGTGGGGCTGCGATGTGGCTGCACGTACTTAGAGTGTACACAGCCTGAGCTCAGTCCCCAGAACCAGACATAACGCACATTTTAAAAAGCAAAACAGAATCGAAGCTAACTTAAAAACATCAGAATGCCCACTCCAGTAGCACCGGCCATATTTCAAGTGCTCAGCAGTCACCAGAGCAAGCAGCTCTGTCCTGGTCATCACAGCAGGGCAGGCTGTCCTGCTGGCTGCTGCTGGCAGATGCTGGCTGCTGCTGGCTGCTGCTGGCTGCTGCTGGCTGCTGCTGGCTTAGGGGATCAGGTAAGAGAGAGCGCCCAAGAGGCTCAGCACAGCTGGTGAGCAGCACCTGGCAAGAAAACATTAGCTGGGATGACCAGTAACAATGAAGCCGGATTCTCCCTCACACCAATGGTGTAGACCTGGCTAAGCACACACTTCCGCCCTCAGTAACTATTCTATTAGCAGTGGTTCCTACTCTTCAGGCGTTCTTTTTTTTTAAAAAAAAAAATAACTTGTGTGCTCGTGTTTTAGTTTGATCTATGTTGGAGTGATACGTTATGTTGACAAAAGTCAACTTAGGAAGGGTTTGTCTTCGCTCACAGTTCCAGGTCATAGACCTTCATGGTGGGGGAAACCAAGGCAGCAGAACGTGACATATCACATCCACAGTCACTGGCAGAGAGACACGGATGTGTGCACGCTAGCTTGAGCTCAGGTCCCCCTGCTTAAGGAATGGTGCTGCTCACAGTGGCCTGGCTCTTCCCACACCAGCTAACATAACCAAGACCGTCCTCTAGATGTGCCTACAGGCCAGCCTCGATCTGGGAAATCCCTTGCTGAAATTCATTCCAGATGGTGTCTGTCACATTGACAGTTAACATGAATCATCACAGCATGTGTGTGCATAGTGTACATGTGTGAATATCTCTGTGTGTGCATATCTGTGTATGTGCATGGTGTACATGTGTGAATATCTGTGTATATGTGGTATGTGTGTGTGCATATCTCTCTGTGTCCATGATGTATCTGTGTGCATGGTGCGTGTGTATGTGTGTATTTGTGTGTGCATGGTGTGTGTATATGGATGGTGTATATGTGTGTTTAACTGTGTGTGTATATCTCTATCTCTGTGTGTGCATGGTGTATGTGTGTACATGATGTTTGTGTGTACGTGCATATCTGTGTGTGTGCATGGTATATGTGTGCCTATCTCTGTGTGTGCATATCTGTGTGTGCGTACATCTATGTATGTGCATGGGAAAAAGGGCAGATATTGACAGTGAGTATCTTCTGCAATTATTTCTTAAGATTTAAAAAAAATCTTTTTTTAAAGACTTATTTATTATGTATATAGTGTTTTGTCTGCATGTATGCTGCAAGCCAGAAGAGGGCACCAGATCTCATAGATGGCCTGGTGTGGTTGCCGGGAGTTGAACTTAGGACCTCTGGAAAAACAGCCTGTGTTATTAACCACTGAGCCATCTTTGAAACAGGGTCTTGCTATGTAGCCCTGGCTGTCCTGGAACTTGTTATATAGCCCAGGCTGGCCTTAAACTCAGAGAGCCATCTGTCACAGACTCCCAAGTGCAGGGAGAAAGGTCTGCATCACTCTGCCAGGCTACCTACCTATTTTTTTTTTTAAGAGTTTAAGAGTTTCTGAACCAGGAGCTAAGCTAGTTGCCAGTAGGCTCCAGTTCTGCCTGACTCTGCCCCACTAGCTCTGTAACAACACTGGGAGCCACCATGTCTAGCTTTTCAGTGGGTCCTGTAATCGGCACTCAGTCCTCATGCTTGCAAGGTAGGCGCTTCACCAGCTGAGCCATCTCCTTCACTCCCTTAGGCTGGTTTAGAATTTCTGTTATCTGAAGGGGTTCGGTCCGGTGCTGGCACTAGGCCAGGCACAGATCTTGAGAAGAGCAGGAAGAAGAATGCCCATGCGTCGATAACGCAAGAGCTGCGTCAACAGCTCGAGTTCATCCGCTGGGAGCTGGTCAGCAGAGCGGGCACAAAGGTGAACAAGCAGCAGAGGTGCTCTCTGAGCCAGGAGAGGCGGCTGGCAGCCACCCACGGCCTTAGGTCTGGGACAGCACACAGTGGATGAGGACTCCAGAGTGATGGAGCCAGGAGACAGGACATAAGGAGCAGCCTATAAGTGCAGCTGGCATCTTTTATGCCGAATAAGTCTGGTTGCAATCGATATTTGTCGATAATGCTAATATCAGCTATAATCAGATCTGTCCGTCACATACTGAGTGCTCCTTATGTGCAAGGGTAAGAGGATGAGTCCTGAGATCAGATGCGGGTTACATGCTGACTCTGCTCTCACTGGGGAACCAAGGTTACTCAGCTGCTTCAAACTCTAAAGGTTTCCAGGAGGCTTCAGACAACAGTAACACCTCAGGCATCAAAGGGCCAGCCAGGCAGTGGCGGCGCACTCCCTTCATCCCAGCACTCCGAAAGCAGAGGCAGCAGGATCTTGTGAGTTCAAGGCCAGTCTACAGAGTGAGTTCCTGGACAGCCAAGACAACACAGAGAAACCCTGTCTCAAAAAACACCAACAAAAATCAAAGGACCTCGTAAACACTTTACACGTGTGAGCGGCACGATGCTGACGGCAGTGACTCAGAGACACCATTTAATCCTCGCGGCCACACCGTAGCTGAGGTCACACAGCTAGCAATTGGCACAGCCAGATCTTAAACACAAGTATTTTCATCATGCTTGGGTTCAAAATCCCTGAGCGGACGTCAGAGTTCCCAGGTTGGTGGTACACGTTGTCATCCCAGCACTGGAGACCGAGCTAGCTTAGGCTACACAGGCAGCCCTTACCTCAAAGACCAACACAGAGCAAGCAAACAAAAGTGAAGACTCTGTTTACATTTTCTTCTAAACCAGGCGGCAGTGGCACACACCTTTAATCCCAGCACTTGGGAGGCAGAGACAGGTGATCTCTGTGAGTTTGAGGTCAGACTGGTCTACAAAGCAAGTTCCAGGACAGCCAGGACTGTTTCACAGAGAAACCCTGTCTCAAAAAACCAAAAAAAAAAAAAAAAAAAAAAACAAGAAGAAAGAAAATTATCTTCTAATATATTTTAAAAGAGTCCAAGAGGACTGGAGAGATGGCTCAGAGGGTAAGAGCACTGGCTGCTCTTCCAGAGGTCCTGAGTTCAGAGTTCAATTCCCAGATACCACATGGTGGCTCACAACCATCTGTAATGAGACCTGGTGCCTTCCTTGCTGGCAGTACAGTGTATGCTTAATAAATAAATCTTTTTTTTTAAAAAAAAAAAGAGTCCAAGAAAGAAAGTCAGTGTAGATCCCGAGAGACAGCTCTGGGGTCAAGAGCACTGACCAATCTTGCAGAGGACCTGGGCTCACTTGGGCTCACGACCATCTGTAACTGCAGTTATAGGGGACCCAGTGCCCTCTTCTGGCCTTAAGCAGCTGGCACACATGTGGTGCACATACACACATGTGGGCAAAACATCCACACATGCAAAATAAAAATAAGTAAATCTTTGAAAGCCTGTAGAGTTGAGCCTGTTTCTTGGATGATGGTCCAGAGCTGTTGGAAGCCACGGACCTGTGACTCCCTCCTTGTGTCTCCCGAGTCTCACTTCTGGGGTGAACTCACCCTGCTGATCAGAGGGTTTCCCCTGGGCGAAGGCAGAAGGTTTCCGAGTTGGCAGAACATACCGTTCTGTGTGTGTTATCTCTGCTGCCTTGGTGTCACGGTGACAGAATCCAGCAGCTACCACAGAGGTTAAACAGACAGAAAGCGGTCCATAGCTCTGAGCAGAAAATGATGCTGGCCCATGGCCTAAGGTCTTGAGAGAGGTGGCAAGCAGCACTCACTGGGACAGCCGGGCAGTGAGAGGAGCCGTGTCTCCTAAGGTCAGTTCAGCAGAGGCCAGAAGTGGGTGGCGCAAGTCTTCAGGAGTCATATAGCTCAGTAAACACTACTAACTACCTAGTATATATGGATATGAACATTCCCCCCATCGCAGGCCAATATGGCAGCCCGGGGCTCAAAACCAGGGCCTTGTGCATGCTAAACAACCAGAAGACACCGAATACGTCCCTAGCCTCGGATCCCATTCTTCACAGAAGTCCACGACGTCCTGGCATCTGGAACACTTACATTCTGGTGCTAAGGATAAACTATATGAAACTGTACATTCCATACAGCATCAGGGATGATAAATACTACTTTAAAGCAAAGAAGGGCATGGGCCTGTTGCTCATTCTGGACCAGGGATGATCCCTCCAAGGACGGACGATCACTGAGGATTCTAAGGGACGAGTGTTTGTGTCTCAAACAGGAGCAAAGGTCCGGAGGCAGAAGCAACAGTGAAGTTGATATGGCTGAGTTCAGGGAATGAGGATCGGAGTCGTATGGGATGTGGCCATGAAAAAGCTTCCTGCTTCATCTCCAGTTTGATGTGAAGCTGCTAAAGGCTTGAGCAGCAGAAGCTGACTTGGTCAGATGTGTGTCACAGGCTACTGCTTGGTTGGGAGAGGGGACCAGGGCAGCCGTGGTGGTGGAGGAAGTGAGGAGGGGTCAGAGGAAGGAGGGGAAAGTGGTGTCCAGGGGTTCATCCATGGCTGAGACGCACGTATGAGGAAAGGGAACGATGGTGAGTCTAGGCTTTCTGGTCCCAGCCACAGAATGGTCCCATTCATAGATCAGGTGGCACTCTGCCACGAGACGTGAAAGGGGAGCTTTCCAGGAGGTGGTGGGGAAATGGGCTGAGATGCACAGACTGTCCTGCTGGATGCTGAGGTCAGGAAAGGTCCTCTGAGTGTTGCCCAGGGGGTGACAGCCTTTGACTAGGGTGCTCCACAGGGCACTTGGAGAACTTGAGAAATACAGCGATACCCAGGCCCCTTCCTGGACCAATACAGCAGAGTTTGTAGATGGCCACACACTGCCTTTCTTTCAGCAACCCCAGGAAGTCCCACGCAAGGCCAGTGTGCTAGGGGAACAGCAGGCATGAGGTCCTGCGGCAGGACCACCACTAAGTGATCCAACATGGCTGCAGCCAGCAGCTGACAGGGTGGGTGACTGCGAGCAGCGGGGCAACAGAAGTCAGACCAGAGAGCATATGCTGCAGAAGCCATGGGAAAGAATTTCCAGACAGAGGGCACCATGGGTTCACAGTGGCCAAGGACCTTGACAAACCCTGGGCTGAGAGGCAGGGGAGTGCCATTGAACATGTTTTGAATAAACAAGGAGTTTTTAAAGGACTGCAATAATTTGGAACTCAACCCCCAGCAGGTTCTTGATCTTTCTGCTTTGAGTCAAGGTCTCTTGTAGCTCAGGCTGGTCTTGAACTTGCTATGTAGCCCAGGATGACAAACTTCTGATCCTCCTGCCTCCAACTCCCAGGTGCTGAGATTACAGGCTTGGTTAGGCCTGGTTTATGCAGTGCTGGGGATGGAACCCAGGACTCCAAGGATGTCAACCCTGCTCTTGGCCAACTGAGCTGTGACCCAACCCTGACGGCATTAGGGATATTTGCCACCAGTTTTCCCCCCAAGACAGGGTTTCTCCGTGTAGCCCTGGCTGACCTGGAACTTATTATGTAGGCCAGGCTGGCCTCGAAATCATGGAGATCTGCCTGCCTCAGTCTCCTAAGAAATAAAATTAAAGGCGTGCGCCACCACCAGAGCTATTATCACCAATTTCTAAAGGAGGTAATTGTGGCATCAGGCCCTGTGGGAAGAACTGTCTATAGGCAATGCACACTGAAGGTGCTATGGATGACAAGAACATGTTCAAAATAACAGGAAAATAAGACAGCCGAGAGAAAGGGCAGAGAGGAAGGAGGGGCCCCAAGAACAGTTGGCGACAAATACCAAAAACTCCTTTGACCAGTTTTGCTAAAAGGATGGCGGGAAAAACAGGTAGAACAAGAAAGCCAGCCTCCTGTGACAGACACAGGTGGGCTGGCATGCTTGACAATGCGACTGTAAGAAAGTTCTCACCAGAGGAAATTTAAAACCATCAAGGGGCTGGAGAGATGGCTCGGTGGCTGAGGGCACCGGCTACTCTTCCAGAGGACGTGAATTCAAATCCCAGCACTCACATCAGGTGACTCACAGCTGTTTGTAACTCCAGCTCCAGGGACGTGAATTCAAATCCCAGCACTCACATCAGGTGACTCACAGCTGTTTGTAACTCCAGCTCCAGGGAAGCCAATCTCCCTATGCAGGCACATGCACATGCCTCTGCAGGCACATGCACACACACGGCATGCACTTACAAGACAAATAAAATAAAATAATACCAAAAAAGCAAAATCAGCTGGGCCAAAGAGGGACTATTATACTATTCTGTAAAGCTGCCCATTTTAAGGCTGCCTTGTTCCCAGACCACACCCTGGACTAGCTAAGCTGATTACTCTGTCCTCCATTTGGGGGTGTGCTCAGGCACTGGGCCCAGGGAGCGCTTACCTGGTTCATCCTCAACTCCCTTAAAGCCAGGAAGATGCACTCTTTGAGCGCCCCGGGGAGACTGGTCATCACATGACTGCAGCAGCCCCGTGACTTCAGGGAACCATGGGTGGCACTCACCACCGAGCCAAGAGCTGTCTGACGCACAGCATTCTGATGGGGCAGGTTCCACTCTCTGTCCTGAAACCTCTCCTATAGACAAGTGCCGTAGGACAACACCGATTCCAGGACAGGCGCCAAAGCTACACATAGAAACCCGGTCTCGAAAAACCAAAACCAAACCAAAACACTGAATCCCATGACAGGTCCCGTGCAACCCTTTAGGGTTGGTTAAAGGGTAGCTGTGTAAGATCATAAATGACCCAGTGCAAAGATGGGGGCAGGTGACCTCTCTTCTTGTGTCCTAGTCAGTCAGAACTGAAAGAGGCCACAAAGCTGTCTAGACACAGAGAGACCCAGGTTCCAGCTCTGCCATTGGCTGAGGCTGCCCTGGGCACAAAGTTGGTCCTACTCCTGTCTTCACAGGGCAGGATAAACCCTGCTTCAACAACATCAGCAGAGTGTGCAAGGCATGATAGATCGGGGCTGTACAAAGGCTGTTTTAACCGCCCAGCTGCTAGGAGGCTCCCGAGCTGCGCATGTGCATCTCACACCTGCCAGTCACAAGGCAGCCGGGCTCCTAAGCCTGCCCCATCCTTGCGCCTGCCTCATCCCTGCTCAGAGGGTACAAACCTAGAAAAATGAAAGAAACAGCCTGGCAACATGGAAGACGCATCTCTCTTCTGCTGCCGGGGTGGAGGTACCCGGGACAGCAGCCTTCCTGATGGCCTCACCAAGAACACGCATATTCTGAGGGCTCCCTGCTAAGAGAGCCCAGATTCCAGGTCTAGAAGCAAATGAAGGACGGGTGCTGCCTCACCTGTTACCCTTTACGTAATTAAGTCGATGGGGGTCACGCTTAAATGAGCTCGAATGAGCGCTGGAGCAGACAGAGCGATCCTCTGGGGTCCTCGGTCTACCTGTGAAGCTTCCCTCACTCAGTGTTGTGGCTGGGTGTGCGAGCAATCGTGTGTCCCCAAAGTGACAGCGCAAATGTCTGCCCTGCGGTTTGGAATTCTCTTCCAGGCACGGTCACTGACCGGACAGACCGCAGGACTTTCTGTTTGTGCAATTTTGAGTCAGGGTGTCTCACTGTGTGCACCAGGTTGGCAATCTTCTCACCTCAGCCTGTCAAGTGTTGGGATTGCTGTGTGTACACAGACACTTGCTCTTTCTGACGCAGGTCCTTGGAGGAACAGCAGAGACTGAGCCATACAACCATTTATCATCTTGGGAATTGGGGTGTCCTCAAATTCTGATCCCTAAACTTCTCAAGACGAGGCCAAAAGAGAACATGTCCAACCAGCGACAGATGGAAAAGAGCCAGTGTGACTATGTCCCTTCAGGGGGGGCCTCCATAAATCTGATCCTTTTAAAACTTTTCATATGTGGAGGTCTGAATATGAATGGCCCCCATAGGCTCACATATTTGAGCGCTTGGTCACCAGGGAGTAGAACTGTTTGGGAAGGATTAGGAAGTGTGGTCTTTTGGAGGAAGTGTGTCACTCGGGGTGGGCTGTGAGATTTCAAAAGCCCACGCCAGGTCCATGTCTCTGTCTCTGTCTCTGCTTATGGATCAGGATGTTGTCTCAACTACTTATTGAGCACCGTGCCTGCCGCCACGCTCCCTGCCACCTTGCTCCCTGCTGCCACGCTCCCCATGGCCATGCCAAGCTCCCTGCCGCCACGCTCCCCATGGCCATGCCAAGCTCCCTGCCGCCACGCTCCCTGCCGCCTTGCTCCCTGCTGCCACGCTCCCCACAGCCATGCCACGCTCCCCACCACAATGATAACGGACTGAGATTTGGAAACAGTAAGCAAGCCCCCAGTGAAATGCTTTCATTTGTAAGAGTTCCCATTGTGCCTCTTCACAGCAACTGACATTGACTGATACAATAGGTAACTCAGGTTGGCCTTGAACTTGAGATCCTCCTGCCTCAGCTTCCCAATGAAATTGCATTTCAAACTTTTGCAACCAGGCTCAGCTTAATACTGATCAGAAGTCTGGACCATCTTCAGGCACAGATGCCAGAGTCTTGAAGGGAAAGACTGGTACCCATCACCTAGTCTATCAAAAACAAACAGATATATAGGTGTATGGTAAAAATGCGCAAACAAGGTAACCAAGGCAGATGTTTTTTTTTTCTTTTAATGAAGCTTCTTTAGGGGTGTGAAAGGGGATCTATGCAGCCAAGGATGATCATGAACGTCCCTTCCTCGTGCCTCAGCTTCCCAAATGCTGAAGTTAGAGGTGTCCGTCATCGCGCCTGGCGAGCACAGCCCAAGCCTTACGCTAGCTAGACAGCCCCCCCTCCAACCAACTGAGCTGCATCCCCAGTCCCACGAAGCTCCTTAAGAACAATAATGCCTGTGTCATGTGATCCAAGGAGCAGAACACCACTGCCAACAGCAGGGTCTTAGTCAGGACCGGATACTGGCCAGGGTGGAAGAACTCTGACATCCAAGTGTTTCTAAGACAACCATCTGACCATCAACAGTTTCCCACGGCCTCAGTAAAAATGCCCCATGTAGGATGGCATGTGAAAGGCGAGAGACCCAGAGAGCGGGGGCAGTGTGTGGCAGCAACCAAAGTGAGCATACACGCACGCACACACACACACACACACACGCACACACACACACACACACACACACACACACACGTACACACACTGCAAAGTCAGTAAAATAACTCCTGGACCAGATCCCTCGCTTTATGGCCGAAGAAGGCAAAGTTACCACCTGGCCACATGTGCTGAGACCCCAGAGCTGGCTCCCCCACCTCTATCCCACCTGAGATAAAACACCGGTTTCAAGGGGCTTCGTAACCCGGGCCATGGTGCTGGAATGTTCTAGTTGCTTCCTTCCTCCCCAGCATTAGCGTACAGCCCCGGGCTGTCTGTAGCTCCAACAACACCTGCAGAGCTTCTGACTCAGTCTGCTGGTTTTAAAGTCTCTACCCTAAGGTCCCACTCCACTTTACCCTGGAACAGATTCCCAGTGACAACAGTTACAGTGGTCCACGGAGCCGGAGAGCACAAAAATCACCCTGCTTGAAAACCAATGAGAGACCTTGAGATTCACACAGGGCCAGTCTCGTTTCCTCACGGGCATGGCACTCCTGATTTGAGCTGATGTCTCTGGGGGGCAGTCACCCCTAAAGGGTCTGTTGGCCCTAACCTGCGTTGTCCTTGAACCAATACTGGTAAAACTAAAGCTTTCTGAACATACAACATTTGGATCCTACAGCTTTCCCGCCGCCTCCCAAATCCCTGCTCACAGCCCAGGACAGCAGCAGACACTACGCTAGGCGGGCAGATCCTCTGAGAAGCAGCTGAGGGAAAAAGGAAAACAGGTTCTGGAGTTTGTGTGTGTGCCTTGTTTAGGCTGTAATGGTGACTGAGGAGGGCAGATCTCTTAGGTAAACTGACAGAATATGTTTTCTAAGAGCCTGGGCTGGGGATGCAGCTCAGCTGGGAGAGCACTCACTGAGTATGCAAGAGGCCCAGTGTTCACGTCCCAGTACCACACACATCAGAGATGGTAGCACACGCCTGTATCACAGAGGTAGGAGGTCAGAATTCAGTCACTCTCAGTAGCACAGGGAATTTGAGGCCATCAGGGATACGTGGGACCCTATCTCAAAAGAATAATAATAATAATAATAATAATAATAATAATAATAACAATAATAATTAAGGGCCCGAGAATTGGGTCAGAGGCTAAGAGCACCAGCTGCACCAGGCAGTGGTGGTGGCGCACGCCTTTAATCCCAGCACTTGGGCAGAAGCAGGTGGATCTCTGTGAGCCCGTGGCCAGCCTGGTCTACAGAGTGAGTTCCAGGACAACTAGGGCTGTGTTATACAGAGAAACCGTGTCTTAAAAAACAAACAAACAATAAATAATTTTGCTCTTTTTTGAAAACAAAAGTTTTGTGTATAAATTGTTTCACCTGCAACTGTGTATGTGGCCATAGCATGTCTAGAACCTGAAGAGGACGTTGGATACCCCAGAATTGAAGTTAAAGATGGTTGTGAGCCATTATGTGCAGGCTGGGAACCAAGCCAGAGTCATCTGCAAGAGCAGCCAGTGCTCCTAACAGCTGAGCCATCTCTCCAGCCCTCAAAAGAATTCTTTAAGTAGTTGAATAGTTCTTCCAGGAAAGAGAGTGCCCAGACTGCAAAGTCGTGAGGAACCCCTTTGGGAGGAACCAAGGTCAAGGGTCCCTGGCAAACACCAGACGCCCAGAAGGCAGGCACTGGCGGGTTCTGCTCCATTCTTCTAGGCTGGTGCTGGCAGACACCCTGCCTGTTTTCTCAGTCACCGGTGCTGTGGGCCATGCTGATGCAGGGGAGGGATCTCTCAAAGCCTACTGTAAGCCCGGCTCCCAAGCTGCACCTTCCTTGCCTCTCTGCTCTCTTTCAGTTCCCTTTCCTCTCTCCACTGTGTCTGCGTGACCTCACGAGGGCTTCCCCCACCCAGCAGTGTGCTGCCAAAGGAAAATGGCCACCAAGGTCACTGTCTAAATACAGTGTTAGTCTGGAGAACATGGCGGAGACCCTTCTCCAGTCCAAGGCTCATGCAATGCCATGGTCTAGTCAGATAACATTACAGGCTGGAAACGCAAACGCGGGGGTGAGGAAACCAGCCAGGAACATTCTAGGTTACAAACCAAGGTTACTTAAGGATAGGGGAGAGGGCTTGGAAAACACATCCAGCCACTGTAATTCTTACTTTTTTACATGGCCAGAAGGTGTAGTGCACGCCTTAAGTCCCAGAAGCAGGGAGATCTCTGTTAGTTCAAGGCCAGCCTGGTCAAGGAACCCTACCTCAAAAAACAAACACAAACTAAAGACTTACTTTTTATGTTTGTGTGTGGGGAGTTATGCAGAAGTCAGGAGACCACCTCTAATGTCTGTTCCTCAGGAACACTGTACACTTTGGGGTTTTTGAGCTTAGGTCTCACACTTGGCCTGGAATTTACTGGATGGGCGGGGATGGCTAGCTGTCAAGCCCAGGAACCCTGCTGTCACTGCCTCACCTGAGGCGAGCATGGTCCTATGGGCAGCCTTTTAAAGTGGGTTCTGGTGATCACACGCCGGTCCTTGTACACTTCACTGACTGACATATCCCCATAGAGCCCCCACTGCCACCTGCCTCGTGTTTGACCCTAGAATGTACCCGTTTCCCAGGATTGGCTCACTGCTGATCCCTAGCGAAACAAAGTCACCTGGCGAATCGTTTATAACATAGCGGGCCAGCCCACAAGGCTAACCCATGGAACTGGGAGCAGAGATGCAGTAGGGGACACACATGAGCAAAGTATAATGATGCACACATATGAGTGTCGTGATGGAATCCATTGTTTGTACATTACAAAGACCGACCTAGAGAGACACGATTATCATTTTAAGACGGGCATCATAGAGAAATGGGAAAAAGCAGGAGCCAGAAAACTGGTTCCAAGGTCAACCCTGCTCTTTCTGAGATTAACGGCTTTGGACACCCTGCCCCTCTGAGTCTGCCCTGAGTGAGGCAGGCAACAAGGGGTGTCCTGTCACTGTGTGGTGTTGCTGATGGGAAAGGGGTGGACACAGGAGTTGGTTCTGAACAGATTAAATGTAAGGAGCCCACTTGTGGGATCCCCTTTTCCTCTCAGTGGGTCAGGCTGCCTCATGCCTCAGCAGCCTCCAAACACCCAAAATGCAGAGTTTGAGTAAGGCTGACGGGATGTGGCTCAGTGGGCAGGGAGGGGAGCTCGCCTAGTGTGCTCAAAGCTTTGGGGTCCAACCCCAGAACACATAAAACTGGGTGAGGTGCTCCATGTGGAGAGAGGGGGATCAGAAGTTCAAAGTCATCCTAGGCTACGTGGTGAGTTCAAGGCCAACAAGGGCTTCCTGAGACCTTCAAGAGACCCTCTAAGGAAAAAAAGCAGACTAAGTGGTCTACCTTTACACAAAATATTGCCTTCCAGTACACAACCTTGTATCCTTTCTGCCTTTTCAATCACGATCAAAACTGATGGAACAAAAGGTACTTGTTTAGATAGGTGTGTTCTCCCTCTTTATTTTTTTTCTTTTTTAAGCCTTTCTTGAGATAGGGTCTTATATGCTACAGCTCAAGTTGGCCTCAATCTAGAAGTTTTCTTGCCTCTGTCTCCTGAGTGCTAAGATTACAGACACACAACACCATGCCTGACTGCTTCCTTATTTTCTATACTTGGACCCTGCATTCCGACCTTGTCTACACTGACTTTGAAACCATTCCTCCTAAAGTTACCAACAACCTCCACATAGTCAAACTCATATTTTTTTTGAAAACTGCCATTAATAAACCTGTGGCTTGACACAGTTGGTCCTTCTTCCAAATTTACCACTTTGTTATCATGTGTTGTATTATTTTCTATACCCTATCTGTCCCCTCTAAAAGTTCATTCATACCCCTCTCCATGCAGGTACAAGCAAATCCATTTCTCTCTCTACACTGTCTGAACTCCAGACTTAGGTTTCTAGCAACCCATTATGTATTTCCGCTAAGCAGTCTTATTACCACAGTGAATGCCATAAATCTAAGTTTAATATGTTTCTGGTTCAACCTATATTCTTTTTCACTTTCTTACCTCGGTGAAGGGGAGCATCCATATGCACAAACTGGAATCTAAGCAGTTTTTAACTGTTTGCATTGGGACAGAGTTAGCAATTTGGATTTTTTTTTTTTTTGTTTTGTAATCTAATCGGCGTTGGAATGCTTAGAATAGGTATGTGTGAGGAGGAATGGGCTGATAGGGTGTCATGGTGCCAGTGGCTAGGGTTACTTCATGAAGGCATAAGAGTTCTTATCCTAGCAGGGCAGGAGCAAGATCTAGTGAAAGCAGTCCTGTGTCAACACCCTCACAGTGAAGAGGAGACAATGATGTCTTACATTAAATAAAATAACTGAGCAAATAAGTAAATGCTTTGAGGAAAATTGAAGCTAGCTTTTTCAGGCTTGAGACATTTTTTACAGAAACGTAGAAAGGAAGGATAAAATTACCCCCATGATGTTAAATGGAAATAGAAAGTTGATATGATTGCTTTAAAGGGGAATTACATGTGTCAATTGATAGAAAGGGTGGTGTACCTGCATGCCTCCAATTCTGACCTCTGCGCACTGAGGGGGATAGAAATGGCCCTTCAGTAGCTAATGAGCGCGCCTGCCTCAGATCGCTGGACTTCAAGTACTATTCTCCACTAACAGGGAATAGAATGGACTGCAGAAATGAATGCACTTGTATATGGTGAACTGATTTTTAACAAAAATGACAAGACAAATGAATGGGAGAAACAACAGTCCTTTCAACAGCTGGAGATCTGACAACCAGATGTCTGCACAAAAGCTGGACCCCACCCCACAGCACGGCGAGTGTAACTATAATGTGTTAACGGTTTAAATGTAAGAATTTGTAACTATTAAAATATTAAAACATTTAAGAAAGAAAGAAAGAAAAAGCAGAGAACTTGTGCTAAAACTGATCAGTGACCTGTGACTTCCACAAACTCCAGTCGGGATCGTGTGGATTTCAAATGTGCACAGTCCCTTCCTTGTTCTTCCTTGCCAATGGGTTACTTTGACTTTCTTGGGTCCCGCTATTAAACAGCTATCTGGAGAAGACAATAGACTATAGGAAACAGATGCCTTCTTCCCTGTGTGTCTCTGCTCAGGTCCCCAGGTGAAACCAACAGACCAGTGATTTCCAGCCTTGGCCTGAGACCTCACCCCTCCCCCGACTCACACATGTGTTTGAGACATTCACACACAGGAGGCAGCCAGGAGGATGAGTGGGAGAACAGACTGGCAAGGAGCATCCGCTCACACCCACCAGGACTGCCGCCTAGGCTGGACCAGGGGGCCAGTTCTAGCCGCACTGCAGGGCAGGTTCCAAACGCCACACTAGGGAGCCCCTTCGCCACCAAAGCGGCCACCTGGGAGAACTGTGCAGCAGATAGGAGGCCCCCAGTGTTTCCTGTGGGTACAGAGTACTGTCAGTTCTGACGGCAACACACACACCAGGATGATGAATTGTGGGGCTGAGATAAGCCCTCCAACAGGACAAACGATCTGCACCATGAGCGACCTCGAAGGGCCAGCCTTCTCCTCCCTGCAACATGCACGCTGTTCCTTTCTCGCCATCTTGACCACTGCACCCTCACCCAGTCTCCTGCCAGACCTGACATGTGACAGCCGACAGCAGATGCTCAGTTTTTCTATGACCTTCTTTCAGACCGGGTTCCAAACAGATGGGTTTCCTGGGAGATCACAGAACCACCACAGAACGGAGCACCCAACTCCTGAGTGCTGGCCTTGGTCTGCCACAGAGCCCACTACTGCCAGCAGGTGGCTGTTTCTCTCTGCCCAGGAGCAGGCCTTTCAATATGAATGGCTCTAAGCTAGAGCCAAGGCCAGGATGGACAAGCCCTCGAGTGTTCTGGGATGGGGTGGGAAGGACCACAATGTCACGCGGCTTCAAATAGAAACCTGATGTCAGAAGAGTCGCATAAAAAGAGAAGTATATTGTAAGCCGAATGGGCAGGGCTAGGGAAAAGCAGGGAATACTTGTCTCACATCTGTTCCTAGGCCTCAGTGGGGTGACCTTCAGGGTCGGAGCTGGCCTGCACACTGTGATTCCTGCCTGGGGGTCCTTGGGTCCTTCGCAGCCTTTTCTGCAACCAAAGAAAAGGACCCATGGCCAGAGCCACAATCCAGCAGAAGGAAAAGGGAAGCACCTCACTTGGTAAAATGTGTTCGTGGCTATTATTTTATTTAGCTCTTCACCCGGGGCGACTTAAGTCATTGGGGGTTTGTAGAACATTTTCCCTGGAAGCAGACAGAACAAATTGATTTTGAGCAGTGGGCCAGGACTTTCACTAATTTTCAGTGCACTAGCAGGGCAAAGCTATCTGAAGGAGTTAAAAGGTGGGGAAAGGCCAGACGTGGGAGCACGCGCCTTTAAACCCAGCAGGTAGAGGCAGGAGGATCTCTGTGAGTTCAAGGCCAGCCTGGTGTACAGAGTGAGTTTCAGGACAGCCAGGGAGACAGCAGAGACCTGTCTCAAAAAATAAACAAAAGAAAATCAGGGAAAAACCCACCCCTTAGGACAGCCTCTGCTGCAGCAATGCTCAGCTGGGCTGGGAAACAGCTGCAGCCTGGATCCAGACCCAGTGGGGCCAGGAGGGGGAAGGGGCTCTGTGTGATGGGGGCCTCCGGCTGATGGGGAACTGGGGGGAAGGAGGCCCTCTGAGCCTCATTAGTAGGCGGCAGTCTACCTCAAACCAAGCAGGCGAAGAAGCCTACTGGACCAGCAGCCACTGTGCTACAATCATTGTCTCATGAATTCATGTTTAAAAAGAGGGAGACACAGGACAGTACTTTTCATTGTATACTTGAAGTACCTGTGGCTTTATTATTAAAAATAATAATCAGGATAATAATTTTGAATGCAGGGTCTAAGCTAGCCTTAGCTTCATGGCAATCCTCCTGTCCTCGCCTTCCTGCTCCTGAGTGTGTGTTTTTATTGTTTAAATGTGGCGGGCGGGGGGGGGGGGGGTTGTCTTGGCTTTTTTTGTTGGTTTTGTTTGTTTGTTTTTGAAACAGGGTCTGGTATAGCCTAGGCTGGCTTAGAACTCTCTATGTAGCTGAGGATTATCCTGAATTTTGGATCCTCCTGCTTCTACCTCCTAGTGCTGGGATTACAGGTGTGCACCCCCACATAGTGCTGGGGATCCAGTCAGCACTTTATGCATGCTAAGCCCTACCACTGAGCTACACCACCAGTCCATATTTTCAGGTGTGTGGCATGTCTGGCACCTGTATGTGTGGTGTGTGTGTGGTGCATGCCTGTGTGAGGCATGTTTGTGCGGTGTGCGTAATGTGTGTATGGTTTTGGAACGTGTTGCTTAGCGTATTGTCACAGGCTGCAACGCCAGGGAGGCACTGTTACCGGAGGCTGGTCTCCTGAGCTACAGGGAGTTTGATCAGGCTACAGCGTGACGCCCTGTCTCTCTTCCTCACTCAAGAGAAGACCTGTTTTCTTAGAATACATCTTATTTTTTCCCTTCAGGAGCGATCTGTGCTGAAGCTAGCCTCTCCTGAGTCTTCATCACACTCCGCCTTAGGCCTGTACAGCACTGGCTAGAACCTGAAAGTCTTCGATAAGACTGGACTAAAAAGTCCTCATCTTCTTTTTTTATTTTATTTATTTTTTGGTTTTTTTCGAGACAGGGTTTCTCTGTGGCTTTGGAACCTGTCCTGGAACTAGCTCTGTAGACCAGGCTGGCCTCGAATTCACAGAGATCCGCCTGCCTCTGCCTCCCGAGTGCTGGGATTAAAGCCATGCACCACCCTGTCCTGGCTAATTCCTATCTTCTACTATAAGGTTGCTTTCAGGTGGATGAAGACCTTTTCCCATGTGACCTTCCTAGGGCTTAGACCAATGGTTCTCAACCTTCCTAATGCTGCGACCCTCATACAGTTCCTCATGTTGTGGGGACCCCAACCACAAAATTATTTTTGTTGCTACTTCCTAACCACCATCATTTTGCTATTGCTACTACTAATCATAAGTAAATATCTGATATGCGACCTCTGTGGGGGGTGCGACCCACAGGTTGAGAACTGCTGGCCTAAAACAATGAGGATCACAGGAAGGTACACGAACCTGAATATGTTTCATCACCATGTGGTTCACGGTGCCCACACTCACCCCACAAACCTATAACATAAAGATGCTGCTGCAATACACATGGAATCCTTCAGGCCTGGTCACCCTCCCCAGCCCGCCTTGACAGGGACTTTTTAGGGTAGACCCATGTGTCCATATATAAACAACGGCTTGGGGACCAAAATTTGGCCTACTTATTTTTATAAAGGTTTGCTGGGATACAGCCTCACCCATCAATTGGTTGCTCTAGGGCAAAAAAAAGGAAAGACTTGGGTAATTTCAGTGAAAGCTATGCAGCTTGAAAATACCTTTAAGAAGATTCTTTAAGAAGTTTACAGGAAGCAGGTCATGGTGCCCCAGGTCTATAATTACAGCTATTTTGGAAGCAAAGGCAAGAGGACATAAGTTCAAGAGCAGCCTGGGCAACGTAGTTAGACCCTGTCTCAGAAAGGTAAAAAAAGAACACTCAGGATGTAGCTCAGTGGGCGGAGCACCTGCCCAGTATCCAGAGGCCCTGGACTCAATCCTCAGCAACCCATGCCATGGTGGTGATGCCCACCTGTAATTCCGGCATGTGGGAGGGGGAGGGAAAGATCAAAAGTCCTCAGAGGCCATTTTTGTCAGCCTGGACTATCTAAAAAAAAAAAAAAAGTAAAATAAAATAACGAAATTAAAAAGGGCTGTGTTTATAGATCATGGTGGAGAGCTCACAGAACATGCACAGGCCCTGGGGTCCAGCCCTATCACACGGAGAAAAGACAAGGAAATGCCGCAGGTCGCAGTGGCTGCTGAGACAGTATTTCGGCCCAAGTGTGTGGCAGATATTGCGTTGAGCATTGCAGGTATGTCATCCCATGGAACTGAATTCCCATTATAGCCTGACTGCTGATGTCAACAGAGCTCCCATGGTCTGCTAGCATCATTGTGCCCAGTGATAAATCCAGAATCCAAAGCCAGGCCTGGGTCTATGCGCCTCTGGCCTGTGTGCCAGGCTGCATGGCTTCTCCAGAGTGCACAGCCTAGCCACATCCAGCAGAACCCTTGATACTTCTGTGATTAGTCTGTCTCCCCAGTGTCCTCAGAAGATCACTTAGGGGCTCCCACTTCTTTAGGGATGCTCCTTCAAGCCTGAATACCTACTTCTTTCTCTCTGAGAACTCTACCAGTTTGTCAAGGCTTAGTTAAGGCTCCCTCTCTCAACCAACACAGAGACTTTGGAGGCCATGGCTGCGGCTTAAAAGGTTTATTTTCATTATTTTTATTAAGGTGTGTCTCTGTGTGTGGGTATGTGCACACAGTGCAGGTGCCTGAAAAGACAGAACAGGCTTGGGTCACGTGGAACTGGAGTTACAAGCAGTAAGTAGTGCAATAGTGAGCCACCCAATGTGGGCAGTGAAATCCCAACCTAGGTCCTCTTGAAAAGCTGCCGGTGCTCTTAGCTGCCAGGCTATCTCTCTACCAACTTTTTTTTTTTGAGACAGGGTTTCTTTGGGGCCTGGCCTGGCCTGGAACAAGCTCTTCTAGACCAGGCTGACCTTGAACTAACAGAGATCCACCTGCCTCTGCCTCAGGCTTGCTGGGATTAAAAGCACGTGCCACCACCGCCCAGCTCCAACTTTTTGTTGTTGTTGTTGTTGTTTTTAATTTAATCCTCTTTTTCCACCGTGAGTTCTGGGGGTTGAACCCAGGCCATCCAGTTTGCACACCAACTCAGGCTTGCAAGCACTTTTACCGGCTCCACCACCTTACCGGGCCTGCCATGGCTGCTCTTAGAGCATGGATGAGACTTGGCCTCCAGAGGCCTCTGTGTCCACTGCTGGAGCTGGACTCTTCTTCCAGGTTTTGAGATAGACTATCACCACATAGCTCCAGCTGCCTTCCAACTAAGCGGTCTTATTAGAAGCAGAACTCTTTTTTATTTATTTTCAAGTTATGGCGTCACTACGTAGCTCTGGCAGCTGTCCCGGAACCAACTGTGTAGACCAGGCTGGCCTCAGACTCATAGAAAGCAGCCTTCCTCTGCCTCTGCCTCCCAAGTGCTGGACAAAGTCATGTGCCGCTATGCCCAGCTAGAAGCAGAAGGAGCCTTAAAGGAGGCCAGGCATAGTGGTGTGCGCCTTTAATGCTAGCACTTGGGAGGTAGTATTCGAGGCCAGCCGGGTCTACAAAGCGAGACTATTAAAAAAAAAAGAAATGAAGAAAAGAGAAGCACGAAGAGGGCCAGAGAGATGGCTCAGTGGGCACAGCACTTGCTACCAAGACTGACAACCTGAGTTTGATGCCTGGAACTCACAGGACCGGAGAGAACCAATTCTCAAAAGTTGTCCCTCTGACCTCCACTCTCCCACCTGGGCATGTGGGCACCCACATATATGGAGATATACACGTTCACATACACAGAGTAAATAAAATATAATTTAAGAAAAAAAGAGCAGAAAAGGAAAGCTAGTTAAATATTTTCCAGTCAGGCGAGGCAGGAGTTCAAATAATAAAAACTAAATAGAAATAAATCTCTCCTGATGGCCCATGTAGGTTTTCGGTGACTATGAATTCCACCACCTAGCTTGGGATCCTTTTTGGTTTGTAGGTCCTACCTATTACTTTTTGTTTTTGAGACGGGGTCTCACTATGTGGTCCAGGAGCGCCTAGATCTCAGGATTCTGCTTTGGCCTCCTTAGCGCTGGGATGACAGACAGGCACCACCACACCCGAACTTTTGAGACTGGCCTGTCTCCTCACCCGTGTGCATGCCCTTGACAGGTAGTCATTCCATCAGGAACTGGGGCGATGACCAACGCTAGCAAGCCCCGACGCAAAGCTTCTTAGTGTCACTTCGTCCCACGACTCACTATCCAAAAATACAATCCTAGGCAATCCTAGGACAATCAGAACTCTGCAATGAGCTTTTTCTAAAGGGTCATCCCGGAGTAGGATGACTTGGGGACTCCCCAGGAGCCAGGCAAGTGCTGGTCCTCGGCCTTTGCCTTGAGTAAGGGTGGATGCAGTGGATTCCTTGGGGATGCTCACTGTGTCGGGTCGTCCCCGGAACCTTCCCTAAGTGTCATCGGCCCCTCTAGGGACGGCACGGCAAGGCCAGGTCGGGCACCGGGGAGCTCCGAGAACGCTGACCTCAACTTTGTTTCTTAAAAATAGCTCAGAGGCCGCGGTGCTCCAGGGAGCCGCCAGCTTCCCCTGCAGGGCTCGGGGTCGCCGGGAGGTCGGTGGCAAGGGATCCTAGGCACAGAGGCGACCCGGGGGGTGAGCGACAGGGCCCGGGGAGGGGCCCGGACCGAAGGAGGCCGCTTACCTTCTTCACCGACAGCGAGATGTTCTCCAGGATTCGGTCCTTCACCTCCCGCGGCTCCATGGCGCCGCCGCCGCCGCCCCGTCGCCGCTTCCCGCGCCGGGCGCCCGGGGCCGCCGCCAACCGCTGCCGCCGGCCGTGCGGGGACTCCGTGGTGCCGGCCGCGGGCCCCGGCGCCCGCCGCCCTCGCTTCGCCTCGCCCGGGCCTCGCTCCGCCGCCGCCGCCTCCCGAGCGCGGAGCCGGGAAGGAGACGCGGGCTGTGCGCGGCGGCAGGAACTGATGTCAGTCGGGGCGGTGCCAGCACCGGCCGAGAGAGACGGCGGGGACCGGGCGGGCCCGCCTCCTCTGAGTCCCGGGCCGGCGGAGACCTGCGAGCTCCGGGACTCGGGGTCGCGGAGACCTGGAGACTCGGGGACCCAGGAGGAATCACATAACTCGGATCACACAGACCCGGGACCTCATAGAGCCGGCATCGCATAGACCCGGGGACTCCTAGACCCGGCATCCCTGAGACTCGGACCTCAAACACTCAGGGACTCAGAGACCTTGTCTCTCCGCCCCTCCCCCCAACCGCCTTACCCACTCCGGCACAACTCCGCAGAGACACCGTGTTATCCCCGACCCCCGCAACAAGGCCCTCCCTGTTCAAGTCTGGAAACCCGCATAACTCCTTAGAGATCACCCCCTCCCTCCTTGCTCCTATCCCCCTCCCCTGCAACATTCAAAGACCCTCCTCCCAGGATCTCTGTCCAACTCCTTGGAGACCCCCACTCAGGACCAGCACAGACAGCCCCCCTCCCCCACCACAAATCTGGCATTCCTCACCCTTGCCCACAGGGGACGCCATACATACCCGCACGCCTGAGACTCTAGAGCCAAGGCCTGGCCAGTCAGAAACTCCCACCCAGAGTTCAGGGGTTCAGACGGCATAGAAGCTCCAGGACCCAAACTTGGCCCTGACTCCAGAGCTCAACCCTCCATCCTCCCCAACATTCCAACGGATCATCTTGGAAGTCCAGTCCTCAACTTCAGGTCATTGCAAATCCCTGGTGGCTCTCCTACTTCCAAAACAGCCCCATTTCCCAAGCAGCCTTCATACCTTCTGTCCCCGCAGCTTTAGGTCAGGGACACAAGCTAGGCTCGTCAGAAAGGAGGGAACCTCAATTAAGAAAAGGCCTCCTAGCCCGGCGGTGGTGGCACACACCTTTAATCCCAGCACTCAGGAGGCAGAGGCAAGCAGATCTCTGTGAGTTCGAGGCCAGCCTGGTCTACAAGAGCTAGTTCCAGGACAGGCTCCAAAGCTACAGAGAAAGCTTGTCTTGAAGAAGAAAAAGAAACAAAGAAAGAAAGAAAGAGAGAAAGAAAGAAAGAAAAGAAAAGGCCTCCATAAAGTCGCTATAGGTAAGCCTGCAGAGCATTTTCTTAATTAGTCAGCCAGTTAGCAGCACCCCTCCATGGCCTCTGCACCAGCTCCTGCCTCCAGGTTCCTGCCCTGTTTGAGTTCCTGCCTTGGCTTCCCTCTATGGACTGTAATTCAGGATATAGAAGCCAAATAAGCAGCTTTGGTCCCCGTGTATCATGCTTCATCACAGCGGTAGAAAAGCTAACTAAGACACTTACACGCTATGCCCCTAAGGGCTTCACTCCCTCAGCCTGAGAACCATAACACAGACCCTACCCCAAGCTCACCAACTCGACACTTGGGTTCTGTCTCCTACCCTGGGTCACTTCTCTAAGTCTGATCCCCAAATAAACACGTCTTCACAGAGTGACACGTCCATTCTTTCGACACCAAAACTCTCACTTCTGGCTCCTTATTTTTCTTTTTTTTTTCTTTTTTTTTTAATATTTATTTATTTATTTGTTATGTATACAATATTCTATCTGTGTGTATGCCTGCAGGCCAGAAGAGGGCACCAGATCTCATTACAGATGGTTGTGAGCCACCATGTGGTTGCTGGGAATTGAACTCAGGACCTTTAGAAGAGCAAGCAATGCTCTTAACCGCTGAGCCATCTCTCCAGCCCCATGGCTCCTTATTTTTCAACAGTGTCTGCTCAGGCTAACTCACCTCCAAAGTCCCCCTTGGAGCACCAATCCTATAATCTTTGAACAGAGGACCCCACCCTTTCCCTGACCACCAAAGGGAGACCAAAGATGGTGATGGCTTTGTTTCCTAGGAGTGAGTAAGGGGAAAAAAATAAACTCTGCAAAGGGAAAGGGAATCTGGGATTCCGCTTGGGGCTAGTGTTAGCCAGACCAGCACACAGCTGTTATTGGCAGGACTATCAGGAGTTAACAAGCCATTCTCAGCTATAGAGAGAGGTGAGTTGTAGGAGGCCAGCCTGGGCTATGTGACACCCTGTCTCAAACAACCAAACCAAAACAACAACAAAAACCTAGGCGAAAACATTAGGCCATGCCTATAACTCCAGTGCTGTTTTGTTTTGCTTTGGTTTTTTGAGACAAGTCTCACTCTGTGGCCCTAGCTGCCCCGAACTCACTCTGTGGATGAGGCTGACCTTAAACTCACAGAGATCTGTCTGCCTCTGCTTCCCCAGTTCTGTGATCAAGGATATGTACAACCACACCAGTAGATCCAGGACTAGTTTTTGAGCCACAGTCTCACACCCCTTCCTGGCCTTGAACTTGAGGCAATCCTCCTGCCTCAGACTCCCAAGTATTGCGACATACACCACCAGGATCAGCCTGAAATAAGTGTTTTCCATAGAATCTAGATCACAACTCCAGGAATCACTCAGAAGTTTTTCTGACCCCAGGACCTGTTTTATGTTGTTGTAGGTTGTTCTAACAGGCCACCCTAAGGGTTTGGTCTAACCTTTAGAAGAAAAGTAGAGTCTCTAGAACAACTGAAGCCAGGGAGTTTTAAATTTGTTTTGAATCCAAGAAAAACAGAGCCGCCATAGAACTGGGTAGAGGGCAAAAGAGTTGGGGATCAAGGCTGCATTTGTTGCCCAAGTAAAGAAAAGATTGAGGGCAGAGGACATGTTACATTAACGATAAAGAAAGAGACAGATGCCCAGAGGTGTCTGTGGTAAGAAGGAAGATTAGTCTGAATGAATGACTCCTTTCCCCATCCCTTCTAGCTAGGGTTCCTACAGGCCCCAACCTATGAGTTGCAGGCCTGGCTCTTCAGAGCTGCTCAGACCAAAGTATAAGCTATGAGCTATGTGGTTATTCCCTGCTATTAAACGTCAAGTCAGCTGCTCAGCACCATGTTCCAACAAATGCCTCTTCATGTTTTGAACTCAGGACAGGTGTGTGTGTGTGTGTGTGTGATGCTTAGGAACCATGTCATGCTTAGCAACACTATCCTTCTTTGAGACAAAATCTCTCATTGGCCTGCCACTCACCAATTAGTCTAAATTGCTCTGCCCCTGGGTGCCCAGCTATGGGATTAGAATGAGTCACAGTGCCCGGAACTGGGTAAGGGGGCAGTGTCCTTACAACAGGCAAGTGTTTTGCTAACACGCCACACCCCACCTCACCCCAACCCCACCCCACCTCCCCGCCCCCTTTTGTATGTTTTTAAAGAGTATTTCATGCAGCCCAGTCTCTACTCGAACTCCTTGCAGCTGAGGAATACTTTAACCTCTGATAGTTCCGGGGGCTGGAGTGGCAGGTATGTGCCATCACAACCGATTTATATGGCACTAGATGGAGTCAGAGCTTTGGGCCAGAGAGATGGCTCTGTAGTTTGGAGTGTTTGCTTGTCTCATAGAGGACCTGGAGATGCGTTCCCAGCACCCCTACTGGCTTACAATGACCTGTAGCTCCAGCTCAGGAGGTCTGGTTCCCTCTTCTGATCTCCCCATACATAAATAATTTAAAAAACAACAACAATAAAACAAACAGGTGTGGTAGCCCACACCTTTAATTCCAACACTAGGGAGGTAGGGTGGCAGAGGCAGGCAGATCTCTGAGTTCGAGGACAACCTGGTCTACATAGGGAGTTCTAGGCCAGCCAGGATTACATAGTAAGACCTTGTTTTAAAAAAGATAAAATAAAGGGCCGGGCGGTGGTGGCACATGCCTTTAATCCCAGCACTCGGGAGGCAGAGGCAGGCGGATCTCTGTGAGTTTGAGGCCAGCCTGGTCTACAAGAGCTAGTTCCAGGACAGGCTCCAAAACTACAGAGAAACCCTGTCTCGAAAAAACCAAAATAAATAAATAAATAAATAAATAAATAAATAAATAAATAAAAAGTATAAATAAAAATAAAACACAAAGCTGGGCAGTGGTGGCACACGCCTTTAATCCCAGCACTTGGGAGGCAGAGGCAGGCAGATCTCTGTGAGTTCGAGACCAGCCTGGTCTACAAGAGCTAGTTCCAGGACAGGCTCCAAAACCACAGAGAAACCCTGTCTCGAACCCCCCCCCCCGCCAAAAAAAAAAAACAAAAAAACAAAAACAACACAAAAGATAGCAATCCAGGGCTCTGTACAGGCTAGGCAGACACTCTACCAACTGAGACTGTCCCAGCAACAGGTATTTTCATTCTGGCCATGTGCTGAGATTGTCCACTTCCTCTGTTACGGGGAAGGTGGTGGCATTTCTGCCATGCTGTCGCACCTGTTGGAGGATTACAGTCCCAAACAACGTTTCACAGCTTTTGGAGGAACATGTGTTCTCTGCCCGCCAGCTTCCCAGGGTGTTCTGGGGTAAGTGTGTATCTAGGAAGAGAGGGACACGCTTAGTCTGACAGGACCTTCTGACTGAAAAAGAGACCACACATGTGTTCATGAGCAGGCCACTGCACCATGCTTGGGGTGCCCTGTCACAAACAGGGTGCCTGAAGAGATGGTTCAGCACCAGCTACTCTTCTGGAGGACCTGGGTTTGATTCCCCACAACCACATGGGGGTTCATAAACATCTTTTAGCTGCCCTTCCAGGGAACCAGACATCTTCTGGCCTCTAGGGGCACCAAGCACGCACATGGTGCAGAGACACACAGGCAAAACATCATACACATAAAATAAAAGATTAAAAATATAAAAAAAAATAGCGACTGTGGGAAACACAGGCATCCTACTGCTGGGAATCACGAAGCTGGAAATGAAAAGCCATTCTTTTATTACACAACACTTCCCTATCACGTGAGCAGCTCATGAGACTCTGAGTCAAAAGCATCAAAAACCCAGAGCCTGTGCTGATTCACGCCAGGGCCTCAGGCAAGACACTTGCCCTGGTTTCCAAATCAGTGGCACAGACAAAAGGATTTCAAAGCCAGCTGTCGGGGCGCAAGCCTGGAGTTCCCGCACTTGGGAAGTAGAGGCAGGAAGATCGTCCTCAACTTGGAGGCTTACCGGGAGGAGGCCTCCTGTCTCAAAAGAGAGACGTCTCAGTGATTAAGAAGAGCACAGGATTCAGAGTCCAGCACCCCCCATGGAAGCTTACAACTATTGGTAATTCCAGCCCTGGGCATCTGGTACCCTCTGGCCTCCTTGGGTACCAGGAACACAGGTGATAGGTAGACACATGTGCAGATAATACACTCATATATAAAAATATATAAATAAAAAGAGAAGAATTCCTCTCTTTCTTCCCGACTCCAGACAATTATGTTTGTGTTTAGAGGAATCACTTTCTCGGCCAGCAGGCTGGCGAAGCTGTTTGAGCCTACCAGAGAGGGGACAGTGGGACAGGCTGGTTCTAGGTCCCCCATGCTGCACTGTATCCAGAAGTGGACTGGACAAACTGAAGTACGGCAGCTTTGTCTAGGGCATTTGACTTTGTATTAAACGCCCAGTTCCTTCGAGTTCTAGCTAGTCAGTAAAATGGGTGGGTAGAAACCTCCTAGCTTACAAAGCCTTCAAGCAACTTCTTGCCATACAGCGTGTGTGTGTGTGTTGTGTTTTTTTAAAACTTTAAAGTTTTTATCATTTTTACTTTATTTTATTTTATATGGGTGGGTTTCAGATAGGCACAGCTGTCACTGGCTTTGTGAGTCCATCTATGACACAACCCACTGGGGCCTTTGCGATGAGAAAATGGAGGCAGTATAACTGTGCTTATGAATTTACTCCTTTGTAACACGAGAGTCAGGGCTGGGCGTGCAGCACGGGGCTGGGGGGGGGGTTAGAGCGCTCGTCTATACGGTAAGCTCGAGGACAATCAGAATTGTACAGAGAGACCCTGTCTCAAAAATAAAACAACTCTAAAGCAAGATACAGGAGAGAATTTTAGATTGCGTGAGAAGGGGTCAGTCTAAGGAGAAGAAAGACATGCAGGAAAGAGAGGCAGCTAGGACTTGGGTAAAGTAGCCACAGAACGCCAAGGGTGACGTTTGCACAAAGAACCGAGAGAAAGGAGAAAAAGGAAGGAACGTGGGGTAAGTACATTTCAGGCTGAAGAATGAATGGCGGGGGTGCTAAGGCCTTAAGGGGCAGGAAGGAGCAAGGGTGACTTATTCACGTTCACGCAGCCAGCGAAGCTTAGAGCTGGATCCAGGGAGGGAGCTGGCAGATGACAACTGAAGAGTAAGGGGCCTTGGAGACATTAAGAAGGTTCTGCCTTGCACTCAGAGGGAGGGGCTATTGGAGGCGTGGAGGAGGGCCATGTAGGACAGATCTGGGTCATGACCAGACTTCTGTGCTCTGAGGTGGCACCGACAGGGTTGAGGGTGAGCTGGCTTCAGGGTGTGAGAGGAGCAGGTACTGGGAGGGAAGACGGTCCTGGCCGCTTAAGGACTTCCTCCTCTGGGACTAAAGAGGGAGTGACTTCACAGATAAGGACAGGTCGCCAATGCCTCAGAACAAAGCAGTAGTATCCGGGAGCAATCTCGCCCTCTTCTGAGCCATTTCTCTATCTTCTGCTTGTGACGCCTTTTTCTGTTTCGAGAGCCTCAAGGCGCCGAGCTTGGCCTCGGATTTGCTGTGTAGCCAAGGGTGGCTTTGAAAGCCTGACGCTCCAGTCTCCACTTTGCCAGTGCTGGGAATGCAGGCATGTGCCAGCCCGCCCACTTGATGTGCTGGGAAGAAACCCAGGGCCTGCGCTTGCCCACAGGCACTCTACCAGCCAAGCCCACATTTAACACGTACTTTTGGCATTTATTTATTTACTAACTTACTTATTTATTTATTTTTTTTTTTTGGTTTTTCAAGACAGGGTTTCTCTGTAGCTTTTGGAGCCTGTCCTGGAACTCCCTTTGTAGACCAGGCTGGCCTCGAACTCACAGACATCCTCCTGTCTCTGCCTCCCAAGTGCTGGGATTAAAGGCGTGCGCCACCACCGCCCGGCTTTACTTATTTTTTTTATTCATTCATTCATTTATTTTAGTTTTCCAAGACAGGGTTTCTTTTTGTAGCCCTGGCTGTCCTGGAACTCACTCTACAGACCAGGCTGGCCTCCAGCTCAGAGATCTGCCTGCTTCTACCTACAGAGTTCTGGGATTAAAGGTGTGTGCCACTACCACCAGGCACAAGTTTTCTAAAACTTAAAAAACAAGAACAGAACCCAAAACTATTTCATTGTATTTTTACTTAAGTGGATGTCCCACCCTTTTCCCATTGTCTGCTCTCCAGCTGAATATGTGAGTTTCTTTTATTTATTTATTTATTATGTATACAATATTCTGTCTGTGTGTATGTCTGCAGGCCAGAAGAAGGCACCAGACATCATTACAGATGGTTGTGAGCCACCATGTGGTTGCTGGGAATTGAACTCAGGACCTTTGGAAGAGCAGGCAATGCTCTTAACCACTGAGCCATCTCTCCAGCCCCCGAATATGTGAGTTTCTGTCCTGGCCCTCTGACACGTACTCCCCTGACACAGCAAGTTTATAGTCTTGTTCTCTGCAACACTGGGTATTTAGTGCTAGGCAAATACTCTCCTGCCTCAGCATTACAAGAACAAAAAACAAATAAACCCAAAACACAGGGGCTGGGATTGCAGCTTAGTTGATAGTGAGAGTACCGGTCCAGTAGGCAGGAGGCGCTGGGTTTGAGCTCATGCACTTGATAAAGTAAGTACGGTGGTGCATACCTGTAATGCTAGCACTAGGAAGTGGAGGCAGGGGGTTCACTCTCAGTTCCATCTCTTTCTTGGCCAGCCTAGGGTATAGAAGATCTGCTTAAAATGAGTGAATAAGTAAGCGCATCACTTAGGGGCCTTAAAATAGAGATGGAAGGGTTTTGAGACTCCCAGGTGGTGTGGCACACGCCTTTAGTTCCAGCACTCGGGAGGCAGAGGCAGGCGGATTTCTGTGAGTTTGAGGCCAGCTTGGTCTACAGAGCGAGTCCCAGGACAACCAGGACACAGAGAAATCCTGTCTTGGAAAAAGTCAACCAACCAACCAAACGACCAACCAAGAAAACTCAACTCCAAACAGTTGTGCAGTCGGGAGTGGTGGTACAGCCCGGTAATCCCAGCACTCGGGAGGTAGGAGCACAGGAGTCCAGCTCAAGGCCCTTCTCAGCTACACAGCCATAGTGAGGCCAGGATATGATTCATACAGCCCTATGTCAGAGAACAAAACACAGCGGGTCTCAATTGGGAGTCTCAGTTTCGGAGCAGAGCTGGGAGTCAAGTCTGCTACTCCCTGATCTGTGACAGTACTGATGTTCTGTGACAGAAATGGGGTTAAGTCAATTCCCAAGAGACTCTGTCGCTGTCTCACCTGGAATTTAGTGCAATCTTAATCCATGCTGGGGAAACAGGTGTGGAGACTCCACAGCTATGAGGCACTAGCTTCATTATATGTCGCTGGGATTTCTGTTGTGTGACCAGGTGATTGTTTCTGTCCCCTCCCCTCCCCAGCTTGCCTTACTTCCACTATCTCAAGCAAAGTAAAGAACTGGGCGATTTAAGAACCCCATGGAGAAATCAGAGGTGGTGGTGCACACCTTTAATCCCAGCACTCAGGAAGTAGAGGCAGGCAGACCTTTATGAGTTCCAGGCCAGCCAGGGCTACACAGAGAAACCCTTTAAGAAAGGGTTTTCAATGTCCTAGCTAGCTAAGTTGGCATGGGCCTTTAACCCTCAGCACTCAAGGGACTGAGGCAGGATCAGGTTTGAGGCCAGCTTGGGGTATATGCCCATACCCTGGTATGCGCATACACACACACACCACAGAATAAATGTAACGAAAGAATTACCCCCCCCCACACACACACAAAGCAAACACATAGATTATACTTCATAGCCCCTCTTTTTTTTTTTTGTTTTTGTTTTTGTTTTTTGAGACAGGGTTTCTCTGTGGTTTTGGAGCCTGTCCTGGAACTAGCTCTTGTAGACCAGGCTGGTCTCGAACTCACAGAGATCTGCTTGCCTCTGCCTCCCAAGTGCTAGGATTAAAGGCGTGCGCCACTACCGCCCGGCCCCCTTTTTTTTTAAAAAAAAAAACAAAATTATTTAACTTTAATTTATGTACATTGTTATGATTCCCTGAAACTGGAGTTACAGTTGTGAGCTGCCATTGGGTGCTGGGAAGTGAACCCAGGTCCTCTGGAAGAGCAGTCAGTGCTCTTAACCGAGCCACCTCTCCAACTCTATTTATTTATTGATTTATTCATTCTGGCTTTTCGAGACAGGCTTTCTTACAGTCCTGGCTGTCCTAGAACTCTAGAACTCGCTCTGTAGACCAGGCTGGCCTGGTCTAAAGCTTGGGCTTAAAGGCGAGTGCCACCACCTGGCTTCATAGCCCCTCTTAAAAGTCCGCTGTGGTCACATGACCCAGCAGCCACTGGCTTGACTTGAAATGAATGTAGGTCTGCAAGACTTCTGCAAGCGCCACTTGGCATCACGTCTCTGAACCAGTGACCTCACACCTAAGAGGTGTGTTCTTTGCCGGCTATCAGCTAAGCAGCTCCCACGTGGTAACCTGTTCAATCCTTACAATCTGCCTCCTCTTGTCTAGGGTACGTGTGCGTATGTGAGTATGCACTTGTGGGTCAGAGGTCCACACTTCCTTCATCAGTCTCTGCCTCGTCTTTGGAGAGATTTTCAACTGGTTAGGCTGGGAAGCCAGTGAGCCCTGGGGACTGGCCAGCCTCTGCCACGCTGCCCGAGGCGCCTGGCCTTTTCTCACGTGGGCCCTGAGATATGAAGTCAGGTCAGCATGCTTGTGCTGGAGCCAACTTCCCCCCTTTTACCCTTTTAAAAATAATTTATTTTATGTGCATTGGTTTGAAGGTATCAATTCCCCTGGAACTGGAGTTACAGCTGTGAGCTGCCATGCGGATGCTGCAATTGAACCCGGGAAGAGCAGCCAGTGCTCTTAACTGCTGAACCATCTCTAAAGGTTTTTTTTTTTTTTTTTTGTGAGGGCGGGGGTTGAGACAGGGTTATTGTGTAGCAGTTGGAGCCTGTCGTGAAACTCCCTCTGTAGACCAGGCCGGCCTGGAACTCCCAGAGATCCGCCTGCCTCTGCCTCCCGAGTGCTGGGATTAAAGGTGTGTGTTCCCCAGCCCTTTAAGTCTATTAACAGCAAAGCTGGACTACACCAAGCAGCGAGGCTCCGGTTCTCAACCCCCCACTTTTTTTTTTTAAGATTATGTATACAGTGTTTTGCTTGCATGTACACCTGCATGCCAGGAGGCACCATTACTGATGGCTGTGAGCCACCGTTGTGGGTACCGGGACTTGAACTCAGGACCTGTAGAAGAGCAGCCAGTGCTCTTAACCACTGAGCCATCTCTCCAGCCCATGCTGCGTCCCTTTAACACAGTTCAAGTTGTAGTGACCCCCAACCATAAATTTTCATTGCTACAGTTATTTCATAACTATAATTTTGCTACGGTTATGAATCATAATGCAAATGTTTTCCCACGGCTTTAGGTGACCCCTATGAAAGGGTTGTTTGTTGCCCCAAAGGGTCGGAACCCACAGGCTGATACCCACTGTCAGTGTTGTCTACTATTTTGTACCAACTGCATACAAGAAGCTCATCATAGATCCACAGGGAGCAGATCCCCAGCAACCTAAGTCAGCTTCGTGGCTGCTCATTCCTTCCGGAACACGGTGCAAGAAACAATGGCCCCAGTACCTGGGCAGAAGTAATTTCAAAGGCCGGTAGGAAAAAGGGCTGGAGCGAAGAGCCATCTCAATTGAAAAGAACAGATCAAACACAGTTTCTTATGATAAAAACTTTATTATCTTAAATATCAAAGGTTTTACACATCACGTTTTCTTCAGAAAATTCCTATTAAAGAAAAATAAAATAAAGTGTTTGGATTATTCAGGGCTGACTTGTATTTCAAAGTGTGACCAATAAAAAGAAAAGAAAATCAAACTCAAAGGCATCTAGTGCGTTCAGCTGCAGACAGGTCCTAAGCAGTGGCACGAGACCAGCTCAGGGATGACTGAGTACAGTTCCCATAAATTCTGTTTCCCCTCTCAAAGCATGCGATGTGACTGGACCACTGGTAAGCAGATTGGGCCAACCAGCCTCGCTTCAAGAAAAGCCAGGACACCTTGGGACACACAGGCACAAGATGCAAAGCAGGCTTCCAAGTCACGGCCTGCCAAGTGGGGCAGGAAACCACTCAACAAGGCTCTGCTAGGTGTTGAAGCCACTACCCAACTCACCATGAAGAGATCCAGATACAAATGCACAACTACTCTCAGGTGTGTGCAGAGCAGACTCGATTTACACAAAGGATTCCCCTGGTGTCTGTTGCCAGAACTAAAGGTGTGCAGGGCAAGGAAGAACACGCGCAAGCGCTGGGGTGAAATGGTGCGAGCCCACGTGTCTCCCAGGCTCTACGGTCCAGTCAAGGAGCCTGTAAACACAGATCTGGCTGGCTCACGAGAGAATACAGATCTACTCTTATTTAAGTCTGCAGGTTGTGGGCTACCAAATTCTAAGTACGATCACTTCCCATCACCTGAATAGGCCCAGGGAAAATGCCCCTTACCCAAATTAGCCACTCAAAACCGTCTCAGGTTGCTTACTTAGCACGGCTCTGTAAGAAGCAATCTGATCTTGCACTCCATGCCAACTCCTGATCTGTGGTTCAAACTTTGTAGGTAAAGAAACTCCTATGTTCTTGAGCTATTTTCTTGGTAATTTCCCTAGATAGTGTCCTAAAACTTGGCAGCCCCCCACCACACTTCACACAGCCCCTCCTCGCCAGTGCCCCAGTCTTAATTACTGGTTAACTTTTGAGTGTATTTCCTAACAATCACTAACACTCGACTCTCCTACGCTTCAGGAATGCACACGCTGGGCTATCTCAGAGGGCTGGAGAATGTCTTGCCAAGCAGTGCTGCCTGCCATCCCACCCGTCGCCAACTACTCTTCTCCGCGTTTCCAGTTCCACACTGCACTCGGCCGCCTTAAATAGCACACCGCAGAGGCCTCTGCCGAGCTCTGCTCTCCCAGATGGTCGTGCCATGCTCACCAGAGGGTGGAGGATGCCACACACCCACCCGAATCAGTGTGGCATCCATACTCAGGGAAGGAAAGGTAATTGATTCCTCTCCTGCCTGCTCCTTTCTGGTCAACAGCATGTTACACATTGATCCCTCAGCATCTTTTCAGTTATTTCTACTAAATTTTCAGTTAAAACTATTTTTTCTTTGCAATGCTGGGGTGGGGGTCACACCCAGGGCCTTGCACATGCCAGGCAAGTGTTCTACCAAAACCCTCCCCCCACTTTTTGGAGACAAGGTTTCGTGTAACCAAAGCTGAAACTCAAGATGTAGCCAAGAATGACCTTGAACTTCTGATCCTCTCGCCTCTACTTCTCCAGGCTGGGGTTACCTGCACATGCCGCACCCGGGGCACGCAGTGTCTAGGCTGGACTGAGGCTTCCGGCAGTTCGGCAAGCGCTCTACCCATCACCAATGGGCTACATTCCCCCACATCCCCAAACCATTTTTTATTTTCACTCATTTTGAGACAGTTTCTCCACATAGCCCTGACTGGCCTTGCATTTACAGCTTAAAGGTGTGTGTCACCGCATCCAGCCCCTAATTGTTTAAACAAAACAAACAAAACTAAACATTTAAAATATAACTCTAGGTTTACAGCATCCGATTCCATTGTGGCCTTGATTTTTTTCCCAGTCAGTTCTAAATTACAACCAAGTATATTTAAAAATGAAAGCAGGCTACCCAGACATTATAAAATGTGCCTATAACCTCTTAATCCCATCTACTTGAGGATTACTAGTTCAAGGTCAACCTGAGCTACATTAAATCTCTTCTCGAAAACAAAAGCATGCCAATAGGTAAAAACAGATCTTAGTTGAACCTTGCCTCATGTCTCTCCTAGACTGAAGGCTTCTAAGGCCAGGCTCCAGTCTGGGTCAGGTGCTGCTGAGCTCCCAGGCTTCAGGGCTACTCAATGTTTGATGATCAATGGGCTCTTGCCCATACTGCACAGCCTGATAGGAGGAACTGACTTCTTATCTAGAATGTAGTAAGATTTGATTTCTCTTAAAAGCACAAAATACATAACAGAAAACCTCTGAAACACGGAGAAACCATTTTTGGTATACAGGATGCAGAAACTCCTATCTGGGGAGACCTAATATTTGATGCAGGGTAAGAATGAATCAAAGTGGCAACAAGCCAGAGACCACACCCTGTGGCCAGCCCTCTCCTGGAGAGCTGCCCCTCTGACTTCTCCCTGATACTCCCAAGATGTGATGCTTCTGCTAGTCAAAAACAATTAAGGCACAAAAGAAAAGCAGGTGCATCCAAGGCTCACCAAGTCCCTCCTGCGGCTCTGCCAACAGTCAGGGGATTAGGGGACGCAAGCACAGGAGCTCACTCAGTGCCAGCCCTCAGGGACTGTCAAAGAGGAATTCATTCCCAGGAAACACAAAACTTCATTCTCCAGGAGGGAAGTACATGGTGACCTTTGTCTTTCTAGAGAGCCACAGGCTCCTGCATCACCAACATCAGCTTTTATTTTTCTATTTTGGTAGTAAGGATCAAACCTGGACCTCACATGCTATGCAGGAGTTCTCCCAGTAAGCCCCGCAGCACTGCTAATGAACTGCTAGCCAGTTCAGCCACATTGGTCACGCTCATCACAGGTAGCAATCAGAATGCACTGAGTGAATTGGGCATGGTGGTGTGAGCCTATAATTCCAGCATTCTAGAGGCTGAGGCAGAAGAACTGCCATGAGTTTGAGGCCAGCCTGGGCTATGGCAAGATCCTATCTCAAAAAAAAAAAAAAAAAAAAAAACCAAAAGAACAACAACAAAAAACATACAACAAGGAAGGGAGATTTGCCTTGACTCTCCTGCATAGCTATTTGCAAGGCAGTTTACTATATACACGGTAGGAAGAAAAGCCGCCAGATGTGCAGGCATCTGTAGACACAGAAGCTGCTTTTCAACCTACGCAAAATATTTGTCAATCACCTTCTATATGATAGCTTACATATTTATTTATAGACATGAGCTGAAAAGTTGAAACAAATTCTTATGGCTTTCGCTAAAGACAGAAAGCTGTAGAGAGGGACGAACAGGCAGACGCTACACAAGCTGGTTATGAAATCATTCCTCTTGCCAGAGAAATGCTTTGGGTAGACACCGCAGTCAGAGGGGCTGGGATCTTCACCACCGACTCAAGCTTCCGTGCCAAACAACTGGTCTTCCCGTCACCTACCAACCTGGAGCCCAAACTGTGGGATGAAGGCTTACGGCGGTCTAAAGGCCTGAACTAGCACATTCGAAGGGCCAAAGCTCCAGCTGCAGCTGTGCTGTCTGGCTACCAAGCCCCTTCTGCACACCAGCTTCAGCACAAGTCTTACAAGAAAATCCTCTTTGGTGCATAAATGGAGATCAGAACTGGAGGTAAGTGCCGACGATGTTTGGTAAAGGAGTTGCCCCTTGTGGCTATGGCTGTAGTCCGACACTCTCGACACCAGGATGCACGATGATGATGGGGTCTAACCCTGGGGAGTCAGCTGAGTGAAATCTGACAATGAAGGTCCACTGGGGTCACATCCTTTCATGGCCCCTGTTCTATGACTGCTCAATTGAACTAAGTCAGTCAATTCCTAACTTTACTTTTCTACTAATGTCAGACAAAAGATCCCCCCCCCCTTCTGTTTTTAGACAGGATTTCACTAATGTAGCTCTGGGTGGCCTTGAATTCGCAGAGATCTGCCTGCTTCCTGGGGTTAAAGGTATACGCCAGCATGCCTGGTCTTTTATTTATTCTTGACAAGAGTTTAAAACTCAAAAGTAACTATGCTGAAAAGAAAGTAATGACCTAAAGGAACGAAGTATTTGGTGAGTGAGCTAAGCTTCGTCCAAGGATTCTGAAGGACCATCTAGTCTATCAGCTTGCTTCTAAAAATGAACATACATGTAGAGTCATTAAAAACTACTGTAGTGAAATCTTCTCCAGACCGGTATCTGACACCGCCTAGGGCTCTCTCCCATCATCCGTTTTAAAAAATCAGTGGCCAAACCACTGGTCTTGCACGCCAGTTCCTCTGTTCAGGCCTTCTGGGGTGCGGGTGGGGGGCAGTAGTGGCTGTCTGTCATCAGTACCTTCTCTACAAACCCCACCCTGTGGCCCCAAAGATTTGTAACCCTAAAATATACCTCCACCCCCCCAAAGCAAACACCAGGTCTCAGTGTGCTACTACTTGATCTTTTAGCCACAACTCTACGCCGGGCAAGAGCCTCCTGGGAGCAGGTTCCCGGTGTCACACACTTATCTTTGGTGCGACAAGCAAAGGGCGGACACGCTGTGCTTGTCTGAAACAAAGAACTTCTCGGCTAGCCTGATGTTCTGAGCGCCTAATGGAGAAAGGAAACCACAAGGCCATCCAGCAACCATTTCCAAACTCCAGAAAGGGTCGTGATACTGTGTGACCTGCCATCGTGTCGCTGGAGTGAGTCTCGGCGCACAAGCAGCGTGGCAGAAAGAAATGGACCGGAGAACAGACCCCTGTAAGTGCCCTAAAGTTTCACCAACTCCTGAGATATGAACCCATCTGTGCTCAATGACTTCAATTCTGATGGAAAGAACAAGCTTGAGAGAGAGAGGAGAAGAGAGAGGTGGACTTTAGACACAAATCAGTCAGTGCTAAGTCCAGAAACCGATTCCAAACTCTCACTAGGAACCAGGAGTTATCCTCAAGATCCTTTTCGAGAAAAGCAAGATTCCAGATTCCTGCCAGACATCTGAGACAACAGTTTATGTTCCAGGAAAGGATGCCTTCAGCCCTGTCCAGAGGGATTATTGCACAGTGGGGCCCACAGGACGACCTACAAGGCGAGAACTTAACACTAAAAAGGCCACGGTAAACGCATCTCCGCGTTCCGCCCCACTCTAACTCAACATGGTGAACACAAACATGGATCCTGCTTAGAAAAGAAACTCCTGAGGAAAGAAAGGGATGGGAACTGTACCAAGGCCACCATCGTCAGAACTTCGGTTGTACCCACTGCCATAAAGGACACTCACAGAATGACCAGTCTAAGCAGCAAGAGGACCAGGGACGAAGGTTCTAACTCAGTCTTGCTCAGCTCAGAGTGAGCATGGGAAGACCTTCCCAGCAGGTGTGTTTCAGAAGCTAGGCTCCTGGCAGCTGACCATTGGCCACTGAGGCCTGGGGGGTGTCAGTGAGATGCCCCAAGTCCTATATCTAGTACATTCCAGTGTTTTATCTCTTACTCACAGTCCTTGACATTTGCAAATGGAATTATGATCAGTTTTCCTCCTTCCCTTTTTTAATACAAGTAGCACCATGTTTCATTCTAATGTGAACCCCCACGCCCCACCCACCGTCATAAAGGTGTCTGGCAATCAATCCACGCAGCAGTCTATGAAGCACAAGACAGCCCAGTTCTAAGCCCTCCCGCTCACCCTATTTAAATGTCAACCCTGAGCACACAAACCAAAACATACAACTCCAGGAGTTATGGAATTCTTCTCCAGCTTCCTGTTACAAGCCACATTCTGCACACAGCACAGCCAGAGCCAGGAGTGGCTGGCCTGTTCCTAGCTGCATGGGTGGCAGGGTTCGTGTGGCTCCTGCTTTCAAAGCATTCACTCATCTAAAATGGTATGCTATACACAAAACCATCTGTTTTATTACAGAATACATCATCTTAATGAGAATAAAAAGCTTTTGTATGCACATACTGCCAAGACATTTTAAAAGGCCCAAATTTTAAACAAGTAAAAAGACAAATTCATCAGACAAAAGATCATAAATTACTTTGGCCGGGAAAAAAAAAATCTGGCTCAACATTTTGCTTGCAGGTTGGTTTCTACATATACTGTGTATGTATGTGGTGAGTGTGTCTGTGTGGAGAGAGCTTTCACAGAGGGAATGGGGTACGGTCTAGCCGCTTTCCCACAATTACGTAGGGACTACAATGTTCTTTGCTAGCAAAACAAGAAGTGCGAGGTCTGCATTCCCACCAACTCGATGCAAAGCCCCAAGGGCTTCCTGCAGAGTAAAGCCGGCACGGAGAATCCGGTTAACATCTGCAGTGGGAAAGATGAAGGGTGGAAGAGAAGACAAGGGCTGTGTGGCAGGTGGGTCCAATCCATGGGAGGGCGGCGCAGCTCCAGGGCAAACACTGCTGGTCTCCGGCCCGTCTGTGCCTGGGTTCTGCACATGCTCGGAAGGCTGACTGGGGGTACCCTCCTCACCTGCTGCAAATGTGGGTGAAATTTTCACATCTGAGGTGCAATGTGGCTGATCAGATGGTTTAGTTGAGGTTATGGCGACAGAACAGCTCTTCCTGACTGACTCCCTTGGTCTGGGGACACCTTCTTTGCCAGGTGACAAGCCATCACCCAGACCCCTGAAGCTAGTGTACGCTTCATGCTCTATGCCAAGACAAGGTGTGGTGGCTATGATTTCTGTCTTCTCTGATTCAGAGGTGGCCTGGTGACAGGAGACTTGTGGATACTGGTCACTAGGGGTCGAATTCTCACTCTGGGCCCCCCTTCGGGAAAGGTCCAAAGTACCTGTTTGGCTCTCAGCTTGCATCTCTGACCGACAGTTAGCATCTTCAGGTGCATTTTCTGAAGCTGGCTTACAGCTAATGACCAAAAGATGATGCAGTTCTTTCAAGGCCACTGTGACAGATGAACAAAATTCTTCGGCTGCCTCCACAGAGGGCTGACCGTGGTCACTCAGAGGGGAAGAGGAAGCGCTGCTTTCTTGGCTATCCATCGCAGACACTTCAACATTATCTTCTGGGGGCTGCAAACCCCAAGCCGAGACGGAATGTTCCATGCTCTCAGGTGAGGGGCTGCAGTGTACTGCTTCCACTTCCATCGTGGGATTATCGGAAGTGAGATGTGGTGCACCAGGGCTCCTGATGCTGGCATCCTGCCCGCCCATGAAGCTGCACACGGCAGTCAGAGACCGTTCAATTGTATCCACGTCCATCAGGGTTTCTGGGCAGGAGCAGCTATAGTGCCCTGAAGCTACAAGACTTTTCTCTGTATCTGGAAGATGAGCATTTGTCTGTAGTTCAACTCCTTTCATCACAGCTTCCAAACTGACAATGTTTTCTTGGTCCTGTTGATTTTTTGTGTCACAGGGACATTGTTGGTCATGTGGGGCACTCTGCTGACCGTTCCCTCTGTGTGGTTCTCTGGGCTGCTGAGGGCCATTCACTTGACCTGGGTTCTGATTTTCTGGATGCCAACTCTTTTCTTCCACAAATCCCTGTGGCTCATACACCCCAGTAGTTGTGAGAGATAAACTAGTGTCCTGTCTGGTGTGGAGATAAACTCTGAGGCCCTGGGTTCCTCCAACAGCAAACTTCTCTGGATTATCTGCAACAAATGCTTCTTCGGATGAATTATGCAAAGGCATAGCTGGATTCTGGTCTGGTGGGGAAGAGAGATCAGGAAGGCCCTGGAGAGGAGGAGGATCTGTTTTCGGAGAGTTTGTCTGGAATTCAGCCGAAGTCTTCACAGCCTCCATAGCTATAGGTTCAATGCTATTGGGGTCACTGGGCTTGATGGCGCAAACTGAAGCAGAGACAGAGCGAGCAAGACTCGTGGGGCTACCAACCTCAGGACTCTGCCCTGAAGAAGGGGCTGGATGGTTGAACCCATCTGAAGTCAGCAATGATGACATTCCCAGTGAGGTAGATTCTTTACTGCTTTTCTCTGTTTTTTTTTTTTTTTTAAAGTAAAGAAAAAGAAAAGTTAGACCACTAAATTATCAAAGAATGAAATCTCAATAGAATAAAAGCAGGTCTTTTAATTTAGGTCTGTCTTGCAAACATAAGGCTAAAAAAAATACAAATCTTTCTATGATAAATGAGTTAGCATCATTGAACCTGAACTGAGTATGTCTCTAATAAACATTACTAAATTCCATACATAAACTGTCAGCATGCACTTCATTAACGGCTGTGTCAGTGTTCACACTACAGATGCTTACCTAAGCATATATTTATTGCAGGCAGGGTGTCACTATGTAGCCTGAGCTGGCCTGACCCTGGAATGCTGGCTGCTGGGAGTGTCCCATCATGTCAAACAGGCATGGTTGCTTATTTATTGCTGGGGAATTTTGCATTCTCATTGAGTTCTTTTCCCTTCTTATATTTAAGGGGGGGGGGGGAGCGATGAGCCTTGAACTATCAGTGATTCTCACATGCCAGCCTCCTGGGGGCTGGAATTACAGCATGGGCCACCACACTGCCTCCAGTGTTTCAAGTGTGAGCCTAAGTTACACAGAAGAAATCCAAAAGCAAGTATGCTAGGGACAGAGCGGGGCAACCAATCGAGATGGGGTTTACATGCCTAGAGATCCCTAGAAAATAACAGAACAAAATGAAGCAGACAAAATTTTATTTATCTGATTAAACACTATAATTATTTATTCATTCAACCTTGAGGCTAGATTTCATGTCTTCCAGGCTGGCCTCTGACTTGATGTAGAAGTCTGATCCTCCTGGTTCTGGAATTATGGGTGTGCATCACTGTTCCCAGTTTATGTGGTGCTTTATGCACGCCAGGGAGGCACTGTTTCTCTAGCCCTATAATGCAGCTCTGTCCGGTCTGACTTGCAGCAAGCACTCCTCCTGTTTCAGACTAAGCGGGCATTACAACACACACTAACTAGCACAACTGGCTTCCAAACACTGCAGAGAGCAGTTAGGATTCCAAGGCCAGACACCCTATCTTTTTTCTGGGTTGAGACAGGATTTCTTTTTTTTTCCTTTTTATTTATTTTTAAGAAGACTTCACATAAGCCTTTATGTCAGAAGAGGGCATCAGATCCCACTAGATAGATGGTTGTGAGCCACCATGTGGTTGCTGGGAACCGAACTCAGGAGCTCTGGAAAGGCAGCCCATGCTCTTAACCTCTGAGCCATCTCTCAGGCCCCAAGACAGGATTTCTTATGTAGTTATTTGTCCTGGAGCTTACTATGTAGACCAGGACCTCGAACTCACAGAGATCAACCTGCCTCTGCCTCCCGAGTGCTGGGATTAAAGGCGCATGACACACTGCCCGGCTTAGACTTTATACTCACTCTAAGAGCAGCGTGTATGTCATCCTTCTGAAACCAAAACAGCTAGTGCAACAGGGGAATTAGAAAAAGAGGCTGGCGGACATTAACCAAGCCTAATGTCCTTAAAATGAGAGTGAGGGAGGAAAGGAGAGAGAAAGAGAGACCGAGAGAGAATGAGAATGAAATGCTATGAGTCCGATTACAACCAGCCTCCAAACCCTTGTTATTATCAAAGCTGTTCCAGATAAAATCAGTGAACATACTCAGACGGACAGGGCCCTGCCGACAGCACAGAAGTGGCAGCAGTTGCCTTCCACAGTCATGTCAGGCCAAGTATCAGTTCTTACCATTTGAGGAAAAAAAATTTAAGTTCTGCTAACAATTTTCCTCCCAAGTAAGTTTCACTACACAGTCCAGGCTGGTGGGTCTTAAGCCTTGGATCCTCTTGTCTCAACTTCCTAAGAAGGGGATGCCGGAGGCACTACCATGCCCTGCCCACCCATTACTATGATTCTGGGTAAGTCATCTGGCTCAAGTTTCCATTTCTGCTCAGTAAGATGAAAACTCTGTCCTTCTATAAACTTCCAATGTACAAGGATTTCCAGCTTTTCAAAGCAAAATGGCTTGAGACATCTAAAAAATCATCTGCAACAAGCTGCCATAATGCCGACAGTCTTGACTCGACTCGGTGTCCTCAACTGTCATAGGTGGTGGGTACATAGTATCTTCACTAAGACTCTCTCCTAGACAGTTCCCATAAACAGTAACGTTCTAAACAAGAATTTAAGCCTACATGTACATGCCAACATACATAAAAGTGTATATACAGGCTAGTTGTAACAAGATTGAACAATGAGAAACAGAGATTGCAAGTCTTGAGTTTCCAAAATGGTTCCAGACAGAGACTGTTGAGAGCACAGGACAACTGGATGGAAGGTAATGTGGTGTCTATAAATACCTGGTCTGGGGCCCACTCCAGCTGCAGCACACACACACTACATGCATCATGGCTTCTGACGCTCTGTTTGGATTAGGAAACAGACAAGCAAACGTGGGTTAAGAACGCAGAACCACACAGCATGCAGGGCTGTAGTCTTCAATCCTTCCCATCCTTAAAATGAGGAGCGAGGAGTCCATGTTGAGGGATGTTTCCACAGCCTGGGCATCCCAAAGACTTGCTGGTTGCTTCAATTCTCTCCAAATACAACCAACAAGGTTTCTACATCAACAGATTTTTTTTTTTTTTTTTTTTTTTGGTTTTTCGAGACAGGGTTTCTCTGTGGTTTTGGAGCCTGTCCTGGAACTAGCTCTTGTAGACCAAGCTGGTCTCGAACTCACAGAGATCCACCTGCCTCTGCCTCCCGAGTGCTGGGATTAAAGGCGTGCGCCACCACCGCCCGGCTCAACAGATTTTTAACTGTACTTGGAAAGAAATTATTTCACAGCTCTGCACAGATGTAGGAGGCAAAGTCAATCCATCAGAAGAGCTGCCTGACGGCCACCTAGAAGGGTTAGTGGCAGGGTAGAAGCTTTCCAACTGCTCAACAGTTCTATTTTTCTGTTTTGAGACAAGGTATGGCTATGTAGCCCAGACTGACCTAGAACTTGACATTTCAAGCGTGGGCTTATAGGCAGGTGCCAGCACACCTGTCTCTCACTCATTTTCTGAAGACAAACCGAGAGTGGCTAAATCGCTGATGCTGCCTTTTTCACAGTTATCCAGCATACAGACATGCCAGACAGCTCCTATAGTCAGTCTGTAGATGGATACAGAGGGTAAAGATAGCCTGATAATTTCCTAGAGATAAACAACTTCCTGGAAATAATTCCACATATTATGTAAAGAATCATGATTTTAATGATCCAAAGCAGTCGATTCTTCTAATAAATCAAGTCTAACTTTGCAGAATCACACCGTTAGAACACTACAAAAATCAACACAGGTTACGTGTGTTAGTAGCAAGGGTTCCATGGATCGGTGGTTTCTAAAACTGGTCTGTGCTTTTCTTTGCTGATGCTGAAAAGGTGGCAGTTACTTTAGTACCCTGAACGTGATGCGCACTTCAGAAGGTTAAGTGTTACTGACCGGGTTAGGATACGGCTGCCATCAGTTAATGTTTCTCTAATTACGGTACGTGGCTGTGTGGGGAAATGCTATCTTAAAATGTCGGCAGCCTGTCGAAATTGCCAAATTGCCGTCCATAGACTAAGGAGGTGGATGAGCTCACTGGCACTGGCCCTCCAGGAAGATTAAAATGATTGTTGGTAACTCAAAACTCTCCTTCCTTCCAAAAAATACCTCGGTTGCAACCAAAATCCTACTTTCCACGTAGTGAAGTGGGACCACACAATGACCAAGGCCAACCTGGAAGTTCCATCAGCTACACAATCCAGAGGTTTAAGGCTACATGCCTACACGTGCTCTAGGGAAACATAGCAAAACTTTACTTTTCTTTTGGTTTTTCGAGACAAGGTTTCTTTTTTTTTTTTTTTTTTTTTTTTGGTTTTTCGAGACAGGGTTTCTCTGTGGTTTTGGAGCCTGTCCTGGAACTAGCTCTTGTAGACCAGGCTGGTCTCGAACTCACAGAGATCCGCCTGCCTCTGCCTCCCAAGTGCTGGGATTAAAGGCGTGCGCCACCACCGCCCGGCTGAGACAAGGTTTCTCTGTGTAGCTTTAGAGCCTGTCTTGGAACTAACTCTTGTAGACCAGGCTGGTCTCGAACTCAGAGATCCACCTATCTCTGCCTCCCGAGTGCTGGGATTATAGCCGTGCACCAACACCGCCCGGATACATAACAAAGCTTTTCAAACATTATATTATCTCTTTCTTGGGCAGAAAGTTATTCCATGAGTTCATAATTCTCACGCACTCTACCACAAAGATTGATAAATAATTCTGACCAAGACTCCAAGACAATTCACTTAAAAGTGAAATCTTTTCAGTTTTTGGAAAATGCACATGAGTCACTGTTCTGTTAATAGATGGGGAATTTCAGGGAAGTTGTCTTGATCCATTTTCCTCAGAAGACTCATCTTTCTTCATATTCAGAAGGCATTAGGGGAACCTGGATTCAAAGCACTGCTATGTGGCCTTAGTCTGAGACCTCAGCAAGCATAAGTGCTACAATTGATTAAAGTAAGATTACACTTGTCACTGGTTCTTCTTTGGAGGCAGCACTTTTGGTGAACATTTTCACTCTTTAGTCATAGTGATAATGCCTTCCTTCAAATCAATAAACGTGCTGAGAAATGAAATGCATTTCCAGGGATACTGCTGATCTGAAAGTGTATGCTTCCTGTAGAACTCTTTATGAACAAAACAGGATGCTTTAAAGCACGAAAGCAAAGAATGACCTAACCTTGAACACGGCACTGGATCCTGGTTCCAACATGGCCTGAACTCACATAGGTAGAGATCAGCTTTGCTTCCTGAGTCGTGCTGGGATTAAGGCTTCTCTAGTTGTTGTTGTTTTGACCTGAACTTGTGATTCTTCTGCCTCAGTATCGGACTGCTACTATTGCAGGTATATGCCATTATACCTAAATTCTTTTTTCTCTTTTCAGTTTTCCAAGATAGGTTTCTCTGTGTAACAGTCAAAGCTATCCTGGAACTTGCTCTGTAGACCAGGATGGCCTCCAACTCACAGAGATCCACTTGCCTCTGCCTCCAGGAGTGCAAGGATAAAAGGTGTGTGCCATCACGCCCAGCTTCCTAGGTTCTTTTTCTTGATCTGCTGAAATAGGAATCCTTTTACTATGATGGCACCTATTTGTGGGCATGGACAGGTCAGAGCATAACTGTGGAGTAGGTGTTCTCCTTCAACCTTCTGTGGCAAGTGTCTTTAGCTGCCGAGCTATAGCAATGCAAACCCCTGTCCATCCTCTCTCCTCCTTTTTGAGACAGGGTCTCAAATATCCAAACTAGCCTTCCATCAACTATCCCACCTTAACCTCCTGAGTGCTAGAATTTCAGGTGTGTACCACCTCATCTACTTTATGTGGTACCGGGGACTGAGCCCAGGGCTTCACGTGTGCTGGGCAAGTGCTCTACTTTCCAGCCCCAGGAGCTACTTTCTCACCACAGTATTAAGAGATGGAAAGAGGAGTAAGACAGAGAACACAACTATTGCTTAACAACGAGGTTCATTCCTAGGAAGGCTGTCACCCCACTAACAACAGCACTATTCAGATGGTCAGCCCCAATACCTGCATCCTCTGCTGATTTTTGAATGGCTTCTGCTAATTCTTGGTCTGCAATCTCCTCTGGCCGTATGTCCTCTCGCCCAGTTCCATATGCCAAGCGGGCACACTCTGGTAGCTCCCCCTCAGGAAGGAAGGTGGTCTGTGAGCCTGTAGTGCCGATCACCAGTACATTTTTCTTCAAGTCAATCGAACACTTTGAAAGAAGAAAAGCAAAGAAAAGCAGTAAATGAATCGAGTCTTAGCCCCACATTCAACCAATGAAGAACATGACCAGGAAAAGAGAAGGCTTAAACAGAAACACAAAGACACCCTTACTATACACCTGAAAGCAGCAATGTTTTACATCTGATTTGGAAGACAAAGTCTTGCTATGTAATCCAGAATGACCTCGATTCATGCTGTAGTCTAACAGCCTCCAACTCACCTTCCTCTTCCTGTGTGCCTCTACATCTCCCTATATCGCTCTGATTTAGACAAGCCCTTGAACCCAGTGTGTAGTGGAGGCTGGCCTCCAACTCCTGGTCCTTGTCTCTACTTGGTCTCCTGTTTCTGCTGCTGCATTGCATACTTCAGGCCAGCAAGCTCGTGAGCTTCTAGGCAGTTCTGCTTCCATGTCCTATCTTGGAGTAGGAGCGCTGAGACTACAGATATCACCAAACCCATCAAGGGCTCTGGGGATCAAGCCTGGGTCAACAGGCTTGCACAGCCACTGCAGCTAGCGCTATAACCAAGTCATCTCCCTGTCCTCCTTTGTTTTTTTACTTTTTGAGAAAGCGTCTATAATCCGGACCTTCCTTGACATCTTGATCCATCTGCCTGAGGCCAGTGGTGGGATTACAGGGGTACTGCCCACTACAGCCACTTCGCTTTATCCTTTTCCATAAGGCTTTCTTCCTTTTCCCCCCAAGACAGGTTTTCTCGGTGTAGCTTTGGAGCCTGTCCTAGAACTCACTCTGCAGACCAGGGTGGCCTCAAACTCACAGATATCCACCTGCCTCTGTCTCCCAAGTGCTGGGATTAAAAGTGTGCGCCACCACCGCCTGGCTCCCTGTGTGGTTTTTATTTCTACTTAAAATTGAACAGTTACCCATGTTTGATTTATGCCTGTAAAGTTAGAAAATACCAGTGTAGCCGGGCGGTGGTGACGCACGCCTTTAATCCCAGCACTCGGGAGGCAGAGGCAGGCGGATCTCTGTGAGTTCGAGACCAGCCTGGTCTACAAGAGCTAGCAAAACCACAGAGAAACCCTGTCTCGAAAAACCAAAAAAGAAAGAAAATACCAGTGTATGCTAACAGATAACAAGAAACTGACAAATAAACAACCCAGCTTCCATCTATCCAAATATATTCATTGCTTCTATTTAAAATGCTAAATTAATATAATACACATTATTTTTCAGGGCTTTTTGATTTTAGGGGCCTGGAACTAGAGAGTCTTTCATACACTAGGCAAGTGCTCTCTTGCTGACCTATATTCTCAGGTGAAATATTTAAAATACAATGGTGTGAACACGCTGACTTTATTTAAAAACCCACAGCGGGATTCAGGCTATACTCAGTGGTACAGCACTTGCTTAGCAAAACAAACAACATGAATTACTGTGGTGTCTATTACCCAGCAGACACTACCAATGTTCTGCAAGGAGCATGGCAGATCTTAGTTAGGCATCAGATGACGAATAAAGCATCATGACAAATTAATGTGTTGTCAGATAATTCTCCTTGAATGAACAAAGCATTTCTATTCTCTACTCTTTTTTCTTTCTTTTTTTTTTAAAAATATTTATTTATTTAGTATACAATGTTCTGTCTGTATGCCTACAGGCCAGAAGAGGGCACCAGATCTTACTACAGATGGATGTGAGCCACCATGTGGTTGCTGGGAATTGAATTCAGGACCTTTGGAAGAGCAGGCAATGCTCTTAACCACTGAGCCATCTCTCCAGCCCCCTATTCTCTACTCTTTTAATCTCAATGTTCTGTCTACTGTTTAATTAACATCCAAGAGAAGTATGTACTAAACACCTGTAGGAAATCATTTTTTTTAATATATTTATTTATTTACTCATTATGTATACAGTGTTCTGTCTGCCTGTATGCCTGCAGGCCAGAAGAGGGCACCAGACCTCATTACAGATGGTTGTGAGCCACCATGTGGTTGCCGGGAATTGAACTCGGGACCTTTGGAAGAGCAGGCAGTGCTCTCAACCACTGAGCCATCTGTCCAGTCCCCTCTTACCTTTAAGTGTACCACACAAGCATGTGGTGCATACATTCTCATGAACAAAACACATAAGATAAAACTAAGTCTAAAAAAAATTTAAGGTAAAAATAACAAATAAAACTGCTATTATAATGTCAAAACAAACAAGATTTAGCTTATCCCTAGAGGTTTTACAAGTAGAGACCTGTGCTGTTGTTTTGAGACAGGGTCTCACTATGCAGCTCAGGCCTCACAAATACTTGGCTACCTCTCTGTTCTAGGTGCTAGGATCTGATCTAAGTGATAGGATCAAAGGCATGCACCACCACACCCAACTGACAGACTCTATTTGTAATGATAGTCATCTCAACTCTATACAACAGAATCTACCAAGGACATTTCCATGTTTGAAAAATATGCTTCTTGGGCTGGCGAGATGGCTCAGTGGTTAAGAGCATTGCCTGCTCTTCCGAAGGTCCTGAGTTCAATTCCCAGCAACCACATGGTGGCTCACAACCATCTGGAATGAGATCTGGTGCCCTCTTCTGGCCTGCAGGCTTAATAAATAAATAAATAAATATTTAAAAAAAAAAAAAGAAAAATATGCTTCTTGCCGGGTGGTGGTGGCACACGCCTTTAATCCCAGCACTTGGGAGGCAGAGGCAGGCGGATCTCTGTGAGTTCGAGACCAGCCTGGTCTACAAGAGCTAGTTCCAGGACAGGCTCCAAAACCACAGAGAAACCCTGTCTCGAAAAACAAAAAAAACAAAAAAAAACCCAAATATATATATATATATATATATATGCTTCTTGGTCTGTCAATCTATGCAACTAGCAGAATTGATGTAAATACTAGAGATACATAGCAAATCAGGCAGCTCAGGTATGATGGTACATGCGTATAATTCCAGGATCAAGAGGCAGAGGCAAGAACATGCAAGTTCAAGGCAGGTTTCTTTATACAGTGAGCTCTGGGCTTATCAGGGCTACACAACAAAACCCATAACCCTGGTGCAACAGTACACACCTATAACCTTAGCACTGGGGAGGACCCCTGGAGTTGTTGTCTTACAGTCTAGTCAAATTGGTGAGCTCTGGGTTTAGTGAGAGACACCAGCTAAAACAAACACGGTGAGACAGACCAAGGAAGACATCTGCTGTCAACTTCTAGCCTCTATGTACTTATGTGTGTCCATGCATGTACACACACATACAAAAGCTCTTAATTACCTGATGTCGTTTAAGCATGTCCAGTCCCAGAAGCATGTCCATTGGCTGTTCTTCGAGTATGGAGAAGGAACATGCCAGGAAATCGCCTTCAATCTGAACCTGAGCTAAAGCATAAGAGGAGGAGATATTACTGATGCAGCTGCACAAGCCTGGGGCAGCAGTGGAGGAACCCATCCCCTGCGCTGGGCTCCATGGGATCCGTCAAGCCAAGGACGGCACAACAATGAAACAGGCTGGGAAGCAAATGAAGTATTCAGGGTAGGGCTACTGTTTTCAATACCTGGCTTTTCAAGAATCACTATCAGGACCCATGCTCAGCAGGCAATGAAAGCAAGCATTAAAAGACACACATCTCTCTCACACACTCTCACACACACACACACACACACGACGGTAACAGTGAAATCAGCTCTCTGGTATAAATGGTTTACTGAGTATCTGTGAGTACAGTTTACTGAGTATCCATGTACATGGTTGCTAGGATGGAGCCCAAACCATACCTGACACATTTTGTATAAGTGTTTCCTAGAAAGCAATAGAACCAGCATATCTGCAACGTTTTAAGTCAACCTTCACACAAGAAAAGGCTTCTCAATGCGTGTTAGAGCCAGTTTCGACTTTTCAAATCAGAAACACAAGTAAAGTCTGGCTCTGCTTGTGTCTCTCACTTCTCAGGTGAAAATTTATTTTACTAGGAGCCGGAGAGACGGCTTAGCAATTAAGAGTACTGGCTGCTCTTTCAGAAGACCCAGGTGCAATTCCAGCACTGACATGGCAGCTCATGTAAGTCCTGTTCAGGAGGTCCAACAGCCTCATACAGACATACATTCAGGCAAAACACCAATGCACATGAAACAAAAAAAGATTATTTTACTAGGGGAAGAAGGGATGACTCAGCAATTAAGAGTATTGGCTACTTTTGCAGAGGACCCAGGTTCAATGCCCAGCACCAACAGAGCAGCTCAAAATCACTAATAACTCCAGATATAGGTGTCCTATGCCCTCTTCTGGCTTCCATAGGCATTAAGAACACAGGGAGTGCACAGATGTAAATGGAGGCAAACACCCATAAACATAAAATTTTTTAAAAAGGCATTAAATTACTTTGCTACTATTAAGAAGAGATGGCTCAGTGGTTAAGAACTGGCTGTTCTTCCAGAGGTTCTGAGTTCAATTCCCAGCAACCACATGGTGGCTCACAACCATCTGTAATGAGATCTGGTGCCCTTCTCTGGTGTGCGGGCATACATGGAAGGCAGAATGTTGTATACATAATAAATAAATAAGTCTAAAAAAAAAAAAGAAGAAGAAGAAGAAGCAAGCCAAATACAAATAGAGTGTGAGCTGTGTGTCCAATATAAGGTATACCAAACAACCATGCACTTAGTTTCCAGATGAAGAAATAGAAAACCAAAGTGTGAGACTGCCTCAGTGGTTAAGAGTGCTTGCTGCTCTTCCTAATGAACTGAATTCAGTTTCAGGACCCACACTGGCAGTTCACAATGCCTGTAACTCCAGTTAGCCTGTGCACACAAATGGGCCACACTCTCACCTAGACAGACATATGCACATAAATAAAATCTTAAAAAGAGGGCTGGAGAGATGGCTCAGAGGTTAAGAGCATTGCCCGCTCTTCCAAAGGTCCTGAGTTCAATTCCCAGCAATCACATGGTGGCTCACAACCATCTGTAATGAGGTCTGGTGCCCTCTTCTGGCCTTCAGGCATACACACAGAAAGAACATTGTATACATAATAAATAAATTTAAAAAAAAATCTTAAAAAGAAAAAGAGAACCAAAGTGATATGTTTCCTATATTCCTCTCATCTGTCTCTTCCGACTCTCCCAACTATCTCAGTTCTGTGTTAATCATTTCCTCGATCTTTAGATAGTATTGTACCTATTTCTAGCCAACATTATGTCTATTTTATTATTTTAGGGTATATCTTTTCAAGCACTGGAACTACAGATGTACAATACCACATGTGCTCAAGGAACCCCCTCCCCGGGGTTTCTCTGTGTGGCCCTGGATGTTCTGGAACTCAAGGATCTGCTTGCCTCTGCTTTCTGGGTGCTGAGATTAGATTAAAGGCATGTGCCACCATGCCCAGCTCTCATGACAAACTTTTTAATCTTGTTTGGCATGGAGTTTACCTTTAATAATCCAGAGGCAGAGGCAGGCAGATGTGTGAGTTCAAAGCCAGCCCGGCTTACATAATGAGTTCCAGAGTTATCCAGGGCTATAGAGAGAATGTCTTTAAAAATAAAAAAAAAATTGAATCTTAATCTTTCCTCTTGTTTTCTCCATTATCTTCTTCATGTTCAGTTTTACAAGTCAGCATCTCATGTGGTCCAGCCTCCACCTGCCAAATGCTTAGTTTACAAGTGTACGGGGCACCACAATCTGCCTCTAAGCACATGCAGTGTACCCAGGTTTAGGTGTGAACATGTATGTGGAGACTGCAGTTTGATGCTAAGTGTCTTTTCCTCTATTGCTTGTAGCATGAATAATAAAAACCCAGAGACAGATATTGGGGTTCAGCCTGAAAACCAGAAAAGCAAGGCAGCTAAGCTACTAGAGAAGGCTTACCTCTACCAATACTGAGCATCAGCAGACTAAGCCTCTCTTCCCATTTTATAATCCCTCTAGTGTGACTCCCTAGGACTGGGACTAAAGGTGTAAGGCACCACCACCTGGATGTTTCTGCATCCCTCTTGTGTAGAGAAGAGTGGCCTTGAACGCAGAGATCCATCCGCCTTTGTCTCCCAAATCCTGGGATTAAAGGAATGTCTCACCACTGCCTGATTTCTAGTGACTTAGCTTTGCCTGTCTGATCTTTAGGCAAGCTTTATTTATTAAAACATAAATAAAATTATCACTACAATTGCTCTCCACTATAGTTTGTGAAATAGGGTCTCACCCATTGACAGGGTTGGATGGCTTACCAGTCCCCAGATCAGCTGGTCTGTGCTCCCAGCATTGAGGCTGCAGACAGGTGCCATCACACCTCGCTTTTACAGGCTGAGATCCAAGCTCAGGGTCTCACACTTGTGTAGCAAGCATTTTCTAACCCACATTTGGGCTGTAATCCACCGGGACAATTATGTATGTGTACTGTGAAGCTGGTCTGATTCTTCTCTCTACGTGGACATGCAGCTATCCCAGAACACCTCCAATTCTCTCTTGCTCTAAGACTCCCACAGACATCTGGAGAGCAGATAACCCCTTGGTGATGACAGCCAAAATGAGAAACTAATTGAGACCTGCATAGGGTCCAGCTTTTGACACTACCACTATAAAATCCATGACCCAGAAGCACATAATGGGCGCTGGAGAGATGGCTCAGAGGTTAAACATTTGCTGTTCTTGCAGAGGACCCAACTTAGGTTCCTAGCACTCACATGGAGGCTCACACCCACCTGTAAGACTCCAGAGGATCTGATATCCTCTTCTAAACTCCAAGGGCACCAGAGACGCACAGTAGACAAAACCACTTATACATAAAATATAACAAATAAATCTTTAAAAAACAAAAACCACAAAATTGAGTTACAACAAACAAAAGCAGTAAGAACCCCCCCCCCCCCCCACACACACACTCACACCTTAAATATCCCATTCCTAACTACCCTTCCACATGTGCAGTCTGTGTGCTGGAAACCCTTGCTATGATGTCTTGCCAGTTCTTGAAATAGAGGGCCTGTGAAGTTAATCTTATAGCCAACTTGATAGGATCTAGACTCTCTATGGAAACATACCTCTGGATACATTGATTGGTACAGTGTTTCTAGAAAGATTTAACTGACAGAATGCCCATTCTAGGATCCATTAATATTTTGCCCCCTCTCACTTCTACACACACACACAAAACAAACAAATAAACAAACAAACAAAACAACACTAAGAATATGGAGGATGAGCCTGGCATAGGAGACCACTGACTGAGCAACAGGAAGAGATCACCATCAGAGCACATCAAGGGGCAGGATAGAGGACAGCTTGGCTGTGGGGTGTGCTTATCATGTGCACTGGGCTCCATCATGGAACTGAAGGATACACCCCCAGACTTAAAAAGCCATTAACACTCAAGTACAAGAAAGGAAGACACTCAAGTATATGAAAATACACTAAGGGGGACTGAAAAAAGAAAGGGGCCATACTTCCCAGGGGCATTCAACATTCCCACAGCAACACTGATTATGATTCTAGGGAAATGAGTTCTGACCTAGCCAGACTAGAGGGAAGAACACACACTCTAGGGTCAGCAAGATGTTTCAGCAAGTAAACTGTTAGCCACAGAAGCCTGACAACCTGAATTCAAGTCCAGGGACCATGGAAGATTGGAAGGCTAGAATCAGCTCTGAAAGTTGACCTCTGACCTGCACAGAAGCAGGTGTATCCACAGATACTCACCCGCTTGTGGTGATATTTTGTTTGTGATCTAACAAATAAAACTTGCCTGAAGATCAGAATGCAGAGCTGCGCCACTAATTAGTCACAGAGGCCAGGCAGTGGTGGCACACACCTTGGATCCCAGCACTTGGGAGACTCTGTGAGTTCAAGGTCACCCTGGGCTATACAGGGTTTATTCAGTCTAAAAGAGAAACAGAGCCAGGCAGTGTTGCCTCACACCTTTAATTCCAATACTTGGGAGTCACACATCTTTAAATCCAGAGCGAGGAAGGTGGAAACAGAAAGGGATATGGCTGGGCGGAGAGAGGAATATGAGGTGGGAGGAGATAAGAGCTCAATTCATTCAGGCATTCAGTCCGAAGACTTGTAGAATCAGAATACCCCATTCGACCTGAGGATTTCGTAGCGGTAAGAACTAGTGGCTGGTTGCTCTGCTTCTCTGATCTTTCAGCTTTTACCCCCATATCTGACTCTAGGTTTTTATTATTAAGACCAATTAGAATTTGAGCTACACCTGCTTGTTTGTATGTACATAGCCACATCAACCAGAGGTGATTATGAAAGAACCTTAAAATTCAACCACCCTAAAAATTCCCTACCAGAAAGCAGCAAGCGTCTGACTGCCTTCACTCACCTAGATGCACCCTTCCAATAATCTTCTGTGTGCCTACGCCTTTGGCTATGCCAGCCCACCGACGGTCCACCAGTCTCATGATGTTACACCTTTCTGCACAAGCCTGGCTCATAATAGTCATCTGGGCACCTGGAGGGAGAGAGAGATCAAACTGTAGAAATTATAACCCACATCTCCCTGCCTAGCTGCTCTTTGATTTATTCTTGAAAACCCTTGATGTTCCTCCTCCTGCCTCAACCCCCATGTTCTAGGATTGCAGATGTGCACCGACACCCCTGCTTATTCAATTTCCATACCAGAATCTAAAATAGTACAAAAACCCAAGAGGTTTTTTTTTCTTTTCTTTTTTTTTTAATGATTTTATTTATTACGTATACAACAGTCTGCCTCCCTGTATGCCTGCAGCCCAGAAGAGGGCGCCAGATCTCATTACAGATGGTTTTGAGCCACCATGTGGTTGCTGGGAATTGAACTCAGGACCTCTGGAAGAACAGTCAGTGCTCTTAACCGCTGAGCCACCTCTCCAGCCCGGTTTTTTTTCTTGTTTGTTTGTTTTTTGCAGTTTTTCGAGACAGGGTTTCTCTGTGGCTTTGGAACCTGTCCTGGAACTCGTTCTGTAGATCAAGCTGGCCTCGAACTCAGAGACTTGCCTGGATCTGTTCTCCTGAGTGCTGAGATTATAGGCTTGTGCCACCTCCACCCAGCAAGAGTATGTTTTTAATGGAGTACCAGAATGACACTAAAAACTTTACCAGCAGAAAACAAACGCATCTGAAAGTGATCTAAAATTCAAATGGTGCTGTGTCCAGACAGCAATGTTAAGTTAAGCAGCACTATACAGTTAGAACATGTCATCGTTTTGTTGTTGTTGTTTGCTTTTGTTTTGTTTTTGAGTTAGGGTCTCACTTCCTGTGTAGTCCAAAATTAGTCTTGAATATGTAATCGTCCTGACTCAGCCTTCTGGGATTACAAGTGTGTACTTCAGCACACAGACCCAAGTGATTTTTATTTGAAGCGATGGGACACTATGGCTCACGAGCTAATAGAGCCTGCAGCTAGGAGTACAGCCCAGTGGGAGAGCGCCTGCTTAACCTGGTTTGATCCTAGAGCCACTTTAGAAAAGTTGGACATGGTGGCATATACTTTTTTTTCTTTTTTAAATTTTATGTGCATTGGTGGTTTGTCATGGGTATCGGTTCCCCTAGAACTAGAGTTATAGACAGTTGTGAGCTGAGAATTGAACCTGGATCCTCTGAAAGAACAGTCTTGACTTACTCTTAACCACTGAGCCATCTTTCCGGCCCCACCAGCACATACTTTTAATCCCAGCAGCAGATTAATCAGAGCAGGAAGATCTCTAGGAGTTTTCCAGTCTGGTCTACACAACTAGCTCCAGGCCATCCACGACTATACAGTGAGACCCTGTCTCACACAGCCCTCCCCGACCCCTGCCGGGTGGGTAGATGGGGACAAAAAACAGAAAAGTCCTTTACTTTTCCAAAAAAATAGAAATTAACCTTCAATGGGTTTCCTCCCCTTGAAAGCTGAAGGCATGTAGGATAGTTTTGTTATGGCACAGGCCTCACTGCTACTTAAGCTGGAAACTCAGGATAGAGCTAAGGATTCTCTTGCTTCCACCGCCCTAGGTTCTAGGATTACAAACATGCTCTATGATGCTCCCGCTGAGTTACGCAGTGCTCGGTATCAAACTGAGGGCTCTGAGTGTGCTACACGGCAGCACATCACCACCTAGGGCACATCCCTAGCCTGACCTGAGGGTATTTTCTATCTCAGGCTGACATTTCTGTCATCTTTGTCTAGCCCTACCTCCGCCCTTGAATCCTGGTTTCATACACCTGTGTACTGGAAATCTCTAGCTCATCCCAAACCTCACTTTGGATTTCTCTATCTTTGTCAGTGACATGCCCTTCTGACCTTCTTACAACTATGGCACACTATAATGTTGACTCCTGCTGCCTTCACTGTGCCCTTAAAACTGTCCTGACCCCACAAATAAGGTCTCTGCAATGCCTGCTTTTCTGACCGCCTTTCTTCTTACCATAGCTACTAATCCGGCTCGCAGCCACCTCCCTCCTGAGTAGACTCTTCTCTGGCTTTGAACCTGTGCCATGCATACATAATTTAAAGCAAATATGACCCTCGAAGTTAAAGAATTTTTCCAGTTGATTCTGCCTGCGGTCATCCCAAACTATAACCTCCTTAAAATCATTTCTTTACTTATTCAATAACCCTTAAAGGGCCTCCCACCTTTTTAATTTTTTGAGACAAGGTTTCTCAACAGCCCTAGCTGTCCTAGAACTCACTCTGTAGACCAGGCTGGCCTTGAACTCAGATCCACATGCCTCTGCTTCCTGAGTGCTGGAATTACAGGCATGTGCCCAGCTAAGGTTCCCACTTTTTATAAGACTGTGTAAGTCACAATGCCCAGCATCGGACCCACTGCATCCTGTTGATCCAGAGCCTTACATTCTCCCACCTCCTGTTTCAAAGAGGTGAAACATAACCTCCTAAACCCAGCTTCAAACTCATTACAAAGCTGCTGATAGCCTTAAATTTCTAACTCTCCTGCCTCTCTTCCCAAATGCTGGGATTAAGGTCTGTGCTACCACGCTCAATTTATAGAGTGCTGGATCTAACCCAGGCCCTCTCTCCCAGTACCCCAGCTCCACTCTCACTACACCTAGAAGTATTTCAAGGTGGGAGCAATTTGTCTCCTGTTCACTCTGGCCTCCTATAAAGGATCCTTTCCCTGTTCTCATTTATATGAGTCTTACCTGTGCTTAGGCCTGGCTGCAGACTCACCAACAATTCTGTTGTCTCAATTCACTGTGTATGCATCGGTGAGCATTAAAAGCACCCATTCTCTGCGGGTACTAGCAGATCGTGGGCATGAGGAAGGTGACAATGGTAACTAGGGTATTACACTGTGGTGGTCGTGTTTGTTTAGCAGGCAAGGCCCTGGATTTCGCTCTGACCGTCACAAAAAAACAAAAATCAAAATACTTATGAGGAAACTAAGATTCAAAAGGCCCAGAAAGAGTCTAGGAAGTCTGGAAAGAATTCTGTCCTCCTTGTCTCCACAAACTAATGTGGGAAAAACTGGCTTAGTTCATAACCCCAGTTTCTACTTGTGCAGCAGTTTGACAGTCACTTCTAGAGACTCACCCATGTACTCCAATAGGGGAAACTGGTCTCTACATCCAGCACACCCACCCAATGTGCATCTGCTTTAGCTCAGTGACAAAGGATTCTCTGGCATCAAGCGCAGCTAGGCTGAATTCACTACCTCACTACCTGGGACAGAGGCTTGGCTTCCTTATCTGTAAAGCAGGGACACACCATGGCTCATAGAGATGTCTGAGGTTGAAGTATGATGGACGCAGTAAGATGTACTAAGCATCTAGCACAGAGCCTGGTGTACAGGAAGTGTTTAATGTGCACTGGGGAGCTACGCATTTCTCTCTCATATGTCCTGTAGCTCTGACAAGAAGCCTTACCACTAAGCACTCAGCCAATGCACTGCATACAGCACTAGACAGGCAGCATTCACACATTTGGTTTTTCAAGGCAGGGTTTCTCTGTGTAGCCCTGGCTGTGCTGGAACTTGCTGTGTAAACCATGTAGGCCTCCAACTCAGAGATTCACCTGCCTCTGCCTCCCTACTGTTGAAACCAAAGGCCTACGCCACCACCGCCCAGCCAACATCTTTTTATTTTTAAGACTTATTTTTATCTACATGTATGTGTGCGTGTACGCTACATGCATTCAGGTGCCTTCAGAGGCCAGAAGAAGACACTGGATCCCCCAGAACTACTTACAGGTTGTGAGCTTCCTAACCTGGGTGTTTAAAACCTATTTTTGGTTCTCTAGAAGGGCAGCAAGCGTTCTTAATCACTGAGATACCCATCTCTCCAGCATCATTAAAACACGCATATCAGCACACTGACTTCTGGGACTGTCCTAGTCTCAAGAGACAACCTCAATACGTGCTCGAGTGTTTGTGGATGTACCACAGGCAGGCGTCTCAACCTCAAGAGATGCCCAGAATTAAGATGAGCGTGACCACTCAGGCGCACTTCCTTTAAAAGGAGTGTGACCACTCAGGTACATTCCCTTTACGCACTCACACTGAAGGATTTAAAATGCAGAGCTAGGGGGCTGGAGAGATGGCTCAGTGGTTAAGAGCATTGCCTGCTCTTCCAAAGGTCCTGAGTTCAATTCCCGGCAACCACATGGTGGCTCACAACCATCTTTAATGAGGTCTGGTGCCCTCTTCTGGCCTGCAGACATACACACAGAATATTGTATACATAATAAATAAATAAATAAAAAATGCAGAGCTAGGGTTGGAGAGAAGGCTCAGCAGTTTAAGGCACTTATTGCTCTTGAGGAGAACAGGGGTGCAATTCCCAGCACCCATATGTAGCACCCAACTACCTATAACTATAGTTCCAGAGAATCTGACACGCTCTTCTGACCTGTGGCCACAGAGATATTTGTAGGCCAAACATAGAAAGTCGCTTGACGGTGGTGGCGTACACCTTTAATCCCAACATTGGGGGGAAGCAGAGGCAGGCGGATCTCGGTGAGTTTGGGGCCAGTCTGGTATACAAGAGCTAGTTCCAGGACAGGTTCCAAAGCTACAGAGAAACCCGGTCTGGACAAACGAAAACAATAATAAACAAACAAGTCAGAGAGAGAGAGAGAGAGAGAGAGAGAGAGAGAGAGAGAAGAGCTTGAAGAAAAGCAGAGTTGTTTGTTATTAAGACTAGGTGGCAGTTAGCATCTGGACCACCTAAGACTCAAGCGGCAAACTCTATCCATCTCCTTGCCTGTTCTTTTGTTCTTTTTCAATTTTATGTGTTTCTGCCTGCAGAACATGTGCAGCACATGTAAGCCCAGTGCTCACCTAAGGTCAGAAGAGGAAAACAGATCCTGAGACTAGAGTTATAGAAAGTTTTCAGATGTAGTGTGGGTGCTATGAATTGCATCTGGGCCCTTTGAAAGAGCAGCAAGGTATTTTAACTAAGTCATCCCTCCAGGCTGTTTTCTTATTTTATTTTCCAAATTTATTATGGGCATGAATTTTGCTGACATGTATGTAAGCGAACCATTTGTGCCTGTGGAAATTGAGTTACAGATGTTTGTGAGTGCTGGAAAGAACAGCAAGTGCCCTAACCTGTGAGCAGTGTCTCCAACCCTAACTGTTAGGTTCTTTTTTTTTTTTTATGCATACAATGTGCTGTTGGCATGTATGCCTGCATGCCAGAAGAGGGCACCAGATCTCATTACAGATGGTTGTGAGTCACCGTGTGGTTGCTGGAAATTGAACTCGGGTCCTCTGGAAGAGCAGCCAGTGCTCTTAACCTCTGAACCATCTCTCCAGCCCCAACTGTTAGCTTCTTAAAGGCAGGGACCAAGTTTCATGTGGCCTTACTTGCCTCACTCCAAGCAATGTGCTGCACAACGACCAGATGGAAATGTTTGTGACCGCCTATCTTCACTGTCAACTTGCCTAGACTTAGAAACAAGAGACTGGCTAGGAGACTTGCGGGGTGGCTGAGAAAAGCACTTCGAGGTAGGGTTAGCTGAGAGAGGAAGATCTGCCTTGAAGGTGTGCTGGGGGCCTCCCAGACTGAACAAAAGGGGAAGAGGAGAAAGACCTTGCACAATACATAGTCTTCCTTCTTTTCTAAGGCACACATCTCTCTCCTCCCCAAAATGTTCCCACCCACCCAATTCTTTGAAACCGTGAGCCAAAATAAGGCTTTCACAGGCAAGTACCTTCTCAGAGCAACAAGAAAACAACACAGACCCATGCCCTTCACAGCACCTTATAGACCCTACTGCTCCCAACTCCTTATCAAGGTGCCCAAGAACCTCAGAGCACTAACTGAGGAACTAAGGAGGCGGGCAAGCACGGGGGGGGGGGGGGGGAGCTTAGCTTGGAACTCCCATTTGGTTTTGTATATGTCACACTTGTAAAAAGACACTTGGCATCTGGTCCCTTCAGGAGAACATACCGTGCACCCAGTCCTTTCAAACAGTGCACCTGAAACTTCAGAATCCCCCATCCCCCACTCACACAAGGCTATGCATGCTACCATCTCTGAACACTGTATGTTTTTTCCATTCCTGGTAATGCCAAATTTAGACAGTTTCTAGTCAAGTGTAGTCCCAGTATATCTGGGGTTGAACAAGAGAAGGGCCAATCCAATCCGAAGCAGTTTGGGATGCATGCACAATAAGGGAAACGAGTGCCACCTCGTAACCTTTTAGGCGGAATCCCTTATTTACAGTCTTGTGTCTAGTATAACTGGGTGCACATATAACTAAAATCTGATACAGTAAGAAAAATGAAGATATGACCTAATTTATCAATCAAAATAGAGAACTACTCAAACCACCTCCTTAGCAACCAAACCTTCCTTTTCTTGAGTCCCACAAAAAGCAGCTGCAAATAACTGGGGTCCTAAATACCAACTGTTACCCATCTGGCCCAAGGTTAACCTGTCAACCTTTTCCTTTTTAAGATTTTATTCTATTTTAATTACATGTATATGTGTGTGAGGGGGTTCCAGAGTGAGTACAGATGGCCAGGAAGCCAGAAGAGGGTGGAGTTATGGGTGTTCGTGAGCTATGTGATCTCCAAGAGCAACACTAACTTAACTGCTGATCCCACTCCTGCCCCCAGTCAATCTCAACTTTGTCTCCCTGTTTGAGTCTCTATTTTTCAGTTCTCTGGTTACGTGGACGAGAACCTAGAAACACCCCCAGGCCCTTACTACCAGTTGAGGCACAGAAACACAAAATCAGGTGAGAAATGACTGGGAAAAGAAATCTATCACTAACACAAAGACTGAAGAGTGAAAATGTAACTTCAAGGCACCAGCAAGCAGAGCACAGGAGCAGCGCCTCTGCTCCATCCTCACCTGAGTCGACGAAGGCTTTCACAGGGTGCCCGTTCACTCTGCAGTTGATGTAGAGCATGGCGACCTGGCCGAAGCTCTCCGGGGCCTCCTCCATAGCTATCGTCATGTTCTCCTCGATGTTCTGCTGCCTGTGACAAGCCAGAGCAGCACACTGAAAACTCCATTTCCGGAAAGAACACCACAAACACACTTGTAAACGGTTCTGCCCTAACTGGAGCAGCTGAGTCACTGAATGGAAATTGGTTCTGTGTTCCCCACAGGTGACTCAACAGGAGGTGATGAGAGACAGAGCTGGCAGAAGACCTAAGTCAGGAATAAAAACTATCCTCCTATAAAATGATCATGTTCCCCTAAAAGCTCACAGATGGAAAAATAAACTCCTAGAAAGCAAGGCCCCAGGCCCTTTCGATCTTACCAAACACTGAAATTGATATTTCATGAATAATACTTACAACAGGTTTTTACTACATAGCCCAGGTTGGACTTGAACTTGTGACCCTCTCATCTCCGCCTCTCCAGAGTTGGGGTTATATGTGTGTACCATGTTCTTATATTTTTGGTTTTTTGTTAGTTTGGTTTGGATCTTTTTTTTTTTTAATATTTATTTATTTATTATGTATACAATGTTCTGTCTGTATGCCTGCAGGTCAGAAGAGGGCACCAGACCCCATTACAGATGGTTGTGAGCCACCATGTGGTTACTGGGAATTGAACTCAGGACCTTTGGAAGAGCAGGCAATGCTCTTAACCTCTGAGCCATCTCTCCAGCCCCGGTTTGGATCTTTTTGAAACAGGGTTTCGCTGTGTAGCCCTGACCACCACCCTGCCTTCCAAGGACTGGTAATAAAGGAATGTGTCGCTATGCCAGTCCTATGCTCCTTTAAAAAAAAAAAAAATTTATTATGTACACAGCATTCCGCCTGCGTGCATGCTTGCCAGAAGAGGGCACCAATCTCATTATAGATGGCTGCAAGCCACCATGTGGTTGCTGGGAATTGAACTCAGGAAGTCTGGAAGAGCATCCAGTGCTCTTGGTCTCTGAGCATCTCTCCAATCCCGTGTACTCCTGTTTTAACTGAGGATGTCCTGAGCATTTGAGTATCATCCCGGTGCATCAGTCTTACTAGTCTGAAACCAGAATCACATGTATTCCACCTGTCTGCTGCGCAGGCTGCTTCATCTCCACAACTGGCTTTTCTAATCTGAAATATGAAAAAAACAAAAAACCCACAATTCCTTCCCATTACAATGTTGATGAACAGCCTTACAGAATTTAGCTTATGGTGCTAAGCAAGTCAAGAGCAGAGCTTCAAATGTTGCATCTATCTGGAAAAGTAGCTTAGTTGGATGCACGAAAGCAGGGGCCCAGAATCATATACCCCAGGTGTGGTGGTGCACACCTGCACTTCCAGCATCTGAGAACTGAAGGCAGGAGGATCAGAACTTTATGGTCACCCTTGGCTACATTTAAGACCAGCCTGAGATACACACACTGACTGGCTAGACAGTATACCTTTAGACTGGAAATAGTGAACTCAGTCTACAATTTAAGGTAAAGTTTGAACTAAGAACTGCTAAGACCACATTCCAATACATTTGCACATGTCATAAGAACATGGAGAGCCGGGCGATTGTGGCGCACGCCTTTAATCCCAGCACTCGGGAGGCAGAGGCAGGCGGATCTCTGTGAGTTCGAGACCAGCCTGGTCTACAAGAGCTAGTTCCAGGACAGGCTCCAAAGCCACAGAGAAACCCTGTCTCGAAAAACCAAAAAAAAAAAAAAAAAAAAAAAACCAAACAAAAAAAAGAACATGGAGGCACTGTCTACATACCATCTGATGTTAAACCCAGTTATCAGCTACATTGTATTTTATTTATTTATTTTTTAAATATTTATTTATTTATTAGGTATACATTATTCTGTTTTGCTTGTATGCCTGCAGGCCAGAAGAGGGCACCAGACCTCATTACAGATGGTTGTGAGCCACCATGTGGTTGCCGGGAATTGAACTCAGGACCTTTGGAAGAGCAGGCAATGCTCTTAACCACTGAGCCATCTCTCCAGCCCCAGCTACATTGTATTTAAAATCAGCACAGAAATGCCAGTCTAGATTTGTCACGGAGGGTGCTTCTGAGGAAGCCCTGAATGTGGGCATCACCATTTCACAGGCTGGGGTCCAAGACTGAATAAAAAAGGAGACATGTTCCTGCCACCATGGACTACAGCCTTAAACAGAATAAATAATTAATAAACTCTCCTTGCCTTAAGTTGCTTGTCACAGCAAGTAGATAAGTAACTAACATGCTGTCCACTGTCACTGCTTATTCACGTGGCAGGCACAGAGCTGAAATAGATCACATGGCCTCTGCAAAACCTAAAAACAGCTAACTACCTAGCTTTATGGAAAGTCTGCTGGACCCATGCTCTGAATGCCATTGCCTGCGCTTTCCTTCACACTCTGGCTCACTGAACTGATGGTAACACTTCTCAGCAAGCCCAGGCACTCTTGTTTAATTCAGTCTGGCAAACAGGGAAGCTACTTACTACACTTGCTGTACAATATAATGTGTCATATATAATGGTGTCATGCGCCAAGCAGAAATTTTAAGGCACATTTGATATAATTATATACCTTTATCCACTGGCACATTATAAATTTAGAAATTACATACAAATAATTATATAACCCCTGATGTTGCTCTAATCCAAGTTAAGTTTCAGGAGAAAAAAGAAAAAGAATATGAGGGGCTAGGGAGATGGCTCAGTTGCAATATGTTTACCATTCAAACATGAGGAGATCTGGCAATATCTACTTACAATCTCAGAGGTGGGGAGGTAGACACGAGGGTCCCTGGAGCTCACTGGCCAGCCAGTAAACCTACCCAAATCTGTGAGCTCCAGGTTCAGCAAGAGAAGCCGCCTCAAATAAATGAATGAATGAATAAAGTGAGTGCAGCTCACACACACAGAACACACAGAAGCAGGCAGACCTGAGCTCAAGGCTAGCCAGGGCTACATAGTAAGACTTTTTCTCAAAACAACACAATTCAATGAACCAGCCAACTGAGTCAAACAAATACAAAGAGTTTCAGGGCAGCCCCAGATGCACAGCAGTGTCAGGCCAGCTAGGGCACTCTGGGTAATCGGGTAATCTTCTTTCCTTACATCACCCAGTTTCCTTTACCCCACCCCTGTAGGAAACAACCTGTTTCAATTCAATACACTCCACTTCCACGGTTTGTCTATGGCGCCTTACCACCCCGGTTTCCTAGGATAAATCCAACTACGCCTGAAATCAATGTCAGACTCCCTTAGAGCCGCAATCTGAGAACATAAATGGTTTATTTCTCTGGGCTGACTCAGCTAGTCAAGCTATGTCCACGGACACTCACTAACATCTGATTAAAGTACAGCTGCACAGGCCTCCCAGCTAGTGGAGAAGCCGAGGCAGGACGTTAAATTTAAGGCCGGTTTGTCAACTTAGTGAGATTGGGTCTCAAAATAAAGAGTAAAAGCAGAGATGAGGATGTGACTCAGTGGCAGAATACTTATCTAACTGTTTAAGAGAGGGGGAAAAAAAATCACCATTATCTGATACATGTAAAGAGAACACTTAACCGACAGAACATGAGCAAATAGCTTAGGGCTGTCAATTAGTTCTAAATATGATTTATTTCTTCAATTTCGAGAATAGTCAGAGTGTCCTAGATGCAGTCTGGTAATAAAGGACTAGTCTATCGAGTACAAATACGTGAGGGCCCAGTGTAGGCAAAGGGTGGGGAGAGCCTATGAGTATAATAAAGCAAGCAAGTCGGGTAACTACAGCTCCCACCCTGCTATTCAGTGTAACAGGAGTATCATTAGATTTGTTTCTCTTAGTTACAGGAGGATTTTCACAATTAGCAACAAAAATTGAATTGGGTTTGGGGAGCAGATGGCCATTTTATTCAGACAGCATCTAGCTTGTGACTAGCCTTTAGCATCTCTGTACCTGCCTGGGCTCCTTTCCTGAAGATCCTGACTCATCAGAATAGAGAGAAGGCTCAAGCATCTGCAATCTGAAAAGCTTACTGCATGCTTTAATACAGCCCCAGCAGAGAGCCGCTACAACAGACACGAGGTTGGCAGAGTGTCAGGCAGGGAGCCAGCAAGGGGCAGTTGAAAGAAGACTACAAGACTCCACATGTGCAGAGCTCTCCAATCCAACCGCCTTCAAGATCTGACTTAATGAGGATTGAAATCAGCCTTCAGAGCAAGTCTACTGATCTCAGCAGACGGGGTTTCTCTTCATCATCCTGGGGTCAACTACCTTGCTTTAACGATGCTGTTTTGTCTGCTAATCAGGAAGTGCTCACAAAATTTGAGAGCACTTTCAAATGCTGGATCAAAATGTGAGGACTATGAAGGAGAGAGTTACCTGGACAGACTGAGGTTATTATCTCAACCTGGAGATGGGGAAGTTGCCTGCAAGCAGACGTCTAGTTAATGCTGATGACCTGGATGCTGTGAGCTTGCTCATTAGGTAGATGGATCTTACCTTATATCTTCTTCTATCTTTGCCTGAGCTTCAAGATCAAAGGGGTCAGCAGAAAACAGACGAATTCTTTCTTGTTCTCTCCGAGCTCGGTCCTGCTGCTGCTCTATCAGGACCCTAGAAAATTTCTCTACAAAAATAAGGGAGGAACATATTCAGCTCTACATTTTCTTTCTTTCTTCTGGTTTTTACAAGACAGAGTTTCTCTGGCTGTCCTGGAACTCACTCTATAGACCTGACTGACCTTAAACTCAGAGATCTGCCTGCCTCTGCCTCCCCAAGACTGGGATAAAGGTGTGCAGCACCACTACCCAGCTACTTTTTATTTTAAAAAATGTTTTTTATTTCATTTTATCAGTGGCGGTACAAGCTTTTAATACCTGCATTCAGAAAGCAGAAGCATGCTATCTCTGTGAATTCAAAGCCAGCCTGGTGTGCAGAGAAAGCTCCAGGACAGCCAGAACTACATAGAGAAACCCTATCCTGAAAAACCAAAAATAAATAAAGAAAAAAAAACTCAAAGAGTGTACTCTATAATTCCAAATACATTAAGTTTGAAAACAGACAAAACAAATCAAATATCAGAACTGTGCCAGCCTATTCAAGAGGAAAGTGAGTAAAAGGGACATAGTGGAACTTTCTAGCTGAAAATGTGCTCAACTTATAAACATGAGGACCCAGAACCCACACAAAACTGCAGGAAATGATGGTGTGCACTTGTGTCCCAGTGCCTGAGCAGAGACAAGAGGCTCTCTGAGGCCCTGGTCCACCTGCTGAAAAGCCAAGGAGAGACCCTGCTGCACACAAGGTGGATCATATTCTTTTTTTTTTTTTTTTTGGTTTTTTCGAGACAGGGTTTCTCTGTGGCATTGGAGCCTGTCCTGGAACTAGCTCTCTAGACCAGGTTGGTCTCGAACTCACAGAGATCCGCCTACCTCTGCCTCCCTCCCGAGTACTGGGATTAAAGGCGTGCGCCACCATCGCCCGGCGGTGGATCATATTCTTTTTTTTTTTTTTAATATTTTTATTTATTTATTATGTATACAATATTCTGTCTTTGTGTCTGCCTGCAGGACAGAAGAGAGCACCAGACCCCATTACAGATGGTTGTGAGCCACCATGTGGTTGCTGGGAATTGAACTCAGGACCTCTGGAAGAGCAGGCAATGCTCTTAACCACTGAGCCATCTCTCCAGCCCCGGTGGATCATATTCTTAAGGATGATATCTGAGCTTTCCCCCAGGTCAACATATGAAATCCCACTTTAAAAAGACTAAAAACAAGCCAGGTGTGGCAGAAGTTTGTGGACCAGTCTGGTTATCTGAATTTAATCCCTGTCTCCCCGAAGAGGGCAGGAGAACCAGCTCTTGAGAACTGCCTTCTACTACGGCTGTGGTGTGTGCTGAGACACCTATTCAAGATGAAACCTGAGTTCAGACTCCCAGAACCCACATAAAAGCTGGTACACTGGAGCTGGAGAGATGGCTCAGAGGTTAAGAGCACTGCCTGCTCTTCCAAAGGTCCTGAGTTCAGTTCCCAGCAACCACATGGTGGCTCACAACCATCTGTAATGGAGACTAGTGCCCTCTTCTGGGCTGCAGGCATACATAAAGACAGAATATTGTATACATAATAAATAAATATTTAAAAAAAAAAAAAAAGCTAGTGCACTTATACAATCCACATGCCAGGGCTTCCTATGGTGACAAAATCCCCCAGAAGCTCACAGACCAGCTAGCCTATTGTATACAGTGCAGTGACAAACAGCAGAGACCCTGCTCTCAAAAACAAGATGGAAGATGAGGACCGACAACCAAGGCTGTCCTTGACATCCATATGCCAGCTGTGGCCATATAAATATAATTTAAAAAACAAACAAACTTTTTTTCCCCCAACACATTGTCTTTTTTGTGTAGCCCTGGAACTTGCTCTATAGAACAGGCTGGCCCTGGGGGGGAGGCAGAGGCAGGTGCATCTCTGAGTTCAAGGCCAGCCTGGTCTACAGAGTGAGTTCCAGGACAGGCTCCAAAGCTACACAGAGAAACCCTGTCTTGAAAAACAAAGAAAGAAGAAGAAGCTGGGCATAGTAGCACACATCTTTAATCACAACACTATGGAGGCAGAGGCTCTGGTGGACAAAGAGACTGCCCTAGGGGGCTGGAGACAGCTTTGTGGTTAAGAGCACTGCTTGCTCTTCCTAAAGGTCCTGATTTCAACTCCCAGCAACCACATGGTGGCTCATAACCATCTGCAATAAAATCTAGTGCTCTCTTCTGGCTTGCAGGCATACATGCAGTCAGAACACTATATATAATAAATCAATTTTTAAAAAAAGAGACTGCCCTAAGGATCAAGATGATTTCAATTAAATACAAACATTGCCAATTACCCCAGTTTGAGATTACATTAATCACCTCTCATCAACAAGTGGCCTGCTCAAGACTCACAGCAGACAGCCAATGGACTCAGACAGCTGCCTTACACATCTGTCTGGCACAACTATTGACACACGAGGGCGCTTACCAAGATCTCCACTGAGTAGAGCTTCTGCCAGGGGTGGGTTACGCTCCTTCAGTAAGGACAGCTCGTGCGGGTTGGCCAGCAGCATGTCTCGGAGCAGGGCTGGATTGTCTAAGCCTTGAGGAGATGATGCTGTTTCCCCAGGAGATGAGTGCTGAGCCTGCGCTCTAGGCAGCTGGCGCTGTTGGGGGTTTGATGTACCAGGCACAGCTATACTACTGAAGTCAATCCGGGGCAAGTCTGTTGAGATCAATCAATCAAGTTTACTCAAATGATGCATGCCATAAAAACAAGTGTTGAAGGAAACAACAAAAGAGGCATTCGTCATTGACAACAGCAGCAAGTGGTAACTGTAAACGCTCTGTCTTTCCCCTTGCCCTTCCTCCAAGATGGTGCTGCGAGAGTAAATTAGTAGGGAAAAATATGAGAGGGGAAGGGCTCACTGGGGAGACCACTCAGAGGTGCAGAAGACCACGGTTCAGTTTCCAGCACCCACATGGTGGGTCAAGATGACCTGCAACTTGGGTCCTAGGAACAGCCTACATCCTCTTCTGACGCCCACGAGGTCAGGCACACACATGGTTTCTCCATAGCTTTTGGTTCCTGTCCTGGAACTAGCTCTTGTAGACCAGGCTGGCCTCAAACTCACAGAGATCCACCTGCCTCTGCCTCCCGAGTGCTGGGATTAAAGGCATGCGCCACCACCAGCCGGCTTCTACATATGAAGGCGTAAGTCACAAACAATGCCACACCAATTCGGGGTTATGATTATTAGGGTGGTATTTATTTAAAGGGGAAAAAACTTACAGATCACTGTCCCAGGCAACAGCCCTCTTCGCAACCAGGAAAGGAGTCTAGTCGCAGGCGGAGCAGGAAGTGAAGAGCGAGAGGAGGGGGAAGTGGCCGCTTTTTTAAAGGGAGAGAAACCACGCCCCAGTGGGCTGGTACCTCAGCGGTGATAGGCTGGAGGAGTGGGAGGACCTCCCGCAACATACATAAGGTTCTTTTTTTTGAATCTGTAATATATTTTATTTTTTTTAATTTTTTAGTTTATTTATTTATTAAAGATTTCTGTCTCTTCCCCGCCACCGCCCAGGGTTGAAGAGACACCTCAGTCAGTGGTTAAGAGCACTGGCTGTTCTTCCAGAGGTCCTGAGTTCAATTCCCAGCACCCACATGGTGGCTCTCGACCATGCCTAACTCCATTTCAAGAGCTATGACGTCCTCCTCTGCAGTCCTGTGCAGGGACACATGTGGTGCATATATTTACTCTAGATCCTAGAATTAGAATTACAGACAGTTGCCAGCTGCCATGTTGGTACTGGGATTGAACCTAGGTACCTGGAAGAGCAGCCAGTGGTCTTGACCTCAAAGCCATCTCTCCAGCCCCTGACATGCTACTCTGTTGAAAAGTCTGGACACTTGGAGTAAAGAAAACTGTATGGATCAAGTGAACAGCACAAACATTTCATGTCAAATTCTGAACATCTAAGCACTGCCTGAGGAAATCTGAGGAGGTTCTCTGTACCTCTTTGAATTTACAATTTCATCTGTGCATCCCAGACAAACAAGGTCCTGGGAAGTAAGTGGGCATAATTGTTTTACAGGACTGAAGAAATGAAGAGGAGTTTTTCATCCCAGGTTCTAGACTGTTCTAGAGCTTCATCTTCACACAGGAGCCCACACAATGTCGGACTCTGTTGCCATGAACCAGAACAGTGCACAAGGACAGGAAGCACACTTTTGGTGTGTAAGGGAAACCACTGAATCACTACTAGGATTCAGATGATGAATGAGCTGAACAGAGAGTAGAGCTATACAGTTCTGTGAATAATCACAGCCACTGAACTGTATCCTTTAAAAGGGGGAATCATGGTTGTGTGGACTTTATTTCAATAACTCTGCTTAGTAAAAGAAAGGTGACAGCTATGGTGGCTTATGCCTGTAACCCCAGCATGCTAGAGGCGGAGACAAGAGGACTGGGAGCTTGAGGCAAGCCTGTCTCCAAAAAAGAGGCAAACTAAAACAAACTAGAGCCAAAATGAGACAATGGCCCTAAAAAAAAAAAATTCACATTATGTTCAACCCTAAAACTTATTTAATGACCAGCCTTGTCCAGAGTCTGGACTATCCTGAAGCCCTTTGTGTATCAACTACAAAAAGGGAAAGCTTAAACTCACGTATAAGGTTTTAGCCTCACATGTGGGCTCAATTAGTCACTGTCTTAAAACAGAGGCCAGTTGTCAGTCAGTGTGTGTGTTGAAAAGAGTCACGTGGGACAAAACATTTAAGCAATGAAAAGGTGAGGGAATGGCAGACTCCCTGGGGAGCTGCTGTCCTCACCAACCACCAAATCACATGGGTGGGGTCACATCTGCTGAAGAAACTTATCTCCACTTGCCAGTCGATTCACTTCAGAACTCTGAAAACCTTGTCCACTTCATAACCCAGATCTCCATGCATACCCTCCCCTCATAGCAACCTAACTCCGATGTTGTCCATATACCAACAGTGAAGAAAAAATAAAACATACAAACAAAACTACTACAGCAACTCTCTAGTACCGACCACCTCACAAAGTACCCAAGCGAAGATCGGGTTTTTACCGATGAGCAAACTCCAAATGCTATTCTTCCTAAAGCAGGAGGAGCCCAAGGGACGGAGTGAAATCCGGAACTGGTACAGGGAGTGCCTGAAGACGTCTAGGAGCCTGAATGAAGCAGTGTGCTCCAGGCTGCAGTCTGCTGACACCCAACATACCTGTCAATCCAGTACCACACTCTTTAAAGGCAGGAGACCTGGAGGCTAAATACTATCTGAAGATTTTCAGCAAAATATGGCAGGCAGCAGGGAAAAGAAGTCACATTTCATCACATAGCCCACATCAGGGCTTGGGAGCTGCGTCATGAGAGCAGCTGAAGGAAGCTACAGGCCCTCTCAGCATCAAGCACACATGTGCCCACTCCCACACAGTCCTGCATATTCTAGACACAGAAACCTAAATGCAGGCTCCAGACTATGAACACCAAGCTGGCTGGATGTGTGGGTGCATGCCTGTAATTTCAGCCCTCAGGAGTCTAGAGGCCAGCCTGGGTCACACAGAAAGTTCCATGGCTGTTCTGGATTTGAAACAAAACAAAAAGCCGTGGGGTCTGGAGCCATAGTTCAGTGGTTAAGAGATTTTTGATGGCTCCAAGCACACATGTAAGGTACCTAAATTACAATTCTGGGGGCTCTAATGCCTCTAATCTCTGTGGGCATCTGTATTCAGGTGTACAACACCCCCCCCACACACACACACACACGCACACAAAATTAAAAATAGTAAACTCAGTTCCAGAAGATCTGACATCCTCCTCTGGCCTCTATAGGAACTGCATGCAATAGCATACACACAAAGAGGTAAAATACCCATACATACATATAAAAATATATCATTAAAGCCAGGCAGTGGGGCTCGAGAGATGGCTCAGTGGTTAAGAGCATTGCCTGCTCTTCCAAAGGTCCTGAGTTCAATTCCCAGCAACCACATGGTGGCTCACAACCATCTGTAATGAGGTCTGGTGCCCTCTTCTGGCCTGTAGACATACACACAGACAGAATATTGTATACATAATAAATAAATAAATATTAAAAAAAAAAAAAAAAAAGCCAGGCAGTGGTTGCGCACGCCTTTAATCCCAGCACTCAGCTACAGAGACAGGTGGATCTACTCTACAGAGTTCAAGGACAGGTTCATAAGCTACAGAGAAATCCTGTCTCGAAAAACCAATCCCTTCCCCACCCCAAAAAAATTCTTTATGGCAGGGTGGCAGCTGTGCGAGTCTTTATTCTCAGCATTGGGGAGGCAGAGGCAGGCGGATCTCTGTAAGTTCAAGGCCAGCCTGGTCTACAGAGTGAGTTCCAGGACAGCCAGGGCTGTTACACAGAAAAACTTTGACTTGGAAAAATAATAAACAAACAAACAAACAAAAAAAACCCCACAAAAACATTTACAAAGGGGAGAAAATTCCCCATTCCGAATGGCACATCAAGACTAATAGCAGTGTCAGGGAGGCATCCAAACCTGATGTTCCAAGCACTTAAATCTGCCAGGTTTGGAGCAGCAGAAAAAGCACCATTTCAATCACTTTTTACTTACTAGCTACGTGACTGTGATGACATCATTTAAGCCTGCATTTCATCTCTTGATAAGGTAAAGCTGGGTCAATTATGATACCTACCTTGCTAAAGAGATGACTGATTTAGAAACCCAATGACCTACCCAAGGTTATACAGCAGGCAGGCGGCCTACACCCCCTAAGTCTGACACTGTATTAGAAGGTGATGAGCTTTGGTCTTACTTGAGAACTGCACTGGAGGGCGAGGGTCTGCATTCTCCTTCTGCCGTAAAATCACAACATCGCCATCTTTCAAGCCGTAAGAAGCCAGGGATCTGTGGTTGTCAGTGAGAGGTCTTTCTGCATAGACAATCTGCAAGGGAAGAACCAGTGGTATAAAGTGTGGAGAAGCAACATGGTACCACTTTCTTCATCTTCATCATGTTCCCTGCTCAAGACCCTTCCATGTGTTCCCATTAAGCCTAGAAAGAAACCCAAAGCCCTGCCTGTCTCCTACTTGGCCCAAAGGATTTGGCTGATGGCCGCTTCTGACGTCATCCCACTGCTGTCCCAATGAGGCACACTACCTTCCCCTCATGCTCTCTGTTTCTTTCTCTACCTGAGGGCCATTATTCTTCCTCCTGTCACTTGGTTTAGGTTTCTGATCAAACATTATTTCAGTGCTCTTCCCTAAAGCCACATTTAAAGTGAACCCTGGACATGGGCTATGGGTGGAGCTCAATGACACAGCATTTCTCTCACACCCACAAGGCCCTGGGTTCTATCCCGAACAACACAATGTATTTTGAAATAGACTACTTTCCTCACTAATATGCTACACGTCGATCTGGTCAACTACAATGTACACTATGTGGAACAATGATTTTGTTCAGCTGCCCATCAGCTTAGGACAAAGCCTGGTATATAATGACTGCCCAGAAGTCTACTCAAGTAAAGGATGGGCTGATTCATATAGCAGGGAATTTAGCTTCCATTCTGAGCAACCAGGGAAGAAGGGATGACATATTCTGGCTATGTCTGCTACAAGGCAAATAATGCACACTTTTAGCTATCTAGGCGTGGTAGCACATGCCTGTAACTCCAACACTAGGAGGCCAAGGCAAAAAACTACCTCGAGTACCAGGTCAGCCAGGGATACAGTGAGATAGTGTCTAGAAAAAAACCACAAAACTAAACCCATTATATATGTAAAAACAATAATCACAAAACAAGTCATGAACGGGGTGTGTGTGAGAATGATGTAAGCACAGTACTCAAGGATCAAGTTCTCAAAATAGGAAATAAAGTTTAAAAAACAAAACAAAGTTTAAAAATCTGAGAAAGCCGGGTGGTGGTGGCGCACGCCTTTAATCCCAGCACTCGGGAGGCAGAGGCAGGCGGATCTCTGTGAGTTCGAGACCAGCCTGGTCTACAAGAGCTAGTTCCAGGACAGGCTCCAAAGCCACAGAGAAACCCTGTCTCGAAAAAACAAAAAAAAAATAAAAAAAATAAAAAAAAATAAAAATCTGAGAAAGAGATGGCTCAATGGTTAAGAACACTGACTGCTCTTCTAGAGAACCTGGGTTCAATTCCCAGCACCCACATGACAGCTCTACAACTGTCTGTAACTCTAAGATCTGACACCCACACAGACATACATGCAGGCAAAATACCAATGTACATAAAATAAAAAACAAATCATTAAAGAAATGAAGGGAGGGAGAAAGAAAAGAAATTCAGAGCCAGGAATGGTGGCACAGACCTTTAGTCCCACCAAATGGGAGGCAGAGGCAGGTGGATCTCTGAGTTCAAGGCCAGCCTGGTCCACAAAGCAAGTTTCAGGACAGCCAAGGCTATTTTACAGAGAAACCCTATCTTGAAAACAAAAAACAAAACAAGACAAAAACAGAAAAGAAATTCAGGATGAAAGAGAATTGTGTGACTACAGTAACTGCCGGGATTACAGAGTACAGTCAGCAGGGAGTCTACACGCTAGCAGGCCTTTCTTCTACCAGCCTCCAAGTTTTACTGCTCTCATGTTTATGAGAGAAAACTAACATGCAAGAAAAACATGCTGAGCTAAGTCCTATTAACAGAAATACTTTCAATGGGTCCAACACAGAAGCAGAATATACTGTGAGAAAGAACGGCACACATAGGAGTGAGGATGGAAACACTGTCCCTACGTTCTCATGTACTCCATGGGACACGCTGTGGCACACTTGGCACATCTTGCTCCCTAAGCGTTTGCCCTGTTCTGGGCCACAAACAAACTGAGCAACCTGAGCTGGTTACTAACTCAGCCAGGAACTCTAGGAGGGGCCTGTCACTAGGTGGGCCAGGAGTTAAACGTCCTGTGTCCAGCAGGCCACCAGGACTGATCATAGCAGATATTCCTTCCAGTTCTTTTTCCGTGCTGGGGGCTGAACCCAGGGCCTTGTACCTACTAGGCAATTTGTCTACCACAGCCTTTCTGCGCCTGTCCACATACGCTCTTGGCAAAGCTCCTGGGCACAGAACAGCAAACATCATTTACACCAGCCATCCTGAGCATATGCTGCCATTCTCCTCCTAATCTCATGGTGATATGGGCAAAAAAACCTAATCCTCCAAAATGGAATCCTTCTGGAGACAAGAAAGCAGAACTTGCCTGTCCAATTTTACATGCTTTTTTGTTTGTTTGTTTTGTTTCTCAAGACAGGGTTTCTCTGTAGCTTTGGAGCCTGGCCTGGAACTAACTCTTGTAGACCAGGATGGGCTCGAACTCACAGAGATCCACCTGTCTCTGACTCTGCGTCCTGAGTGTTGGGATTAAAGGTGTGTGCCACCATGGCCCAACCAATTTTACAAGTTTTATACACTACTAAAAATGACTGCAACCATCACTACCACCTCGTCATGACACTGATCTAAGTGCGTATCTCAAACTGATTCTTCTTTCTTTTTGGTAATACAATGGAGAACTGTACCGCATATAATTTGTGGGGGTGAGTGGAAAACAACCATAAACCTGGGTCACAGGTTGAGACGTACTGGGTGGTATCAACACAATTAAGCCACTGTGATGAGATCACCAATAAATAGCCCATGGCCTGCCTACCCTAGCGTCCAGGTTCAGTGAGTCAGCTGCAAGGTATTTAAAGACACATGACTCGTCTCCCAAGGAAGACACACTTACTAGAAAATGTGTTCATGTATAAAGAACCAAACTCAGGAAGATGAGAACAGTTTAGGGAATAAGGCTTGGTTCAGTAGGAGAGCATCTGTCTGGCATGGAAAAGCTCAGCATAAGACTACTGAATTCTCTTCCAATGGGGCATAATATCGAAACCCAAACTTGAAGAGCACCCTGCTACCACTGAGTGAAACTCTCTTGGGCTAACAAGTCCAGTTCCCATTCTCCCTCTTAATTCTCACACTGTCTCACGGAGTGTCACAATCATTTTAACAGAGATCATTCGTCCAATTTTATGGATCAGAAGACACAGAGACCACACAGCTGTTAAGAGACATGACGCGGGTGCTCTATGTGCTTGACATTAAAAATGGCATTCTTTTCTAGCACCCCAAAGTAGCCTTGGGAAATGGCTTCTAAGCCAGCCTTCCCTGCTAAGGATCTAAACCTCTACTGGCAGTGCCTGACTGCTTATGTGAAGCCCCTGGGTTCAAGTCTGAGTATGGGGTACGGGATACACACATAACTGTCCTTATTCAAAACACCAAGAAATTCTGGGGTTGGGGGATGTCTGCAAAGGACAGGAAAATACTACAATGTCTAGCGTCTTCTTAATTGGCCTTTTTTTTTTCATTTTTGATTTTTTTTTTATGAGTATGAGCATTTAACTTTCATGTGCCTAAGTCTACTGCTTGCATGGCTGGTGCCCAGAGGCCAGGAGTGTCTGATTCTCTAAAACTAGAATCATAAATATGTGTGAGCCATCATGTGGGTCCTAAGAACTGAACCCAGCCCTCTGCAAGAGTAGCCAGTGCACCTTAACCACTGAGCCATCTCTCCAGCCCCAGTTTCTGATTCTTAAAAGGATGGCAACAGAAGCCAAAAGAGGTGGTAACTCCAGCCTGGGGAGGCAGAGACAGGCAGATCTCTGTACCTTTCTGAGTTTGAGGCTAGCCTGTTCTACACAAAATTACAGGACAGCTCGAGTTATGTTGAAAAATCCTATCTCAAAAACAATCTAAGCCGGGCGGTGGTGGCGCACGCCTTTAATCCCAGCACTTGGGAGGCAGAGGCAGGCGGATCTCTGTGAGTTCGAGATCAGCCTGGTCTACAAGAGCTAGTTCCAGTACAGGCTCTAAAACCACAGAGAAACCCTGTTTCGAAAAAAAAAAACAATCTAAGAGAGGGGGGGAGGGTGAGAGGGAGAGAGAGAAGAAAGGGACGGCGATATGACTCAAGCTCTAACAGTTACTGACACCAGGCACATATAATGCATGCAAGTTATGGAATCTCTGACTCCATTTCCTCAAAAATGGGTGGGTTTGTTACTTGGGCATTGACGTCTATTTGTTTGGCCCTGATTTCAAAGCAGAAAAGAGGACAAAGGAAGATATGTCCTAAGAATATGCTTCCAATGACCTTCCTCCTTCAACTAGACCCCACTACCTTTTACCACTTCCCAATAATTCCATATTACAAATTCATCAAAGCATCCACAGGTTAGGCCAGAGCCCCAGGATGAAACTGTCTCTGAAAAACGCCACCATAGACACATTTGGAGATATAATTCACTAATTCCCCCAGGAAGCCTAATTCAGTTGTGCTAACAAAATTAGCCACCACACTGGGTAGAAAGCAAATATCCACAAGAATGAAATCCAGCAGGTTTAACTAGGACATGAAGACTGTAACCCTAGGACCTACAAGGATAAAGAAGGAAGGCTGGGACTAAGGGCAGCCTGAGCTATTGAAGCCCTAGCTCAAAAAAGTGTAAGAGGCCGGGCGGTGGTGGCACACGCCTTTTAATCCCAGCACTTGGGAGGCAGAGGCAGGCGGATCTCTGCGAGTTCGAGACCAGCCTGGTCTACAAGAGCTAGTTCCAGGACAGGCTCCAAAACCACAGAGAAACCCTATCTCGAAAACAAAACAAAAAAAATTTTTAAAAAAAGTCTAAGAAATGTGATTATTTTACATTTTAAGTCTTTAAGGGGCTGGAGAGATGGCTCATTGGTTAAGAGCATTGCTTGCTCTTCCAAAGGTCCTGAGTTCAATTCCTACAACCACATGGTGGCTCACAACCATCTGTAATAAGGTCTGGTGTCCTCTTCTGGCCTGCAGGCATACACACAGATAGAATATTGTATACATAACAAATAAATAAATAAATATTTTTTAAAAAAGTCCTTAAGTAAATCACCCTGTACAGGCCAGGCATGATGGTACAGTCTGTAATCCCAGCACTTGGGAAGCAGAGGCAAGAGGACACGTGGTCCAACAAACAAACAAACCCATTTCACCTCCCAACTCAATATGATCAACAACTTCTAGTCTCCCCACCAGCCAAACAAAAGGCAAGCTGGCAATGGCACGAGCACAGTGCTCTACCACATCTGTCCCCCACCTCAGAATCTAGTGTAGAAAACCTGAGCCCGAGCCCTGCCCTGCCAGTCAGAAGAGGGTACAACAGAAGTCTACACTTTTAGGTGTAAATCTGCAGACCTGATGCAGCAGCTAGTGTTCACACCCAGGGAGTGTTAGAATCCAACTTTCAGACAAGATTCCGACCTTAACACCTAGCTACAAGCTCAAAAATACAACTCGAGAACCTTTAAGCATGACACCAAATGTTTTCTGGTCTCTGAAAGAGAGCCTTCAATTAACGGGGTGGGTGGGCTGTCACTTCTTTCTTTCCTACAGTGCTGGCAATGTGCAGTAGGCAAGCACTCTACCAGAGCTATCCCCAACCCAATAGACTTTTTTTTTGAAACAAGGTCTCACTACTTCCTGTGTAGACCAGGCTATCCTAGAACTCACAGATCCCCCCGTGTCTGCCTATCTCCCAAGTGCCAGGATTAAAGGTGTGAACCACCATACTCAGCATCCCAACAAGAACTATTTTTTTTTTTGAGACAGGTTCTCAACATGTAGCCTTGGCTGGACTGAAACCCTCAATGAAGACCAGGCTGGCCTTGAACTGTGAGTTTCAAATAACATTAACAAACAAAAAACTAACCAAACAAACACCCAAACACCCAAACTGCAGTTATAAGTTACGGGGAGGAATAAGCGAGTGGCTGCATTCTTTATTCTTTTCTGTGTTACAACCTTTCTAACACAATTATTCAGAATTTACCAGAGGTGGGCCCCCCCCCCCCGAGGGAAGACTATGAATTACTTAAGGAAATAAACACACCAAAACTAGCCACAATAGAAACTTTCGGTTTCCATGGTCTAAAATAGCATTTTTGTAAACCACGTAAGCTGTACAAAAGTGGCATTTCCAGGGTCACAGTTACGGTTGCTAGCTGCCACTTAAACATGGCTTTCATTGAGGGGCCTTCCATTCTGTACAGGCTTGTACTCCACACCACCTATACAAGTAAATTAGTTTCAAAACCACCCAGACATTTAACGTGAAGGTAAGTTCTGATAATTGTTTGAGGTCGGCCCAGTCAAGTCTGCATCAAAGCCGGCCTGGCTGCCAAGCCCACACTTGCATCGCGGAATAACATGTCCTGCTTTAATCACGGCACAAGTGGAGACGGTTTCTAATCTAAATTTACTGTCACTGCATCAGAACTACTACAATGAGACAGAGCACAGACGATGCTGATGAAAGGTGGGGCTCCAAACAGTGCTCCCTGGGTGAGTACAGGTACAGCCTGAGAATTCTTATTTCTATTTACTTTTTGTTTAATTTTGACTTATGTATGTGTACTTTGCCTACGTGTATGTATATGTACTATGTGTATTGTCTAGTGCCCACAGAGGTCAGAAGGGGGTGTTGGATCCCATGGAACTAGAGTTACAGATGGTCGTGAGCCACTGTGTGGGTGCTGGGAATCAACCCCTGTAAGGATAACAAGTGCTCTTAGTTGGTAACTGTCTCTTCAGTCCCATTTCCATGTAGTCTTGTTTATTCTTTTGGAGGGGTGGGGGATTGAGACAGGGTTTCTCTGTGTAGTCCTTGATGTCCTGGAACTTGCTCTGTAGAGTAGATTAGCCTGGAACTCATAGAGATCCACCTGCCTCTGCCTCCCAAGTCAAGTTCTGGCATTAAAAGCATGGGCCAACACTCCCCCCTTATTTTATCCTTGAGTTCTATTCTGCATGTTTATAATGCACATTATTACTCAATGTATATATGTACACAACGTAACTGATGTATAGCATATGCACATATATAACTGTGTACATAGCTGTAACTGCTATGTACCACACAAGAAAATATGCACGTGTATAGTGCCTAAAACAGCCACTTTGTAATTTATGTACAAGGTACTGTGAGCATGATCTGAACCACTTTACTTATGGAGATACAAATTATTACATGAGGACAATAAATTTAGAACAGAAACCATCTCCACCTGTACATGTGATTAAAGTGAAACCCATTCTCAGTGCAAGTGTGACTCGGCAGCCAAGCGGCTCTGTAAAATTCATACATGTTTGGACACCTGTGGTATGAAGTCAGAAACAGGTGAAGGAATGGGGATGGAAAACACTAAATCCCAATGAAGTAAACAGCCGGAAAGAAATCTGAGAGGAAGGGACAAGTTAGAAAAACTGGTTGGGGAGCTCAAATAAGAAATGACTGGGGAAAATAAAACAAAAACCAAACCAAACAAAAAAATGATATGTTTAAGATCCGACGAAAGGAAGTGACTTCAGTATCTGGGGCGGATCCTGTTCCTGCCTGTGGGGGCTAGCCAGCAAGCCAGACAAGCGACCCCCAGAGTGCTTAAAAATCCACTCTTAAAATAGACACTACGTTGTCAGGTTACATAGAGCCGACAGCACTAACTTGAAAAACAGGGCGCTGTTTACAGCTATTTAATACAGGCTTAACACTAGTTGGAGCACACTAATTTGCGTTGGGAAGTAAATACCAAATGTTGATGCCAGCAGTGGAAGAATTTGGAGCTAGCCTAATTGTTCAAGTAGCACCCCTAAAGTCCCCAAGTGGCAGATGACAGTGCCTTCTTTAACCCTACAATTATCTTTCAATCTGATACCCTAATTTACTGAAAATTTTTACTGACATCTAAGTGCCACAGGCGTGGGACTGCACCTATAACCCAGGCGTAGAATGCTTCTCTGTGTGTGTGTCTGTCTGTCTCTCTCTCTCTCTCACACACACAGTGCATGTGGGCACTATGGGAAAAGAAACAATGTCAACCTCTGTTCACTCTCAAGTCCTACTAACAAATTCAACTTAAAATTATTCCCAATCAGCTTGCAATTTTAACTTGGGTAATCAAACAGCCACATAAAAAAACAATGTGGGGGGGACTTCAAAAACTGAATAGGCTAGGCTGGGCATGGTAGTACACACTTGCATGTGATCCAGCAGTCCAGGAGCCTGGGGCAGGATGAATGTTGTCTGAGGTCAGCCTTGGCCCCTCAGTTGAGACCTCGTCTCAAAAAAAACGAAACAGCTGGTTGTGATAGCTCTAGCCTGGGACACCGAGTGAAGGGATCTGCATGAGTTTAGATGGAAGCCAATGATTTATACAGTCAGACCCTGACTCAAAAATCAACCCATCGTTAGGTGGTGGTGGCGCACACCTTTAATTCCAGCACTCAGGAAGCAGAGGACAGTGGATGGCTGTGAGTTCAAGGCCAGCTAATCTACAGAGCAATTTCCAGGGCAACACAGAGAAACCCCGTCTTGAAACCCCCATCAAAAATCAATCAATCAATTGACCCTCTAAAAGGCTGATATCCCCCCCACAATCTCTCTCTCTCTCTCTCTCTTTTTTTTTTTTTTTTTTTTTTTGTTTTTTTGAGACAGGGCTTCTCTGTGGTTTTAGAGCCTGTCCTGGAACTAGCTCTTGTAGACCAGGCTGGTCTTGAACTCACAGAGATCCACCTGCCTCTGCCTCCCAAGTGCTGGGATTAAAGGCGTGCGCCACCACCGCCCGGCCCCCCCACAATCTCTCTGGTCTTAGTTCACTACTGCCATGAGTATGAGGCTGACCAACAGGAACTGAGTCCTAGGTTTTTGTGGGTAAATTTTTCAATAGAAATTGGGGGAACTGTATAATCCCTACCTTTTGCCAGACTGCATATGTGAGTGACACCTTGTTCCCTAAAACAGATCCTTCCAGAAACAGTTGTATGCCAAGGTTCTAAGTTCACATTGTGCAAAGGAATCACACATCTCAACAAAATATTGACACATGTTTGCCATAAGTCAGGGCAGAACAAGCAGTAGTTGGGCAATAGTTTCTGGAACTATTTCATAACTGCAGAAGGAAATCCAGATTTACATTCTGAGGCCTTGGGAGTCGTCTACAATTTTCTAATGTTTGGACTACACCCAACAAGGCCCACTTTGGGTAGAATCTTAAGAGTTTTAGTGCAAAGGCTACAGAGCAGTCCACCTATTATTCTGTTTGACAAAGACTACTGAGAGCTCCAAAGCATTTCGAGGATGTATTTTCTTGTTAAAACATAAGAGGGACTGAACGCCTTGCTACCAAGTCCCACGGAGGTCTTCAGACAGTAGGTCATTTTCAAGCCGATATCCTTCGAAAGCACTGAGCTTTTTTGAACTGACCCAACTGAACGGGGACCAGAGAGGAGGAGGGCTTTGGCCTGAGAAGCAAATAGACTGAGTTGACCTAACCATCGCTTTAAAAATAATAATAATAAACTAACCAGAAACGCATGCATTTCTAGCGACGTCAAAGGCAGAGGCAGAGCGAGTCTCAAACTTTTCCCCTCACTTTCAACTACAGATATGTGTGTTCCCAGGTAAACTGCGCATACTGAAGGAGGAACTCGGTACAAATAAGCAAACCCCAGACCAGTGTCTATCTCCCAGTGATCCAAACTGGTATTTCTGGTCGGAGAAGCAGGAGGTACGTGATGAGGATCCAGGGCTCCCGAGGGCCAGAAGGTGGGGAGGGGTGCCCACCCGAGGGGTGCCCACCCGTGCACGTGTCCCCCTCGCTGCAGTGGGTGCATCTCCGGGCGGCTGCAGGACTCGGCCCCAGTCGCCCCCCCTCCAACTCCCCGGCCGCAGCGGCTGGAGGCCCCACTCGCTGCCCCTGGCGTACCTGGCTCTCGGCGGCGGGGATGCCGGACTCCAGCTCGCACAGCGCGCGGAAGTTATGCAGCTCGAAGTCGGCGTCGACCTGGAGGGAAAAGGTCACCTCGGAGAGGTCCCTCCGCACACAGTACACGGTGAGCAGCATGGCCCGGGTCCGACCCGGCTCGGCTCGGCCCGGCCTGGGCGCTGGGCGGAGGGCAGGCGGTGGCGGGGGGTGGGAGTGGGCTGCCGGGAGCTGCGGGAGGGCGGCGGGCGCGGGCTGCTCGCTCCCTCGCTCCTTCCCTCCCTCACACGCGCACAGTGACTCACTCGCTCCCGCCCTCTGCAGCTAGCACGGCCGTCGCCACCCGCCTGCGAGCCCGTCTGCCTGCCGGCCTGCCTCCCACCGCTGCCGTCAAGCGCGGGCCGCCCGGCGCCCCGCCCCGCTGCAACGCGGCTGCCGTAAAGCGCCCTTGGCTGCGGCCGCCTTCGCGACACGCGGCGTGTGGGGCGGGGCTTGGGAGCCCGTAGGGAGGAAACCCCCTATTGGTTGATTTAATAACTGAAGCCGGAGTACTCCACGCCACGATCTGTTATTCAACCAACAGGCACCTACTGTGCGGACCTAAAAATGGAAGAAAGCCACGACTCCTCACCCTTAACTCTCCATCTGCTATGGGAAACTCAACGAAACATCTTTCTAACACAGATTTTTCAAATGGAAATCGGCATTATAATATTAACTTTTCGCCTTGGTAATTAAATGTAAGACGGAAACCCAGATCCTTCGTTTGTCTGATCCCTAGAGCTCACTTTGCTGTGCTCGGGCACGCTTCTGTGCTGGCAGAAGCACCACTCAGTCCCCTTCTGCTTTAATTACCCTCAGCCTCCGCAAATCCACCATCCAGCTGAGGAGTCTAACTGGGCAATCCCAACCTACGAAAACAAAGTACTTGGTAAATCCTTGCTATTTTAAGGCCCTATTTAAGACCACCCAGTTCCATACGGGGATATAGAGAGGAAGGCACAAGAATGATAAAAATCCATGCGGGCTGGCGTGGTGGCGCACGCCTTTAATCCCAGCACTTGGGAGGCAGAGGCAAGGAGGATCTCTGTGAGTTCGAGGCCAGCCTGGTCTACAAAGGGAGTTCCAGGACAGGCTCCAAAGCTACAGAGAAACCCTGTCTTGAAAAACAAAAACAAAAAACAAAAAAAAAAAAAGAAGAAGAATGGTAGAAATCCAAAATCTCCTCCAGGAACACTAGGGTGGCCCGCATTTGTAATTTCAGCACTCAGGAGCAGAGGCTGGAGGATTACTGCAAATACAAGTTTTCCCACTCCTGGCTCCACAGTGAACAGGCAGCCTTCTCTAACAGGAAGGAAATAGGAAGCAAGATGGCTGCAAATGCCACAAGAACTTGAGTTTGTTTGCAGAGAAGGCAGACTTTTACAACGCCAGAAGTGGGAAAACTGGGCCCCCAGGACAGTGCTGCTATCAAGGATTGGGTGACAGAAAGCCCAACTACAGGGCAAATTAAAGTCAAATTGCAAAGAGCCTTTCAAAACAGAGTTGGGAAATGAGATTTCTGAGGACACCAGGTGCCCCGCAGGATGGGAGCTCTAATCACCTTCACACTTGGATTGTGTCATCTGAAGGAGATGATTAACTTGTGCCTAGATTTTCATGGACATCAAGATGTTATTGTTGGATGAATCGTTTCTTGGAAAAAAAAAATAAATTTTGCCAGATAGTTCTGGCACATGCCTCTAATCTCAGGAGGCAGAGGCAGGAGGATCTCTGAATTCAAAGTCAACCTGCTCTACAGAGTGAGTTCCCCAGGACAGCCAAGGGTACACAGAGAAACCTTGTCTCAAAAAGCAAAAGAATTTTTTTTTTAATTTTATATGTGTGGGTGCTTTGCCTGCGTGTACATCTGTGCTGTTGAGGAGAGAGGGTGTCAGATTCCCCGGGCCTGGAATCACTGACAGGTCTGAAATGACGTGGGTGCTGGAAATCAAACCAGATCGAGCCTCTGGAAGAGCAGCTGGTGCTCTGTCTGCTGAGCCATGCCTCTAGCAGACCCCTCCCTTTTTTGAGAGAGGGGCTCACTATGTAGCCCTGAAACTTGCTATGTAGGCCAGGCTGGTCTTGAACTTGCAGAGATCCACCTGCTTCTGTCTCCCAAGTGCTCAGATCAAAGGAATGCACCACCATACTGGCTTGAATGAATCGGTGATGTAGAGCCTTTCATACAACGCCAATTCTTTCCCAATGTCAATGGAGTTTCTCTACTCATCCATTTCAGTTCAAATTGTCTCCCCCTTCCTTATCTGCATCATTGACTCTGTTCTATGGACCTGTTACACCTCAGGTGTGATTCCTACAACTCCAAAGGAAGTCCTTTAGTTTTCCAGGTTTGGATTGATAGATGTTATCGGGGCTTTACCAAATAAGGGTTTATTTTCTCACAGGCTAAGGGGCCCGGACAGGCGGCTACTCCAGTTCAGTGGCTCAACGGTACAAGGACCAGTACTTTCACTTTTTACCTCTAAGGATGTAACAATTCTTTTGGCCTTTCCCCAAAGATGGCAGTGTAGCTGGAATCTCCACATCATGGGTCATTTTCTTGTCCGGGGTTGGAGCTTGCCTAGAAGCCTAGCAACAGATTATGGCTGGTGTCTTACTGGGCAGACCTGTGTCAAGAGCTACAAGGGAGGCTAGGAAAGCAGATGTTTCGCGTTTTCAACAAGCCTTAATGAACACTGCCTGGGAAGGGGGCGGTGCAGATGGTCTCAGGTAAAACATACACGATGCTTTCTAAAGCAGAGCAGGTTTAAAATAGGTTTTAAGTTAGGCAGATGCAGCAAGATGTGGCTCAGCTGCTAGAGCGCTCACCTGGCATGCTTGAAGCTTTGGCTTCACCCTCCTGCATTGCATACAATGAAACATGAGCACACATGCCTGGGATCCCAGACTCTGGAGGTAGAAGCAGGACAAGCGGAAGATCAAGACCATTCTCAGCTAAAAAGAGAGGTTGAGACCAGTGTGGCTTAGAAATAAAGAAAAAAATGTCCCTACATTTGAATTATGGTGTAGACCGATGGTGTAGACCGACTGTGCAAGTGACAGTTTGAACTGTGGTGTAGACTGACTCTGGGCAAGTGACATTGTATGTCTGTCTGAATGGCATTTTACCTGATTCTCTTAGACAATTAGCAGTGAGGCTGCCCAAAATCTCTCTCGTAGTGAGACCACCATGGAGAAAACACTTAACTATTCCAAGCAACCGCTTAACTGAGGACAAAGCAGCTCACCAGGAAAACCTAGCAGGTGTCTGAGTTTAAAACCTTCCAGATGAACTTAGCCCTAGGCACTGAGTCATCGGCCGCCTTTGAGACTTTGCAGCCTAGGCTCCAGACAGCTCGGTGCCAACTCCTGGGTACACTGTACTCTCTGAATCCCTGTGGTTCCCAGAATCTGTTGATCATAATAGAATGCAACTTTGAGTTAAAACCATAAAACCAATACCACTGACTACAATGGCCGTGCTGGCAAGTACAGATGAGGGCAGAGGGGATTTTCAGGGCATGTTAAAGGCTCGTGCGTGTTCAGTGGTGGGCTTCAGGGGAAGTGACTGGAACATGAGAGTGATGACATCATCCGTGGATTCATCCACTGCTGGACTCACAGCTAAATGGACCCCTGGAAGACGGTGAACATGGTAGAAAGTGGGGCCTGATTGTATGAAGAGGGTTAGTGATGCCATGCTCTCCTCCCAGGCTCTCTATCCCTTTCTTCTTCCAAGAGGGGAACAGCTTTCTCTGTCACATGCTTCTGCCTCTGTGTTCTGCTTGACCATGTCCCCATGCAAATGAAACAAATGGACCCTGGACCAAAGTCCTTTTAACCATGAGCCAAAGTGAAGTGTTCCTCCTTTTCATTGAGATCTCCAGGTTCACAGCAACAAAAGTTGACTTTTTTTTTTTGTTTTTTTTTTTTTTGTTTTTCAAGACAGGGTTTCTCTGTGGTTTTGGAGCCTGTCCTGAAACTAGCACTTGTAGACCAAGCTGGTCTCAAACTCACAGAGATCCGCCTGCCTCTGCCTCCCAAGTGCTGGGATTAAAGGCGTGCGCCACCACCGCCCGGCCAAAAATTGACTTTTTAAAGCCTGGTGTTGAGCCTGGTCTTCAAGAGCTAGTTCCAGGACAGCTAGGACTGTTACACAAAGAAACCCTGTCTTGAAAAAACAATAAATAAATAAATAAATAAATAAATAAATAAAACCTGATGTTGACTTTTTAAGCACAGCTATTAGAATTTAGGAGGCAGAGGCAGGTAGATCTCTAAGAGTTCCAGGCAAGCCTAGGCTACATAATAACACCCTGTCTGTTTAATTTAATTTTATTTACTTGTATGTTTTGCTTGCATATATGTATGTGCACCAAGTATGGACCTGATGCCCTCAGGGATCAGATGAGGAAGTCAAATTCGCTGGAAACAGCGTTATGGATGACTGTGAGCCATCATGTAGGTGCTGGGAATCGAACCCAGGTCCTCTGTAAGAACAGGAAGTGTTCATGATTTGTTTGCTTGTTATGTGACAGGTCTCTCAACAGAATCCTGGATGTATTGGAAGAATGGCAATATTCCTAACTGCTGAGCCATCTCTCCAAACCCCCCCAAAATAAATCTTATAAAAAGGGAAAGACATCAGTTACCAAAGAGATATATGGCATAATTCTAAGTATATGAAATATCTGAGAATGAAAATCAATAGAGACAGAAAATATATTTGTGTTTGCTATGGGCTGATGGGAAGACACAGACTTGAGTAGTGATGGGCTGATGGGTACAGGATTTCTTTGATGGGGGGTGATGAAAATGTTCTAAGATCGATTGTCGGGCATATAACCCAATTCAACTAAACCGGCATGTGGGGCACACCTGTAATCCCAGCACTCAAGAGGCTAAAAAAATAACAGGTGGCCGGGCGGTGGTGGCGCACGCCTTTAATCCCAGCACTCGGGAGGCAGAGGCAGGCGGATCTCTGTGAGTTCGAGATCAACCTGGTCTACAAGAGCTAGTTCCAGGACAGGCTCCAAAACCACAGAGAAACCCTGTCTCGAAAAACAAAAAAAACAAAACAAAACAAAAAAAAAAGAATAACAGGTGGCAAATTCAAGGCCAGCCTGCATCTATTGTAAAAGCCCATCTCAGCTGGGCATAGGAGTGCATGTCTTTAATCCCAGCACTCCAGGGGCAGAGGCAGGTGATCTGTGGGAGTTCCGGGACAGACAGAGCTGTATAACAGAGAGGCCCTGTCTCAACAACAACAATTTTAATGAGCTGTGATTAGTGCATGAAGTACATGATATACTTTAATAAAACTGTGAAATGTGCTTTTAATATTCTAGCTGGCTGCTACCTGGGGAATGGGGCAGAGCTACCGAGCTCCTACGACTGTCTGCCCACAGCTCTGCTCACTGCTCAAATGCCCTGGACCCTGGTCCTGCCTCTTCAGTCATCTCAGTCCCTCTCCTGCCTCACCCATTTAGACTCCAGTCAACTGCCTCTTGGGATCTGATTCAGACTGTGGCCTCTAGTCTATCACCCTACCAGATAGACTGTGCATGCCTGTCACCTGTCATCACAAATGACAGATCAGTCCTCGACCCTAATTTAGGCTGGGATGAGCTGACGGTTTAGAAGAGGGAGTCTGGAGTCCTGCTTCAGACTAACACGGCTTACCAAAAATGGGTCCCATTCATTGATCGCTGCCCGCAAGCACCTTCCAAAGGATGGCTACCGTTTACCGAATGCTCACTGTGTGCCAAGAACTCTTTGGAGCACTTTGTGTTGAGTCACTGAGCCCTGAGGAATACCCATGGGGTATTAATTACCTCCATTGTACAGAAGCCGTGAAGGGACAGAGACAGTTAGCCTCTCACCTAAGGATGCAAAAACATAAAGAGCGGTTCCGGGAGGCAATCTGACTTGAGCCTGCAGTCTTGCCGACTTTCTGAAACAGGTCTTATATAGTCTAGGCTGACCTGGAACTCTAAATCCTCCTGCCTCCGTCTCCAGAGTGCTGGTATTAGAGGCATGAGCATGAGGCCTGACTGAAGACAGTTTCAGGAGCTTTTGTGCCTCCAGGCCCAGCCTTTGAAATGTTCCCAGAGAACCTCCTTCTCATCTCATGGATAAGGAAACTGAGACCTGGGGACTTTAATTTACTTCCCTAAATATGCACAGACAGTGACCGGAAGACTTTCAAATTGGAAGAAACTAAGACTCTAAACTCTTAGGCCGGAGAGTTCACTCAACGGTTGGGATCACATACTGCTCTTGCAGAGGACCAGGTTCCCAGCACTGGAGTGGTATAGCTCACAGCAGCCTGTAACTCCAGCTCCAGGGGATCTGTCACCTTTTCTGGGATTTGTGGGCACCGATTCGCATTCCCACACACATATTTCTGTAATTAACAATAACAACATAACCTAAACTTCTGTTTCTTATGGAGGCCCAAAAAATGTGAGCCTGTTTCTGTCTTAACCGAAGGTCAGAGAGTTGGAACTTACTTCTACAAGACAATAACTCCTCCAAGGTTATTGTCTGTTTCTACCTCAAAGGTCCCACCTACATTAGCTCGGAGTTCTGCTCTCTCAAGGTTATTGTCAACAGGTGTGGCTAATATCCAGACCTTGTTTTTCAGAAATAAAGAAGTAGATTTCTTTCTACCCACCAAAAATTCTAAGGATCCAACTAAGTTCCAGTTCCCTTAGGGAGATAACAATGGATTCCACCCAGGGAGTGATTTGCCCACAGAATGTTTTGGTCGAGGGTGTGAGTGTGACTTGTTTTGGTCAAGCAACACAATGGTTTTTTTTGTTTGTTTGCTTGTTTGTTTTTCGAGACGGGGTTTCTCTGTGGCTTTGGAGCCTGTCCTGGAACTAGCTCTGTAGACCAGGCTGGTCTTGAACTCACAGAGATCCTCCTGCCTCTGCCTCCCAAGTGCTGGGATTAAAGGCGTGCACCGCCAAGCCCGGCAAGCAACACAAAGTTTGTCTGTGAATGTAGCCTGTGACCTTCAACTGCTTGTTGAAGTTAATGCAGTTTTTTTTTTTTTATCTTACTCCTACCTTTTGGGGTCAGGGTTATTTTTACCAGTTGGAATTAAACGCAGGCGATTTCAGTGTTCATTGGAACTCCCTCCCAATACTAGCCTATGTTTTCTGTTTTATTATTCTTCATATTCTTTACTATTTTTGTGATCCCCAGGCACCTACCATGGAAAGTGGAATTTTTGTCCCCTACAATTTCTTCCCTGAACTAGAGCACAGATGCTCTGCCCACACCTCTCACATTGCTGTCTCTCAGCCCCCTTGGTGAAGCCGTGGTCACTGTCACTGAGGTTCCCATCTCTGCCTCAGTTCTTGCCCAGTTCTTTACTTGAAGCAGCCAACCAGTTAAAGGCATCTACTCAGATTTTGTGGCTGTAGTTACTTTAATTTTAAAAGCATACTTAGTTCTCTGTGTTGGGTTATGTGTTGGTGGGTGTGCTCATGACAAGGGGTGCGTGTGGACGTGAAGGAGCATCTTGCTGGAGTCAGTTTCCTCCTTCCATGGTGTGGGTGCAGAGTTGACAAACTCAGGTCTGCAGCGTTAGAGGAAGCACTTTTGCCTGCTGAGCCATCTGACCAGCCTATTGTGTTGTTTAATTGTTCTTTGGTTGTTTTTCTAATTTTTTTTTTTAGTCTGTTTCACTATGTAGCCCAAGCTAGCCTCAAAATCGGTATCCTCCTCCTGCCTCCAGACAAGCACGGCCATCCCTAGTTTATCCTGATACTTTAAAAAGCATTTACTGGCAGTGGGGTAGGGGGGAGGCATGGATGGGTGTGGGTGGGTATCAGAGAACAGCCATCAAAAGTTAATTGTTCTTGTTCCATCTCTTTCGTTTTTTTGGAGACAGGGTTTTTCTGTGTAGCCCTGGCTGTCCTGGAACTTATTCTGTAGACCAGGCTGGCCTTCAATTCAGAGATCCACCTGCCTCTGCTTCCCCAGTAGTGGGATTAAAGGCCTGTGCCACCATGCACAGACTTGTAAATGCTTTTGACACTAATGAATTTTTACTTTTCTTTAGGGAATTATATAGCGATCTTTAAAATGTCCCCTTGAACCTGCGCTTACAAGGCCATGTCACACTTCCTAACCGTATCCTGGCCAGGTTTCCTACAGACCCTCATTCCTCTTCCAGCTCGTCAAATGAGAGTACACAGAGCTTCATTTTATTCGGTTATTGATTATTGTTGATTTTTATTGTTTTTGAGACAAGGTCTCACAGTATAGCTCCGGTTGTCCTCAAAACCACTGTGTAGATCAGGCTGGCCTTGAACTTGCAGAGATCCACCTGCCTCAGCCTCCGCAGTGTTTTTACGTGTACACTTCCTATTTCTTTGGCCTGGATCACGTGCATTTGGGTGAGGCACCCGCAGCTCCCTGGCAAACTTCTAGTCCCACCCCATTTAAAGCAGCCTCCGCCCCAGGGCACCTGTACTCTGGATTGTGAACACATTTCAGATAAGTATGAACTTTGCTCCCCTCCCGTAGCTGGTGCCATCATTTGCCCAGTTCCCATGTTTGGGGCTAGAGATTGGTATTTTGAAGGCAAGAATCAGCTTTGGGCAAAGTGACAAAATGGGTCAAAGTTGGTCTGTGGAAAACTCAACCTCCTTGCTCCTTCCTCTACTCCTGGACTCTCCTAATTTGCCCCTCCTTGTTCTCCAATTATCTTAAGGTTCTTTTTTTTTTCTTTATCAAAACCTGCTCTTGCTGGGCGGTGGTAGCACACACCTTTAATCCTAGCACTTAGGAGTATTTGGTCAAAAGTGAGACCTCAGTCCTCTAACACCCTATATCCAAAGAGTCTGGAAGTATCACTCCCGCCCCTGGCCTGGGAACTGCCCTGGTCTGGACTCCAAGAGCCTGCCAAGAGTGTAGACTCCAGCTCCCAGCCTGCCAAGTGCTGACCACTCCCCTGGGAGGGTCAGGACCACTCCCACAGGGTATTTAGGAACACTGTGGTCTCCAGGGGTTTGCATGAGCTCGTCTCCAGGCCATGATGTGTCCCAGTCCACCTGGGAGTGTGGCATTTATTAAATATGGGCATTTTTTTTATTCGGTCTAATCTGGTTTGATTGGAGTGTTTTTGTGTCAGCAGAGAGGTTCTTTTTCAGGATTATTTTTAACAGGGAGGAAGAAGCAGAGTGATCTCGATGAGTTTGAAGCCTGCCTGGTCTATGTAGAGTTCCAGGACAATTGGGGCTACACAGAGACCCTGCCTCAAAACCAAACAAAAACAGTCAACTTTCTCTTTGGAACAGATCTGAACTAACCCTAATATCTTTATGGCTGCTGGAAATTTTTTTCAGGTTGTTTGTTTGGATAGGGAATAAAAGTTTTCAGTTGTGGGCTGCAGATCTCTGGGTAGGCTCTGAAGAAACTTCTGGGATGAAAGAAATTACTGTTGCCAACTGAGCAGGAATTTGTTGACCTTTCCTTGACACACCTACTTCAAGATCCCCACCTTGTTATAAAAACATAAAATTCTATTTTTTTTTCTCTTTAAGAAACACTTCCTACAAGGTGTGGTATGGCACATGCTGTTAATATGGGACAGAGGGAGGCACGAGGGTCATAAGTTGAAACCAATCTGGTTTCAAGTTACAAAGTAACAGGAGCTACAGTTAAACAGTATATCAGAAAACAAAGACAAGAAGGGGTGATAATACACCTGTGCCCTGTGCCTGTCAGAAGCAGAAGGAAAGTCAAAGCTAAGAATACAAAGAAGCCCGATGGAATCACTCAAACATGTCATTCCAGTACTTCGGAGGCAGAGGCAGGCTGAGGGTGCATGAGTTCGAGGCTAGTCTGGGCTCCAAAATGAGTTCCAAGTCATCCTGGACTACCAAGTGAGACCTTTGTCTATAAAGCCAAATTGTTTAAATGGAAGAGTCTAAAGACACAACTTTATTTATTTATTTATTTTTTAAGACACAACTTTAAAGATACAAAGTGGTTACAAAGTCTCCTAAGTGGGCACTACCAATATTTTGGGTACAATCCAAGGTTTCTGTCACTTTGGTGAACTTAATAAAATAGAACTGTCAGCCGGGCGGGGTGGCGCATGCCTTTAATCCCAGCACTTGGGAGGCAGAGGCAGGTGGATCTCTGTGAGTTTGAGACCAGCCTGGTCTACAAGAGCTAGTTCCAGGACAGGCTCCAAAACCACAGAGAAACCCTGTCTCAAAAAACAAAAATAAAATAAAATAAAATAGAACCGTCTAGTTGTTACTGTGAGGTTGTTTTGTCTGTTTTTTGTTTGTTTGGTGCTTGGTTTTGTTTTTGTTTTGTTTTTTTTGGTTTTTCGAGACAGGGTTTCTCTGTGGCTTTGGAGCCTGTCCTGGAATTAGCTCTGTAGACCAGGCTGGTCTCGAACTCACAGAGATCCGCCTGCCTCTGCCTCCCGAGTGCTGGGATTAAAGGCGTGCGCCACCATCACCCGGCTGGTGCTTGTTTTTTTTTTCAGCAGGCTTCAAATTCAGTGCCAAGCTCAGGATGGCCTTGAATTTGTCATACTCCTCCTCCACTTCCCGCAGGCTGGGATTATAGGTATGATTTACCACCCCTGTATAATCTGTTCTAGGAATTGAGACTTTTGCATGCTAAACAAGCACACCACCAACTGAGCTGCATCCCAGACTGTAAGTTTTTGAGGCAGGGTCTTGCCTTGTAGTCTTGACTGGCATGCTGCATAACCAGCCTAGGTTGGCCCTGAAATCAAGGCACACTTTCTGCCTCAGCCTCCTGAGTTCTGGGATTACAGGTATGGTCCCACTTCCGCTCTTGCCTAGAACCTGTTAAAAAGAAAACATTTATTCATTTTTTCAACAAGGATTAGTTTACTATCTGCCTGCGTGAGTCCATGTCTCCACTTGCTGGAGGGAAGTGTATCAGAAAGGATGTTACTGGTCTAGTGTTGTGGAACAAGAATATAATCCCAGAACTGGAAAACTGAAGGAAGAAAGTTTAGGATTTCTGGGCTAAATGATCCTGACAGTGCGTGAATTTTTATTTTTATTTATTTTTATTATTATTTTTATTTTTTTGGTTTTTCGAGAGAGGGTTTCTCTGTAGCTTTGCAGCCGGGCAGTGGTGGCGCAAGTCTTTAATCCCAGCACTCGGGAGGCAGAGTTAGGTGGATCTCTGTGAGTTCGAGGCCAGCATAGTCTACAAGAGCTAGTTCCAGGGCAGGCTCCAAAGCTAGAGAGAAACCCTGTCTTGAAAAACAAAACAAAAAAAGATTGCCCCAACCCAGCCATCTCAAATCCCTTTCACATTAGTCACTATGAATGTTGACTTGCAGAATATCGGACAGACAGGTAGGGATAGTCATAAACCAGAGTCACTCTTAAACTATCCCAAGGATGCCGTGTGACATGTGGCGGCACTAGGGAGGCCGAAGCAGGAGGATCTGGGGTCTGAAGGCAGTCTGGGTTACATCCAAAGGCCCTGTCTCAAATAAACAAACAAACAAACAAACAAACATGTTCCAGAAGCAAACTTCTGAAATGCAGCAAATATCCCAGCAGGCTCTAGGCCAGATACAGGCGTTTTTCCAGGCAGAAGCAATCTGCGTCCTTAAAGTTCACCCTTTGTCACGAAATTCCTTTGGCAACAAACTGGATGCTGAGAAGTTTCTTTTCCGGGGAGACAGATTTTAAAACCTGCCATGTTTTCTCTTAAAGAAATGCTTCCAAGCCGGGCGGTGGTGGCGCACGCCTTTAATCCCAGCACTCAGGAGGCAGAGGCAGGCGGATCTCTGTGAGTTCAAGACCAGCCTGGTCTACAGAGCTAGTTCCAGGACAGGCTCCAAAGCCACAGAGAAACCTTGTCTCAAAAAAAAAAAAAAAAAAAAAAAAAGAAATGCTTCCAGCCGCGCGGTGGCACCGAACGCCTTTAATCCCAGCACTCGGGAGGCAGAGGCAGGTGGATCTCAGTGAGTTCAAGGCCAGTCTGGTCTACAAGAGCTATTCCCAGGGCTGGCTCCAAAGCAACACAGAGAAAACCTGTTTCAAAAAAACCAAAACAAAACAAAAAGAAAAGAAAAGAAACGCTTCCATACACAGACTCACAAAAAGCCCTTGAACCGCACGTAGGCCTCCCTATTGCCACATACACCCTCAGAGGTGTTCGCCCCCACTGCGCCTGCGCGGTAGCACCAGCTTGTAACGCAGGCGCGTAATGGGTGGGTCCGTCTACTCACGTGACTCTCCGGCCAATGCCTAGTGTCTGGGAGTATGGGGCTGCGGTTGCTAGGTGACCGCGGCCAGGGCGGCTGCTGCGAAGGTAAAGGCCCAACCTCAGCTCTGCGGGGCGCCGCTTTGCCAGCTGCTGCCTGTCTCAGGCGCGGATCCCACGCATCCCGCCCTCCGCTGTCTGGAAAGCTCTGGATCTTGAGGGACGCAGCCGGGGTGTGGCTGGGCTGGTTCCACTTAGGGACTTTTCCCTACTGCTTCCATAGAAAGCGTCAGATCGCCTGTGGTGCAGGGACGAGGTGGAGTCCTGGGTGTAGCTTCCTGAAGCTTCCTTGCGGCTTTGGTAAGGGCTGGTTGCTGAAGCCCAAAGGAAATGTTCCCAAAGGAACTCTTTGAGGCCGCTTGTCCAACTCCGGTTTTGTCATGAATGGTTGTTATGAAGGATAACTAATGCAAGAATGATATTTCGATTTAAAAAGACAGAGCAAAGGTGCTGAGGGGTGTAGCTCAATGATAGAACGCTTGTCTAGAGTTCTTTATGTCCCTAGGTTGGATCTTCAGCAACAGCAAAAGACTTCAGAAGGAAAAAAAAACTTCAATACTTAAATATTTTTTTGCACCTTTTGAGGCAAGTGCTGGGATTACATTGCTGACTCCTGCAGATGAATCTAGTGCTACACCTCTTGGACTCAAGTACTCTTCCTCAAAGGCTAAGGAGGTAGCTCCATTGCTACAGTGCTTATCTAGCATTCAGGGGTTCCGGGTTCGATCCCCAGCACACCAAAAACTGGGCATTGTGGCATATGTCTGTAAGTTTACTATTCTGAGGGTAGCTGTAGACATTCAAGGTCACCCTTAGCTACTTAGCCAGTTTGGGGCTGCCCTGAGTTACATGAGGTCCTGTCTCAAAAAACCAACCAGCAGGTTGAGATGGCATACACCCTTAACCTGAGCACTCCAGAGACAGAGGCAGGCAGATCTCTCGTGATTTTCAAGTCAGCCATAGTGAGTTCTAGAACAGCCGGAACTATATAGAGAGACCCTGTTTCAAGAAATAAGCATGATAACAAATAAAACCTCAAACTAATGGGGACTGGAGAGATGGCTTAGCGATTTCTTAATTGCTCAGAGGACCTAAATTCAGTTCCCAGCACCTACACCAGGTGACCCTTCAAGGGCACCTTCACGTACGTGGTACACATAAACTCACGCAGGTACACACAAACACACACATACAAAATACAAAATTTAAAAAAAAAATCTGCCTCCCAAGTAGCTAGAACTACTTAGTTTTCTCCCAGATAGGTGCTTAACACTAAAAGAGAATCCCTTAGAGGTCTCTGGTGTCTTCTGTCTGTGTGTCTGAGTACAGCTCTCTGTTCCCTGCCATTTTGTCCTTTGAACCCGCGCTGCCTTTCTCTCTCAGGCTTCTCAGCTTTCTATTTATCTATGGCAATGGTTCTCAACCTTCCTAGTGCTATGACCTTTATTATGGTTCCTCATGTTGTGGTGTCCTTGTTGCTACTTCATAACTGTAACTGTGTTAGTGTTGTTTTGTTTTATTTTATTTTGCTTGGCTTTTGAGACAGGGTTTCTCTGTGTAACAACCTGGCTGTCCTAGAATTAGCTCTGTAGACCAGACTGGCCTCGAACTCACAGAGCTCTGCCTGTCTCTGCCTCTCCAAGTGCAGAGTACGCTAAGGGAGTATGCTACCACTGCCCAGATACTGTTATGAATTGTAATATAAATCTGATATGCAGATGGTCATAGGTGACCCTTGTGAAAATGTCATTCAGTACCCCCAAAGGTTGAGGACCACTGATCCAAGGGATTCCTTTGGGTTTTACCTCAGTTTCCCTTCTCTGTGGTTTAGCCTGGAAACCCTGAAGACAGTAAACTGGGGTAATAAGAAGGGTCCTCCTCTTTGCCCATTTCCCGAATGTTACTCTCCTTTGTGGCCTGATGGCCAATGTCTTGACCGTATTTGGTTGTTCGAGGCAAAAGGGAACCAAAAGCAAATCATCACACACTGTCTCTCCCCACAGGATCTCACAAGGCCTAGAGTGAGACTCACCAACGTCTGTCTCCCCAGTGCTGGGATTAAAAGCATCTACCACTGTGCCCAATCCAAATCTCTCTCCCCATCTAGATTTCTGGAAGCAGAAGTCCAAATATTACACTAATTTAAGACCATTTTTACCACCCTGTATGACTATTAAAATTCTTCTGGGGGCTGGAGAGATGGCTCAGAGGTTAAGAGCATTGCCTGCTCTTCCAAAGGTCCTGAGTTCACTTCCCAGCAACCACATGGTGGCTCATCTGTAATGAGGTCTGGCGCCCTCTTCTGGCCTTCAGGCATACACACAGACAGAACATTGTATACATAATAAATAAATAAATAAATAAATAAATAAAAATTAAAAAAAAAAAACTCTTCTGGGGCTGGAGACATGGCTCAGGGTGTCATGAGCACTGGCTGCTCTTACAGAAGACCCAAGTTCGGTTCCCAGCCCTTACATGGTGACTCACAACAATCTGTAACTCCAGTTCCAGGAGATCCAGTGCCCTCTTTTGACCTTCTCAGGTATCAGGCATAAAGGTGTTTATAGACAAACATACAGGCAAAATGTTCATACACATAAATAACTAAATAAACATTAAAAACCCCTTTCAAGTTAGACTATGTCTTGGTGAGCCTACAGCCACTCCCTGGGAAACAGCTATTACCCTGCTTTCCTGTCCCCAGCAGACTTAACCAGCACCTGGCCCTGGGCTGGCCTGGATGGGTAGGCTATTTTGAGCAAACAGCTGCTGAGCAGCTTCTGGCATTTTCCTCCAGCGTTTGTTGACAGGCTGCTTCTTTCCTGGCCGCAGCAAATGTAAGCCAGGCAAAATGGCCACTCCTGAGCCTTGTAACTCATACCTAAATTAGCTATGAAGATACACCCTTACAGTTTAGAGCTAGAGAGCTTGCCCTACATGAACAAAGCCCCTGGTTGATCCCCCAGCATCACAAAACATACAGAACAACTTTATTTCAGCCAGAGGAGGGCCACCAACCACACAGGAAAATTGCTTGAGCCCAGGAATTCCAGATAAATGTGTTCCTTGTAGAGAGATTCCGTGTCAAAGATGGTGTAACGCCAGAAGTTCGGTATTTGGGTGATCGGATGAAATCGGGTGACTCAGCTTTTTTTGGGTGGTTTGGGAGGCTTCCAGCTCCCAACTGTAGGGGCTTTCCAGAAGTCGGCTCAGGAACAGGATCTGTTACCTCTGATAAGAAGTGTTTGTTTTGTTTGTTTTTCACAATGCTGGAGATAGAAGCGAGGGTGTGAGCGTGGTTGGCAAATCCTCTCCCACTGAGCTGAGTCTCTGGCTTCCTCTGGCAGCTGATTGAAAGGTGCACACATAAACTGTCCTGGCAGTAACACGACCCATGCCATGTGATCAAATGATTGAAGGAGAGCTCTTCTCTCTCCACTGCCCTGAGTCCACCTTTCTCTTCTCTGTCAGATCACCAGTGCAGAAAAGTTTGTATTACCTCCCATTCTGACTGCAACAATGTTTAACCATGGTGGGCTTTCCCCATCACTGGTTGGGTCTTTCCTGTACGTAAATTCATGCTCCCCCATTTTCTCATGCCCTGGGAAGCTCATTTTAGATTAGACAGGGAAGGGGAAGCCAATATGTGGTGTCCGGATAAAGTGGCTGGTTGGATTGGTCAGGCGTGGTGGTGTACGCCTTTACACTCAGCAGTTGGGAAATGGAGGCTGGTGGATCCTGTGAGTTTGAGGTAATCCTGGTCCCTGGTGTGTATAGAAAATTCCAGGCCAGCTGGGACCTCAAAAAACAAACAAACAAAATTCCAACCAAACGAAACCACTACCACCAACAAAGCCAAGTTAACCCCCTCTTTCTGTTTGTAGGCATTTCCTGAAAGTCCCGATCTCCTGCCTTAGCCTGGGACTACAGCTGTAAAGGTCAAGTTGTAGCAGGAACTTTCCACCTCGGGTGTCTGAGCACCCTCAGTGCCTGCCTAGTTCCTCCTCCTCCACCATCCTGCTGTGATGTCATTATCACCCACCCTTCAGCAAGAATATTGTTAGGTCAGTTTTAGCCTTATGCCCTATTTAGCCTTTACTTCCAACTTGAGACAGCCTAGACTCCCCTGAGAAAGGATTCTCAGCTGGGAAATTCCTCAGGCTTTATTGGCCTGTGGGCAAGTCTGTGAGGAGTTACCTTTGTTGATAACTGATGTGGGAGGGCCCAGCCCACTTTGGGCGGCACCATCCCTAGGCAATGTGCCTGTGCTCTACTGGAAAGCACCGGCGTGAGTGAGCCAGCTCCTTGGCTGCCTGCAGGAGTTTGTCTATTGGAGGTGATGGGTGGAATAGCAAGCAGGCTTGCTTTCAGCTTCCTGCTTGAAGTCTTGCCTTGGGAGGCTGGAGAGATAGCTCAGCGGTTAAGGGCGCCGACTATTCTTCCAAAGGATCTGAGTTCAATTCCCAGCACCCACATGACAGCTTCCAACTGTCTGTAACTCTATGTGCCAGGGAATCTGATACCTTCACACAAGCCTTTATGTAGGCAAAACCCCAGTGTATAATAAATCTTTAAAAAACAATAAAGTCTTGCCTTGACTTCCCTCAGTGATGGACTGTTACCGGTAAGCGGACATAAAACCTTTCTTCCCCTAAGTTGCTTTTGTTCAGAGTGTTTCATCCACGCAACAGCGTGAAACTAGAACAGCCTGTGACAGTTCCTCCTGGAAATTCCCCACCTGCCAGCCACCCCTGTACCGATCTGAGCCAATCGCTGTCCCCTGCTGCTACACCAGCTGTCACCTAGCCCTATCACCTTTGCCTTCCTTTTCATGCTTTCTCAAATACGATCAATGTTTGTCTTTATCCGACAATAAAGCGTATTCATGATGCTTTGGTTGGATGTGCTTTGTCCCCGAAAGGCTCATGTGGCTCTGTGGCTTTCTGAGAGGCACGGGTCTAATGGGATTTGATTGTCATTTTGGGGGTATCGTCCATGAAGAGATCAGACTCCTCCTCACGGCATGCTGGTTCGCTCCCAGGAGAGTAAGATGTTAGAAAAGGAGCCTGCCTGCCCTTCCTCACTCTCCCTTCTGGCTTCCCATTTGACCCCTCCCATATGCTGCCTGCCATTGGATGCTTCCATCACGAAGCCTTCTTCAAGAGACTACCTGATAGTGTGGTCCAATTTTGGACCTTCAGACTCCAAAACTGTATCAAATAAGCAACTCCCTCCTGTTCTTCCTCTTTGTGTCTTCCTCCTTCTCCTCCCTCTTGAGGTCTCACGTATCCCAGGTTACCCCCAAATTCTGTAGCCCAGGCTTACCTTGAACTTTGGATCTTCCCCTAGTTATCTCTCAAATGCTGCCTTTGTAGGAACAAGCCACCAGACCCGGATTTGTGCTATGCTGCTTTGTTATAGTGGCAGAAAGAGGACTAGTACGCCAAACATGGTTTTAAAAATGTTGTTGAGAGCTAGGTATGGTGGCATAGACCTTTAATCCCAGAACTTGGGAGGCAGAGGCAGGCAGATCTCTGAGTTCAAGGCCAGCCTGATCTACAGAACCAGTTCATGGACAGCTAGGACGACACAGGGAAATCTTGTCTCAATCCCCCCACCTCCCCACAAAAGGCATTAGCCTGGTATGGCACTATATGCCTGTCATTGGAACATGGAAGAAACTGATGCAGGAGGATTAGGAGTTGGAAACCAGCCTGGTCTAAGTAGAAAAAAAAGCAAAGCAAAACAAAAGGGTTGAAGTCCAGAGGAGTTGGATTATAACAGCCCCGTGAGAAGAGCATCGTGTCCCAAGCTGCTCATCTTGCTGGCACTGCCACGCCATCGTGTCTTAACTTCCCCAAGCAGAGACAAGTTGGAAGTGCTGAGTCCTAGAGAACCCCCATCCTGGGACAGGTGAGGGTCTGTACTGGTACCTGAACCACACTGGTGTTTCCTCACACTCAGACTCTCCGGGATGTTTGTTTCCCTAAAGCAAGCACCACCCCGAGAGCTCCAGATCTGTCCAATCATTCACTCACTCACAGAACATTTCTTACGTGGTCTGAACAAGGTTCAAAGCAGCCCTTGGAGGCCGGCCGAGAACATGAAGCCTGTCCTGTACTGGGGCCTGGAGTTTGCTGGGACAGTGCCTTCCCCACCTTTATGTCCTGGTCCATAAAGAAAACTACACGAGGCTCCGTGTATGGGTCCCTGGAAGAGTGTCATGTGCCATCCCAACAGCAGGAGGGTGGGAAAGGTTCAGTTTCTTCGATTTAACAGTCCACCAAAGCAAACCTGGGGACGATGGTGAAAGAAAGCCGCAGATTCGAAGAAAATGTTATTTTCTTTATTTTGGAACTCTGATTTAAACACATTTTCCTTCCAGGCTGATGTCCACTTGGTATGTGCTGATGGCCACTGGCCCTGGCCAGTGTGTCTGTGCGTCTCAGACATTAAATATGTACGACATTACCCTGCCCTTGTGCTACTGAGACATTCATCCACAGTTAGCTTGAACTCTGCCCAAAATGGCTCTGCAGCTGGATATGGACAGACACGGGGAACACAGAATAGGATCGGCTGTCAGAGCTGCTCTGACCAGAACCTCTGGCCAGTGTGGGTGCCTGTTACCCCCACCAGCTGCTTTCTGACTACACATTCTCATCTTTTGGGGGGGGGCGGGGGAAGAGTTATTTTTGTTTGTTTTAAATGCTGACAAGAAACCTTGAAGTAGACTTCTTTTTTTTTTATTTTTATTTTATTTATTTATTTATTTATTTTTTGCTTTTTCGAGACAGGGTTTCTCTGTGGTTTTGGAGCCTGTCCTGGAACTAGCCCTTGTAGACCAGGCTGACCTTGAACTCACAAAGATCCGCCTGCCTCTGCCCCCCAAGTGCTGGGATTAAAGGCGCGTGCCACCGTGCCACCACTGCCTGGTTTAAGTTTGTTTGTAATTTATTTTTATGCATATGAAGATTTTGCCTGCCTGCGCACAAGTGCACTTTGTACATTCTTAGTGCTGGTGGAGGCCCAAAGAGGGTGTCAGATACCTGGAGATAAAGTTATAGTTGGTTGTGAGCCACTGTGTGGGTGCTGAGGACTGAGCCTGGGTGCTGGAAGAGCAGCAAGCTCTTTTAACTGAGTCATCTCTAAACTCTTTATTTTTATCATGTGTGTGGGGGGCGGTGTCTGAGGAGGCAGAAGAGGCATCTGATTGCCTGGAACTGGGAGCTGGGAGCCAAACTCGGGTCCTCCACAAGGGCAGTGAGCACTCTGAACAGTTGTACCAGGGTCCTAGCTGGGACCAGGACTCTTGTTCCACATGGGCCTCAGTCCACTTTCTACTTTCACTTGGCCTCTGAGGTGACAGCCCGCTAAGCTGGTGCCTCCTTGTGGAGGTGACAGGGCAGGACATCAGATTGGAAAGACTTCCTCATGAGGAACTGTCGTCCATCTGCAGAAGAAAAGCATCACTCTTGACAAGGGATCATCTTGACGGAAGTGGCGAGGCAGAGAAACTCAGAGCATGCATTCAGAAGGCCACCCTTTCAAGCACAAGGAGGGAGCGTTCCCCAGGCATGCGCACCCAGTGCCTGATGCAGTGGGCACCCATTAAACATTTACAAGCTGGTAAAGGAAACCAGCCGTGAGACAAGCGGTGAAAAGAAGCACGTTAGAAACTGGGTGTTGAAACCGGGCGGTGGTGGCGCACGCCTTTAATCCCAGCACTTGGGAGGCAGAGGCAGGCGGATCTCTGGGTGTTCGAGGCCAGCCTGGTCTACAAGAGCTAGTTCCAGGACAGTCTCCAAAACCACAGAGAAACCCTGTCTCGAAAAACCAAAAAAAAAAAAAAAAAAAGAAAAGAAAAAAAAGAAACTCTGGGTGTTGAGAGGAACAAACTGTTGCATTTGTTCTGGAAAGTAGCCGGACGGGCCTTGAAGCCTCTTCTAATATTGAACACTCATCACTGACCTCAGAGAACTTCGTCCTGTGCCCCGGGGTGCATCCTAGAGTATCATGTCATGTGTGCCCTTTGCAGGGAGGCTGTGCGCCAAGTCACACTTCTTTCTCATTCAATCTCGATCACAGGAGAATGCACCAAAAACCACCAAGTGGCTCACATTTCGCATCTCTGCTTGTGGCTTTTGATTGCTAACATTTATTTTTGTATGCGCGTGCACGTGTGCCACAGTGTTCCTGAGGAGGTCAGAGAATAGCTCTCAGGAGTCAGCTCTGTTCTGGGTGGCAGGGATCGAACTCAGTTTATTAGGCTAGTCAGCTGATGCCTTTACCAACGGGGTCATCTTGCTGGTCTTTCTTTCCTTAGAACTAAGGAGAGGACAGCACGTTAGCAGGATTGCTGGTGCTGTGCCTTTACAACTCAACACTAAATTCTTTGTAATTCATTTAAAAGTTGTGTGGGATTTTTTTCTTTGATTGCTTTAACAGGATGTCACTATGTGGCTCTTGCTAGCCCGGTAGTCCCCATGTAAATCAGACTGACTCCAAACTCACAGAGACCCTCCTGCCTCTGCCTCCTGAGTTCTTGGATTAAATGCCAATATCATCATCCTAATACCATCATATATACTGTAATGCATTTTTTTTTTTGTTTTTTCGAGACAGGGTTTCTCTGTGGTTTTGGAGCCTGTCCTGGAACTAGGTCTTGTAGACCAGGCTGGTCTCGAGCTCACAGAGATCCGCCTGCCTCTGCCTTCCAAGTGCTGGGATTAAAGGCGTGCGCTGTAATACATTTTTATTTTATATTATTTTCTTTACTCAGAGTGCAACTGAAGTGTTTGCAGATATAATGCAAATGTTCTGCCCCCACTATCCATAAAAAAGTTATGGGGGGGGGGCTGGAGAGATGACTCAGTGGTTAAGAGCATTGCCTGCTCTTCCAAAGGTCCTGAGTTCAATTCCCAGCAACCACATGGTGGCTCACAACCATCTGTAAAGAGGTCTGGCGCCCTCTTCTGGCCTTCAGGCATACAGACAGAATATTGTATACATAATAAATAAATAAATAAATATTAAAAAAAAAAGTTATGGGGGAGCCGGGCGATGGTGGCGCACGCCTTTAATCCCAGCACTTGGGAGGCAGAGGCAGGCGGATTTCTGTGAGTTCGAGACCAGCCTGGTCTACAGAGCTAGTTCCAGGACAGGCTCCAAAGCCATAGAGAAACCCTGTCTCAGAAAAAAACAAAAAACAAACAAACAAAAAAGTTATGGGGGCAGTGCCAGGGGTGGGGCGGGGGGCGCACCACCTTGTCAGCAGCTGTGGCCTCCTTCTGCCGCTCCTGGAGCTGCCTGTGTCTCCTTCAGGGCTGACCTGGTGCCTCTTTTGTCAAACGGCAACTGAGGAGACTCTGGCGCTCGCCATGGCCGATGGGAAACCCAAGGAAGGAGTCAAGACCGAGAACAACAACCATATTAATTTGAAGGTGGCGGGGCAGGATGGCTCTGTGGTGCAGTTTAAGATGAAGAGGCATACACCACTTAGTAAACTAGTGAATGCCTACTGGGATTGGTTTGTAAAATAAATAAATAATAATAAAAACCAACAAACAATAACAACACAACTTTACTTTGGTTAAGCATTTTATCTTAGCACTCTTTAGTGCTAAGATACAACTTAGATACACAAGTTTCAGACTAGCCTCGGCTGCAGAGTGAGACCATTTGTTAACAAACAACACAGTAACAATAGACAAAGCAAAACAAAATTACTCTGAATAGGAGAGAGAGTCAAAGGCCAGGTGTGAGGGGGGGCTCCCTGCATGACAAACCTGGGGTGGGGCAGGTGGGCATGAATGGGGAAGTCCCAGCCTGGCTCATAGACCAATCCATACAGGGGCTGAAGTCCGGAGTGGGGCAGGTGGAGAATCGCTTGGGCTCTGGGGCCCTCCCCGTCCCATTGATCCCAGAGCGTCCCTGACCTTTGAGCCCTGCAACTGGGGCCTGGCACACTGGCCGGGTTGGGCTCCTAGATGGCAGCATGCTGCGACTGCTTACCTCCAGTTGTGCCCGGGTCCTGGGGTCTGGGGTGGTCACGTGGCGTCCCTCTGTGGGGTTCCTCTCTCCTGGACGCCCCGGGACCCGCCAGGCTTCAGATGTTTCAGGTGCTTCACATCACCAGCCCTCCAGTGCCGAGTCACTGGTGCAGCTGGTGGGCATCTGCTCTATGATGCGCCTGCCCTTGCGGTCGTCCCCCGAAGGGCTGGATGCCGCCTTCATCGGTGTGCCTCTGGACACGGGGACTTCCAACCGGCCCGGGGCAAGGTAAGGCAGGTGCGCACGGCTGGGGACACGTGGTTGGGTCCAGTAGGCAGGAGTGTAGAAGGCACGTGGGCTTGCATCTTTTCACCCAGGTCATTTTGGAGTCAGGGAGGGCGGCTCCCTTCTTCCGTAAGCAATGCCAAGGGCTTAACACAGGATTGGAAGGTCAGTTCTGATATCCAGGGTCATCAGTGGTCAAGAGAGGCTTCTGTGTACTCCTGTAATCTTAAGAAGCCAGGCAGCTCAGAAAGGCCAGTGGGTGCTGTTTAGCAAGCCAGGAGTTTCTAAAACCCCAGCCTTGCTGGGATGGTAGGTGTGCATACCCTAATTCCATTCCAGGGGCCACTGATTTGAGAATGGAATTGGTTGTCTCTTCCCCAAACCCCTAGCTATCAAAGTCAAAGAGACATAAAGACTGTTTTCTTAATCAGCAAGCATCAACAGTTTCTGTTCAGCTCAGTACATCTGACTGTATCCATCTGAATTTTAAAAGCGGTCATTTATTAAATGTCAATGAACCCAGGATTCTTTGCAAAGTTGACCTCGTCTAATTCTTTTTTTTTTTTTCTTTTCTTTTTTTTTTTTTTTTTGGTTTTTCAAGACAGGGTTTCTCTGTGGTTTTGGAGCCTGTCCTGGAACTAGCTCTTGTAGACCAGGCTGGTCTCGAACTCCCAGAGATCCGCCTGCCTCTGCCTCCCGAGTGCTGGGATAAAAGGTGTGTGCCACTACCGCCCGGCTGACCTCGTCTAATTCTTACAATCATGTGTGGAATAAATAACAGCATCATTATTTTAAGGATCAGGAAAGAGAAACTCAGGTTAATTGTCTAATGCTGTATAATAAATTGGTGGTGGGTGGGCTCTTGAGTCTAGGGATGAAGGGGTGTGGCGGAGTAACAAAGCTCTCACTCAGCTTTTGAGGTCCCTGGATTGATCCCCAGCAATGAAAAGACAAAACAGGCAAAGAACAAAGTGGAGTGTGCGTCACATGTTGGTCCTTAACGTTTAAAAATACTTATTTTTATTTGATGTGTACACACGTTCATGTCGGCGGGAATGTGTATTACCACATCTCTGCCTGGTGCTAAACAGCCAGAAGGGGACAGTGTTGGGTCCCCCAAGAACTGGAGTTAAGGACAGTTGTGAGTTGCCATGTGGATGCCAGAAACCAAACCCAGGTCTTCTGCAAGAGCAGCCAGGGCTCCTGACTCATGAGTCATTTCTGCAGCTCCTTAAATAACAGTTAGTTCATGCATGTGCTCATGTGCATGTGTGTGGGTGGAGGCTGGAGAACAGCCCACTGAGTCATCTTTGGTGTCACGGTCCACCTTGTTCAAGACAGGGTCTCTCACTGATCCTGAGCTCACTGAGTGGGCTAGACTGGTGGCCAAGCTAGACTGGTAGCCAGGAAGCCCCTTCTGATCCTCCTGTCCTGATCCCCAGTGCTGGGTTTTCAAGTGGGTGCCACCACACCTTGCAGGTATTTGTGGGTTCTGGGAATCAAGCCTGGGTCCTTCCACTTATATGATAAGTGCTTTCCTGACTGAGCCATCTTTGTACTAAAACAAACAAACAGCTAAATCAACCTCAGATACTGTGTTACAGCAGAACAAAACTGATAAACTTAATATGATCATAAATTCTGTTCATCTGCCATGGTAGACATACACACATACTGGTACTCCCAGCACTCAAGAGGCTGAGGCAGGAGGATTGAGAGTTTGAGGCAATCTTGGGCTACACAGTGAGCTTTGTGCCAGCTTGGGTAACATAGCAAGACCCTGTCAAACAAACAACGGAGAAAAAAAAAACATGCCAAAAAACTCCTCCAAACATATATAGATTAATGGCTGTCAGTGGGGTCTTTTTTATTTTTTTTTTAATTTATTTATTTATTAAGGATTTCTGCCTCCTCCCGGCAACCGCTTCCCATTTCCCTCCCCCTCCCCCGATCAAGTCCCCCTCCCTCATCTGCTCTTTTTTATACCCAGTGATGTCTGCTAACATCCAGACATACTTTTACTTGGTTCAGGTTCAGGGAAGAGGTGCTCCCGGTTGCCAGTGGTGACAGACTCTATCCCACAGCACAGCGTCGCCTGTCTCAAAAGTCAGGAGACAGAAGCACCTTTTAGGCGTAGTGAGCAGGGGTCAGCGCTCTGCGGCGGCAGCTGACTGTCAATGATTCTTCTTCTCTAGATTTGGACCCCGTCGCATCCGAGAGGAATCGGCGATGCTGGGGGCTGTCAACCCCAGCACAGGAGCCCTCCCTTTCCAGTCCCTCAGGGTTGCAGATCTAGGCAATGTGAATGTCAATCTTTACAACCTCCAGGACAGCTGCCGGCTAATTCAAGAGGTCTATCAGAACGTCGTAGCAGCTGGCTGCATTCCTCTGACCTTGGGTAATGGCTGCTAGCAAGGGACCTGTAGCTTCGTGGTAATCTGGGGAGGGTGGCTATTCAATATAGGCCCGTGAGCAGCTGTTCTTCAAGGAGAAGCTACTATAAAGACGGACGAAGAAGGAAAGTGAGCATTCAAATTCACTCGTTCTAATCCTAGGGGAGAGGATATTTAATATTTTGGGAGAACTGGCATGAAAGCTACCAGAGCAAGACCCTGTCTCTGGGGGGGGAAAAGAGTGGTTAGCTAGGCAAGGCCAGTGGGGCGTTTGCCCTGGGGCATTAGAAAAAACAACCAACAGCCAAGATCAATAAAGTAGGATGGTGACCCTGCTTTCGCTTCAAGCCCCAGTTTGACTAGGAGAATTGGTGTTGGCGTTACAGGTTTTTTCTTTTTCCTTACATTTATTTAGTGTGTGTCTGTGTACATGATCACAGTATGCACATACAGGTAAGAATCCAACTTTGGGGAGTCTGTTCTCGCCTTTCACTGTGTGGATCCGGGGGATCGAACACAGGTCATCAGGCTTGGCAGCAGTCGCCTTTACCCTCTGAGCCATCTTTATATCTGAGCTGGTTAGGGTTTGCTTCAATAGGGCAGTGGTCCACTGCTTGATTCTACTTCTTTGGTTCATGAATTGAAACAACATGAGTGTTTTTTGTTGTTTTTTTTTTTTTTTGGTCCCCATTTATTTTTGCCAATTTGGGACAGCCTAGTTACCGGATTTGACAGCAGTAGGGATGCTAGTGTTTGACATCTCAGCCCACCAGCTTGCAGCTGCTTCATGGGCTGTGCTGCTAGGTGCTTGGCTTCATCTGTCAACAGGGAGCGTGACAATAATGATCTCACTGCACTGTGGGTGGGCTGTGCAGTTAGCCAGCTCATTATTGGGCTTCTACTATTTGAAACTTCTGTAAAACTCTGCTATTGTTACTATCAATAGCTGTCAATACTAATCCTTGCCGTAGATGTGAACCGCTCAATAGGATAGCCTGTGATCTTAGCTACTCCTGAGACTAAGGCAGGGGGAACCACAGGTTCAAAACCAGTCTGGACTGCAGAATGAGTTCAAATCTAGCCTGGACAACTTAGTGAGACCCAGTCACAAGATTCAAAATAAATAAATAAGACAGCACCAGCAAAGGACACCATTTTTCCATACCTAAATATGTACAGGCAACACTGGACATATAAACTGGTGGCGTGGCTGCTACACAGAAGATTAAGGGAAAGGGTTTTTATTGTAGATAAGAGAGGACAGCCAGAGGCATTGGGAGGAGTCCAGCAGAGATAAAATGAGGCCTGCAGAGAAAAGGGGAGGAGGGAAACGGAAAAGAGGGAGAGAGAGAAAGAGAGAGATCCAGAGAGGAAAACAAAGAGAGGGAATAGGGAGAATAGGGAGCTGGGTGGAGGGAAGCTAATGAGCGAGCGGGAGAGGCCTGGGATGGGGATCAGGTGAGGAGAGCTGAGAAGAGCCGGTTTGCCAGCGCGGAGGCTGAGATGTGTGACAGGTATCTGCTACTGAGGGAGTCTGGAGACCAGCACGGGCGCGTTGGTGTGCTAATAGGCACCACTGATAGCCATGTGTCCCCTCTGCCAGTGATAAGGAAAATGGATCCTTTTGGTAGAGGGGAACCAGTTTCACAAGTTCTTGAGGAAGGCTAGCTTTTGTCTAACCCCCAGAATTTGGGGAAGTGGAGTTTCCTTTGGACCTGACACTAAACGTGGTAAGATAAAAAAAAAAAGAAAAAAAGAAAAAAAGAAAAAAAAGAAAACACTAAGAGAGGAGGAGAATGTGCTGGAAGGGCAGGTTACAGGGAGATGAAGACAACCAGACAGTTTCTGTCTGAGTCTGCAGAGACAGCTCTGTGGTTAAAAGCTAATGCTCTTCCAGAGGACCTGAGTTCAGTTCCCAGCACCCATTGTCAGCCAGCCCTCAAAATTATTTCTTTTTTTTTAATATTTTTTTAATATTTATTTATTTATTATGTATACAACAGTCTGTCTACAGGCCAGAAGAGGGCACCAGACCCTATTACAGATGGTTGTGAGCCACCATGTGGTTGCCGGGAATTGAACTCGGGACCTTTGGAAGAGCAGGCAATGCTCTTAACCACTGAGCCATCTCTCCAGCCCTCAAAATTATTTCTTAAAAAAAGGTGAGATTAGTGTGGCAGAGCACTTGCCTAGCACGTGTGGGGCCCTGAGTTCAATCCCCAGTGCGAAAATTAATGAGTGAGAACTAGGAGCTGGAGAGAGGGCTCAAGAGCACTGGCTGGTCTGGCGGAGGACTCGGATTCAAGTCCCAGCACCCATACAAGGCAGCTCACAACTGTCTGTGACTCCAGTCCCAGAGGATCTGACACCCTCTTCTGACTTCTGAGGGCACAAGGCATGAACATGATGCAGAGACATATACACGGAAGCAAAACAAACACATAAAAAATAAAAATAAATCGTCATTAAAATTTTTTTTTTTTTTGGTTTTTCGAGACAGGGTTTCTCTGTGGTTTTGGAGTGTGTCCTGGAACTACTAGCTCTTGTAGACCAGGCTGGTCTTGAACTCACAGAGATCCGCCTGCCTCTGCCTCCCAAGTGCTGGGATAAAAGGCGTGCGCCACCATCGCCCGGCTCGTCATTAAAAATTAAAATATTTCAGCCCTAGAGATGGCTCAGGGTGTGGAAGTCCTTGCCACGTATGCCTGATGACCACAATTTGACCCCTGGACCATTACTGTAGGAGGGAACTGACTCTTCCAAGTTGTTCTCTGATCTCCACCCACAGGTCATCCGTCATACATAGCACGCACGCACACACATACACACACACACACATGCATGCGCGCGTTAAAGCCAATAGAAACAGGATTTTCGACTCCTCGGCTACCATCTCGGACAGTACAGGCGAAGGCCATTCACACCGTCACAGGGAGGTCTGTGGGTCTGAACAACTCATAAGCTTTGATTTATGCAATCGGTTATGTGTCTGAGTGTGGGTGTGTGCCAGGGAGTACGGGTGTCGGTGAAGGCCAGAGCAAGGGGTACCCTGGGGCTGCAGTTCTAGGTCTGTAAGCTGCCTGAGATGAGTGATGAGCGTCAGGTGCTCTCAGCCACGGAGTCATCTTCCAGCTCCAGTTTCTGCCTTTAAACGGCAGGGGAAGACGTTTTCCTTCTAATGACACCCATGGCCATTTAGCTGTGGATGCAGTTCTACAGCGCACCCGAAAGGGTGGTAGTGTTGAGTGACTTCGGGACTGTGGCATGCGTAGGTGTGGGCTGTTTTCTCTCTGCAGGTGGAGACCACACAATCACCTATCCCATACTGCAAGCGGTGGCAAAAAAGTAAGTCGGGAGCTAAGATGCAACGGCTATTAGGTGGCACCATGTGATCGCTCGGGGCTCAGATGCAGGGGTGACTGGAAATTCCCCACTGGGTTGTTTCTATGGACTAAGGCTGGACTCCACGTGTGTCTGTCAGTCATCAAGCCCTTTCCCTTGACCTAGATCTGCTGTGTACATACACTCTGCATTTTCAGTTGGCCCCTGATGTGGAAAATGAATCCCTAGTGAGATACACAACCCCAGCCACCTTCTGTTTGTTTTGCCTTGCTATCCAAATACAAATATTGACAAGGGGTACTGTTCCCCACGCATCCCCCCCCCCCTCATAGGCCCTCTCCTTGCTTGGACAACAAAAACTAGATTTTTCAGTAGATGCAAGTCTATGCATATCCGGTTAGTTTTGACTGATTCAGTTGGAAGAAGCGAGAAGGGCGGAAGTGGTGGGTGGGAGCTTCAGAATTTGTTTGGGGGTGGGAAGGTGTAACTGCATCACCAGCTCCTGGAGATTTCTCATTAAGTATGAAAGCTTAGCTTAGGCTTGTATCAAACTAGCTCTTCAAACTTAAATTAACCTGTTTATATTTATCTACATTCTTCCGCGTGGCTCGTTACCTCTCCTCAGTACCATACGTACTTCCTCCACATCTGACTGGTGAATCTCCAGCCTCAGATTCCTTACTAGAGTTCCTGTCCCTTCCTGGAAGTCCCGCCTATCCTCTCCTACCTAAATATTGGCCATTCAGTTCTTTATTAAACCAATCAGAAGGTGCCTTAAGCAGGCGAGGAAGGACAGAAAGAGACACATCTTCACACAGTGTGCAAAAGATTATCCCAACAGGAAGGCACGTGGGTAGCAGCTCAACTGGGGTGAGAAGGCACATGGGTAGCATCCCGACTGGGGTGGGAGGGCTAATGGGTAGCATTCCGACTGGGGTGGGAAGGCATGTGGATAGTAGCATCCTGACTGGAGTGGGAAGGCACGTGGGTAGCAACCTGACTAGGGTAGGGTGGGAAGACATGTGGGTAGTAGCATCCTGACTGGGGTGGGAAGGCTCGTGGGTAGCATCCTGACTGGGGGTGAGTGGGGTCTGTCTCATCTCAAGCTGCCCTAGCATCCCACTTGTGTGAACTGTGTTCATTTGGGGTGTCTGGCAGAGCTGATGGAGAGGAGCAGGGTCTGAACATCCTGTTGGAGCCTTAGCCGGAGAAAAGGTGGCTCTGGTTCAGCCTTCGCTGAGTTCCATCCTGTGCCACTGTCCTCTCTGAAATTCTGAGTGGCAGGCCAGTCAGTCATATCTGCTTCCACCTGGTTTCCTCAAGGCACTAAGTGAGCTGAACCCAGAAAAGAGATGCAAGACAGGTAACTGATGCCAGGACCCTTGACCTCTGAGCTGCTGTTTTGCCATCAGGCATGGCCCTGTGGGTCTAGTGCATGTGGGTGCCCACACCAACACAACCGACAAAACTCTGGGGGAGAAGGTCCATCATCGGACAGTTTTCCGCCGGAGCGTGGACGAGGGACTGCTGGACTGTAAGCGGGTGGTGCAGATCGGCATCCGGGGCTCTTCCGTGACCTTGGACCCCTACCGATACAGTCGGAGCCAGGTGATGGACTGGGTGTTCTTTCTTACCCCAAAGTGTCTTCTCCATTGTCAAAGAGGGATTCCACAGCGGCTTGACCCGAGTTCAGGAAGTGGGGCTGGGGCTAGATGTGGCCGCACAGGCCCGTGATCCCAATCTTCAAGGATCAAGAATCCAACATTGTCCTCAGCTCCCCACTGTGTTCCCGGCAAGCCTGGGCTTTGCGAGACCTCCTCTGAGGACAGAAACAAATACGGGCTGGCATGACAGCTCATCAGGTAAAGTCGCTTGCCCCTAAGTCTGATGGCCTGAGTCTGAATCCCTGGGACCCAGATGGTGGAAGGAGAGAAGCAACTCCTGAAGCACGTGCTTTGACCTCCAACCTCCACACTCGCACCAGGACATGGGCAAGCTTGTGTTGCTCCTCCACCCCCAATAAAGCAAGGAAAGAGGAAAGACTGAGTTGGCATCGAGTCACGTGGCAAGAGTCGTGAGACTTGATTTCTGCTTTTGTTTTGATACAGGGTCTTATTCTGTAGCTTAGGCTGGCTTGCAACTCACGGTGATCCTACTGCCTCAGCCTCCTGAGCTATTGTAATTACAGATGTGAGCCACTGTGCCTGGCTCAGAGAGACATTGATGAGGCAGAAGTGGCCTGTTGCTGCCCAGCAGAATGAAGTAGGAAGTTAAAACCCCTGGAGGCTGCTGGCTTAGAAGACATGGGGTTGTGAACCTGAGTCTAGATGAGACACCCCTTCTTAGTGTTTATTCTAACACCCTGCAGACAGAAGGCTTTGATCTGAACATAGTGCAAGGCTCCCACTCAAACACCCCAGTCCCCCCCCCTTTTTTTGAGACAGGATCTCACGATGTAGCCCTGGTTGTCTTGAAACTCGCTCTGTAGACCAGGCTACCTTTGAATTTACAGAGATCCGCCTGCCTCTGCCTTTGAGCACTAGGATTTCTTTGTAGACCAGGTTGGCCTCGAATGCACAGAGATCTGCCTGCCTCTGCCTCCCAAGTGCTGGAATTAAAGGCATATGTCACCGTGCCCAGACATTTTACATTACTCTTAATTACATTTATTTAATTGTATGTGTGCGTGTGAGTGCCACGCCGGGAGTGTGGAGGTCAGAGGACAAATTGTGGAGAGGGTTCCCTTCTGTTGTGTGGGTCTTGGGGTTTGAGTTCAGGTCATTAGACTTGGTAGCAAGGGCTTTTACCCAAACTGAGCTGTTTCAACTGTCTAATCCCTTGATTTTAGGGTGTGTCAAGACCAAGGTTCTGGACACAAGCATCTAGAACAGTGATTCTCAATCTGTGGATCGTGACTCCTTTCAAACAACCTTTTCACAGCGGTCACATATCAGATATTTACATTACAATTCATAATAGTAGCAAAATCACAGTTATGAAGTAGCAATGAAAAAAGTTATGGTTGAGGGTCACCACAACATGAGGAACTGTATTAAAGGTCACAGGAAGGTTGAGAACCACTGCCCTAGAGTCTTTAGTGACCAAGTGTCTCAGGCTTGGTTTTAGCGAAGCTCTTTCCTGATCCTGACACTCAGGTCAGCTCTGACCTGGCTCCCTAACTTCATCAGTAGAGCGGGGACCGTGGTTCCCCTCCTAGAAATTGAGGTCAGATGTGATATATGTGTGTGAGAAGCTGAGCATGGGGTCAGCTGGGATATCAGCTTTTTGGCTCGCCCCTCCTCAGGGCTTTCGTGTGGTCCTGGCTGAAGACTGCTGGATGAAGTCATTGGTTCCCCTGATGGCAGAGATCAGGCAACAGATGGCAGACAAGCCTCTTTATATCAGCTTTGGCATAGATGCCTTGGATCCTGCCTATGCCCCGGGAACAGGGACACCGGAAATTGCTGGGCTCACCCCTAGTCAGGTAAGTGGGTTTGCTCAGTGGATTACCAGGGTGGGTATTCTTTTTATGTATATGCCTGCCCCCTTGTCCATGCCTTTGTGTGTGTGCGCGCGCGTGCGTGCGTGCGTGCGTGCGTGCGTGTGTGCAGATTCCCAGGGGTCAGAAAGAAAGAACATTAGATCCTCCTCCAGCTGGATTTACAGGTAGTTGTAAGCCACCTAATGTTGGTGTTGGGTACCAAACTTGGATTCTCCGCAAGGCAACAGCACTCTTAACCACTTGAGCCACCCTCCCAGCCCTAGAGGGTGTGTTTTATTTTTAACTTTTTAGTGATTCTTTGTCAGTTTCACACCATGTACCCCAACCCAACTCCTCTCATCTCCCTGTCATCACATCTGCCCTCTGCCCTTACAACCCCTCCTGCCACCAAAAATCTCATGGAAGCTGCAATGTGTCCCAGTGAGTCACACAGCACATTCTTTAGCCCACGCATCTTAACTTGCAAATGTTCACTGCGATGAATCACTGGTCTGGGTCGAGCCCTCCAGCTCCTGCTACACTGTCAATACTGGACCGTCTCTGCCACTCCTCTTGGATGATCTCATCGCTGCCCTGTATTGCAGAAGTCCTGCAGCTTCAGATCTGCAGGACTGGCCCCTTGACATGCTCCTGCAGTTCATAGATAGGGTGGATGTTGCGGTGGGCCAACTCACCGCCCTGGATTGGGACCTGGGTGGTAGCTGAGTTGGTCAGCCTGCCTGCTCTCCTGCATCCTCACCACCTGGGTAAGCTCTCCAGCATTGCCCCGGCTAACTCACCCAAGGCTGCGGGGTTCAGTCTTGCCTTGAATTATATAGCCCAGGCAGGCCTCTAACTTGACTTCTGACTGCTGAACTAAGGGCTCACACCACTAGGGCAGGATTTTAAAGACACAGCACCTGGATGCATACAACCTATGGCCTAGGGCCTGCATGCCCAATTTGGCTGAGGATAGCTGTGGACAGTGCCCAACACAAAACTGTAAATTTACTTAAAACATTAAGAGATTAAAAAACCAAAACTGGACTGTGTGGTTCTTGAGCGTGAAATCTGTGGACCATAACCTCATTTCACAGATCATGAGGTTGGCAGGCCCGAGTATGTTCTCAGGGCTGGTTGTAGTTCTGGGTACTCAGTGGACAGGCACTGCTTGTCTGTGACTTTCTAACTTCTTGTTTTGTAGCTAGGGACTAAACCCAGGCCTCACCCATGCTAAGCAAGTGCTCTACCCCTAAGCTATGGGACCATCCTGAGAGCTCTGAGAAGCCTTTATTATTCTTTCTGCCTCTAGTCCGTCAATTCATGGGGATCATTTTGTAGTGTCCCCTCAAGAACACTGAACTTTGGGGCTGGTGGCGTAGCTCGGTAGCGGCACACAGGCTTAGTGCGAACAAAGCTCTATATGTTATTCCAAGCGCCAAAACACAACGTGCCAAGCTGCTTATGGCTAAATTAATCAAGTATGCACACAGAGACCGGCTCCGGGTGGCTGGGGCATATTGGAGTCAAGCCTGATGAGCTATGCTGAGATCGACAAGGGAGGGAACAGGACCTTTCCGTTCGTTACCCCGTTCTTGGAGCCAAGGGTATGAACGGCAGGTTGTTCAAGGTTTAAGTGAATTGCACGCATCTGCATCTTCTAAGAAAGGAGGATGCTCACAACTGCATCGCCCACAGCCATTCCCTGTCTGGTCAGAAGCATTTCTGGAGCTTTTCGCACTCAGGATGGAAACTTTAGACAAGGGAACTGCCTTTGTACCGGTTCCTAATGCCACCTTGGGCAATATCCATCTGCTTGTGCCTTTCTTGTGCCTGTGCCTTAGCCTGTGTCTCTGCCCAGAATGCTTAGTCATCTCTTCTGCCAGTCTCTTGAACCAGAATGTTTAGTCATCTCTTCTGCCAGTCCCTTGAAGCGTCTGTACCACAGGAAGCCTTCCCCCACTCAGACTGTCTCCTGTAGGCTGCTTGTCTCAAGGGTTTGGAAACATGACATTGCCTGGCTTGTTTTACTCCACCACCATCACACCAGGAGGCCCTTGAGAGGGACTGTGTGTGTTGTGAGCTGTGCCCCGGGAGGTCCACCAGCGTGGCTGTAGCGAGCATGTGTCTCAGGCAGGGGAGGGTTGTCTATCTATGCCACCGTTGGTTGCTTTGCATTGGCAATGACTGTCACTTCCACCGTGGACAGGCCTTGGAGATCATCCGGGGCTGTCAAGGCCTGAACGTGGTGGGCTGCGATCTTGTGGAAGTCTCCCCACCGTATGACCTCTCAGGTGAGTGCGGAGACAAGCGTGATCTACAGGCAGCTGTTGGTCTAAGTCAGATTCATCTGGTGAGTTAGGTCTCCAGGTTTACCTCAGGGACCCTATGGAGAATCAGTGTCCAGAGGCAAATGTAAGGAGCGTGAGCTAATGAACCAAACAAAACCCCTGGGAGGTACCAGGTGTTGTTAGTGGAGAGGAAGCCAACAGCCTGCTGTTTAGTGACAGGGTGGCTCGGTCACATCTCCCTTTGATATTTCCTTGATTTTTTTTTTTTTTTTTTGAGACAGGGTTTCTCTGTGGTTTTGGAGCCTGTCCTGGAACTAGCTCTTGTAGACCAGGCTGGCCTCAAACTCACAAGAGATCTGCCTGCCTCTGCCTCCCGAGTGCTGGGATTAAAGGCGTGTGCCACCACCGTCCGGCTGATATTTCCTTGAGAAGTGAATTTGCAAAGCATGTTTTACAGGAAGTAGAGTTGATACAGCTGACACCTGGGCAAAGCAGGCATCATCCCTCTAATTCTAACTGAAACAAAAACAAAGCAAGCTTCCAGTCAGACCTACTGGCCCGAGGGTGGGCTATGAGCAGCACCTGCCCCAGTATAGACATCCCTCAGAATTCTCATACTGGCTCCAAATGATGATTGGCGGGGGGAAGGCCTGTTCACAGGCACCCAGCGCCCAGAAGCCATGGCTCAGAAGCAGGCTAGGGTCCGGGAGACTGGGCTTCAGTGCGGCAAGCAGTCTCCAGAGCATTTCTTCCTCCTTCCTAGGCAACACGGCCCTCCTAGCAGCTAACCTACTGTTCGAGATGCTGTGTGCTCTCCCCAAAGTGACAACTGTCTGAGTCTGTGTCACGACAAAGCCTCAAGGACTTGCGAGCAGCGCGCGGACTAAAGGACGTTTTCTGTGACGTATCACCACTGGCTACAAATAAGGACAATTCAGAAGGTCAACCCAAACAGCCTGTGTTTCTTTCCGTTTTAACATTAAAACATTTATTTAACTTTGAGTGTGCCTGAGTGTATGTGTACCACATGTGTGCAGGAGCCTGAGAAGTTCAGAAGAGGGTGTAGGATCCTTTGGAACCGGAGTTACAGGCAGCTGTGAGCCACTAGTAGGTGCTGGGAACTGAACCCAAGTTCTCTGCAATGTAAGCACTCTCAACCGATGAGCCTTCCACCCTTAGTTTTCTTCCCAAGCCATCCCCAAGCCTGCTGTGCCTGAGAGGCAGCAGAGCGTCCTCGATGAAATCATCTTGCAATTCCAGAGGTGCCCCAGAGCCATCACACATCAAAATAGTTTATTTGTTTCCAATCTGTAATATTCTTAAAACAAAATAACATTAGCTTTAGTGCCTGTTCACAATACAAAAACAAACCCAAAAACAAACTGAAAAATAAAACCGTAAACATAAAAAGACATGATTTGCCAAATAAGTTATTTGTTCTTAATAGTATCAAAAGTGCAAAACATTCCCCTTCCTCTCAGGCTGTCTCCCAGGTGCAGCCATCTTTCCTAGCAGACACCACGGCAGAGTCGGCACTGCCTGCCGTGTTGCCTGCTTCCAAGCGTGATGCCAGACGCGCGGACACAAACCTCCATCCTCTCCTTATTCCGCTGTTTGCTTGTCTACTTACTTTGTGGTGCTCAGGGCCTCAGGTGCACTACAGAGCCTTCTAGCCCGTGTCACACCCCACCCTACCACCTCTTGTTTGCTGGGACAAGGTCTCAGCTCAAGCTGGTTTTACCTGTTCGTGTTAAGGATGACCCTGAGCTCTGGATCCTCCTGCCTCTGCTTCCTGAGTGCTGGCGTTATAGGTGTGTGCCACCACACCTGGCTCCTTGCAACAATATTTAGGGGATTCTGCCTGACTTTCCTCCCTCATCACTGGGAATCAAAACCAAGGGGCTCACATGTGCTAGGCAAACGCTTTCTCACTGAATTCCAGCCCCAATATGGAATTCCACTTTGAAAACAAAACAGAGCTGAGTGCTTGCTTTCAATCCCTAGCCTAAGCGAAGCAAGTGGGTCAGACCCATTTTATTTTATTTTAACGCCAGGGAAACATGGTGGTGGCTGCAAATGACTTAGCACTACATAAAAGGCTGTGAATGAGGAGACTCACCCATCTGAAAACAAGCAAATTCTTTAGAGTGGACAAATGGCAGCTGTCCCTGAGTGGCAGGAAGTCTTCCACAGAGACTGACTAAGGAGGCTGCTATGCCCCATCTACTGAACATGATTTGCAGGCGGTCTCGGGCAGACGCCCACCTCCTCAAACAGCAATGTCTCACTGAAATTGGGTCCTGTGATATGACATTCATAAGGACAAGAAACCTTGGCATTCGACTGAGCATAAAAGTAGCTCGTATTTGACACAAAAATAAACAATTAATGGAAACAACATTCAGGAAGGAAGGCTTGGATCTGCCACGGCAGACTTGTGCTGCATGCCTGTAAGCCCAGGACTTGGGAGGCTGAGGCAGGAAGACCTTGAGTTGGAAGCCAGCCTGGGCTACATAGTGAGACCCTGTCTCAAAACAAGCAAGCAACCAAACCAAAGCTCCATGACACCCTTGGTGACACTACCCCTATCAGATCTGCAGGCATTCCGGACTCAAATTTGCTGGGAACACCCCCAATGGCAGGGACCTTTATCTTCTTGGTACAGTTTTGAAAAAGAACAAATATCTGGGGAGTTTTTTGGCTTTCAGAAATTACACATCAAGGAATTTTATCAGTTCCAGAAATATAAAGACAAAAATCTATGAATGAGTTACAACATACTCACGAGAGGAGCCCCACCATAAAAATAAAGGAAAAAAAAAACCAGAACAAAACCAAAAAATAAATCCAAACCAAACACGTTTGTGTATGTGATACTAGGGATGGAACTCAGGCCTTGCACATGCTAGGCACGTGTCCTACCCCAGCTCACCCCCAGTCTCCAGAAACACACTCTGAGGACTGGGCACTGAGGAGCCAAGTGATTCCTTCATGCTTTCTAGCTGGGCCAAGTGCACGAGAAGCAGCATTGAGTCAGCGTGTACTTCTAGAGGGCCAGATGGAAGAATGAAGCCTGGCAGTGATTTCTTTATTTTTTAATAAAGCTAAAGATTCTTTGAAAACTACAGAGGGGTCCTGGGCTCAGAGAGTTCATCACTTACCACTGGAGCTCAGTGTTTAAAGTAGTCAGGATCCGAGGTGCTTGGTTCAAAGCAAATATGATTAGAGAATACTAACTGAGTGAATGTCCTGTCCCTGATCTGTGCCCTTCACTTTGCAATAGGGCACTTGCTTGACAGTAGAACACACCACGTGTGGCCGTGGTCTGGCCCTAAACACAGAGGGCATGTTGAATGGGCGAACATGATCCGGCCCTGAGCCTGAGGTGCGTGGAGCCAGGCAATCTGTATTTGATGAATCTGATCTGGCAGCAGGAAGCAGCAATAAGGGAAGGAGGAAACGATAAAGCCGAGATGCCAAAATGCAGGCCAGAAGTAGGAAGCTAGCTGCCTGCCAGATAGGAATCTGGAACAAGTCTCAGCTCACAGTCACAAGAGACAACTTGAAAATTCAGCACTTTGGGGACAACAATGTTCAAAATGCAATTGTCAGAGAGGTCAGGTTCCTTGGTACGAAGACACGCCCGGCATTTCATTCGAGAGCGAGTCAGGCAGGAAGGCTCCTGCACCTGGCTCTTGGCGTCATCTTAAATCTATTGGCTCTATAGCAGCTTATCTACGCTCAGAGAATAAGACCACAGGTTATGGCTCCTAGTATCCAAACTCTAAAATCCACAGAGGCAGAAAGGCATCTGGAGACAGGTCAGTGGCTCAGTCATTACAGTGCTTCTGGCTAGGCAGACTCTGTCCTGGCTATGATGGGGCTTACATGGGAGTGTAGAGAGGGGACAGAGATGAGGAACAAGGGACGCTCACGAAGGACCACAGGGCTATGCGACTCCAGTCAGTGTTCAACCCTCCCTTCTCTTGGTGGGGAAGACCAAATGGAAATGTTACACCCCCATCCACTGCTCAGCCCTTTCCTTTCAAAGTTTGACTGGCCAACTGTTGTGGGGGATACCCCCAAAATATACTTCTCAATGCTTGCTCCCAGAAGACGGTCACATTTAAAATTGCTTAGAACTAGGCCTCTTTTGAAGATGCAGGACCTAGAAACTGTGGTGGCCTGTCGCCTTGGCAGAAGCATGGCAGGGGCCAAATTAGGAGCCTACAGGGGAGGGGGTTGGGGGTATAGTGACCCACCCTGCATGACAGGTTCTTGAGGATCCTGAGGTTTGTTCAGGCATGACTCAAGGTCAAGCCCTGGGTTTCTCCAACCTAAAGACAGGGTGGTGTGAGCATGTTACAGGGACAGCAAAGAAGAGGGGATGAGCGGTCTATTAAATAGTGCGGCATTCATACGGGAGGAGAAAACCCAAAGGAAAGAGTGTCATCTAGGGATCAAACCTGCGACATGTTTTACTCCTAGGTGACAAAGAAAAGGTCTTCTAGCCATTGCTCAAGAAGAGAAATCTAAAACCTAGACTCCCCTGAAAAGCCCTGTTCCTGGGGCACGTTAAAAACCTGAAGAGTCCATGTCTCAGTCTAGCTCAGGCCACGATGGGATGTAAAACCTTTGCAAGGAACCTTCCATCAGGCGCTCCATCCACAAGGACAACTTGCTTAGCTTGCCCTTGAGGGGCTTGGGCCCGAGGCCACAGGGGGTTTTCCCTCTGGAGGAGTCAGGGTCGCAAGAGCCCACAGTCTCCTCGTCCACTGTCTTTAGGGGCTTGAAAAGGCAGAAATACTTCTTGTGGCCATTCAGGGCCAGCACGTAGCCAGTGTAGTCCCGCTCCATGAAGTGCTTGTCATACTGGTTTGGGATCGGGGCTGCGTCCTGAGCAAACTCCAGCAAGTACTCCAGCCACTCGCGGTGTTTGTCCAGACTGAGGAAGGAGAAGTGGAGGCTGCTGCTCCTGTGGAGAGAGACCGGGGTTCAGGAAGGGAGCTAGCTGCAGGCTACCGGGGGGGGAGGTGTGTTCAACTCTCGACAGGGTTGAACAGCCAGGAAAGGCTTGCGCTGGCATTTCTGTGGAGCTGGAGTGGTGGGGTGTGTGTGGGGTGCTCATACTCCTCTGTTCAGAACCATGAAGACATGGAGAGAGGGGAGAGGTGTGTGGAGTGGTGTGCCCAGAATCCTAGCACTTGGAAGGTAGAGGCAGAAGAATTGTTCTGAGTTTGAGAACATCCAGGGCTACACAGAAAGTACCAGATCAAATCGGGTATGGTGGCACACACCTTTAATCCCAGCACTTGGGAGGCAGAGGCAGGCGGATCTCTGTGAGTTTGAGGCCAGCCTGGTCTACAGTTCCCGGACAGCCACGGCTAGCAGAGAGACCCTGTCTCAAAAAATCAAAATAAATAAATAAAACCAAACAAACAAAAGTCAAAAGAAGGTCCGCAATGATGGCAGATGTCTGGCTTGGGAAGGACATAAAATCCTGCCCCTCAAGTGGGAAATGAGAGACTGTCTTCCAATATCTTTTATCCCATACACAAACCACACAACACACAATTGAGTGCACACACACGCACCCTGCTTACCCGGTGAATGTGTAGACCTCTAAAGCAAATTTCTGCAGCAGGCTTGTCTTGGTGGAATTGGACAGGATGAGGACCACATTCATGTGGCCTGGCCTCAGGCGTACCAAGTTGCTGGTGTATGTCACATCTGTGAGTTCAGTTACTTCTACAAAGCCTTTTTTAGGAATCTTGCTGTGGAGAAATACAGAGGAGTTAGAGACTATCAGGGCGGGGGAGTGGAAACCAGTGGAAGCCAGGCATGGTAGCACATGCTGCAGTCCTAGTGGCTAGGCAGAAGAGGCAGGATGAGAGGCAAGCCTCAACTGTGTGCTGAGTCCGAGGACAGCCTGGGCTGAGAACGAACATTCAAACTCCTCCATAAGCCTGAACAAAACAAGACCAGTGGAGCACAATGCCTCCCGGTTAGTGGGCGCTGACTCTGCCCTGCTGGCTGCACAGGCTGCACAGGGTGGCCCTGCTCCACAGGTGGCCTGGCTCGCAGCAGCCCTTTTCATGGAACTTTTCAAATGGCGCAAAGGCAGCTGTATGTCAGAGCGAAGGAGGCCACAAATGCTCAGTCTGTTGTTAACTTAGATTGGTTCTTTCCTGGGGACATCAGCAGTTATGAATCATGGGGACAGGCTACCCCTAGCTTCTGGCTCATTTACCACCTCCCTTGGGCCAGATAGGTCTCCTATCTCTTCCTGTTTCCATTACAGACGCTGGGATGGTGAATCTGAAATCACACAGCACTCAGTCTGTTAGTCCTGTATCTATATGTGTGAACCATGGGCGGCAGTGACTTTTTCTCTTATTCGGGATGTCTGGGAAAGGGCCAAAGAGACTGCTCAGGGGTTACGAGTGTGCACTACTGTTCTTCCAGAGGCTTCATAACAGTCTCGAACTCCAGCTCCAGGGGATCTGATATTTCTGGTCCCTAAGGGTACAAACTTAAACACACCCTACCCAAATGCCCGAGAATAAGAATGGTTTGGATTTTTAGAGTCCCCCTCCCACTTTATAAGATGCGCAAACATGCAATGAGGTACAAGAGATGGTCAAAACATGACATCTATGTCTGTGCATACACCTCAGTCTGAAGCTGGTCTGACTCCCCAATGAGGCACAGAACTGTTTTCTTCTTTTCTGAGATGAGATCACAATATGTAGTCCTGCTGGCCTGGAACCCACTATATAAAACTCAACAGTGATCTGCCTGCCTCTGCCTCCCAGGTGCTGGAATTGAAGGTGTGTGCCACCATGACTGGCTGCCACAGAACACTCTATGTGTGGCCTTAGGGTGCTGGCCACCGAGTTTCACACTTTGGGTTATTTCAGAGTTGCTCGGTGAGAGCACTTGTCTAGCTCATGTTTGATCCCCAGCACTGCGACCCTCTCCTGACCCTCTACACTACCCATCCTACACACTCTTTGAAACCAAAGGCAAGCATGTGGTGTATGGGAAGAACCTGCTGTTTTCTTTGGTGAAAGTTGGCTCAGTCTTCCCGGCCTTCTCAGGGACCTCTTCTTTTTCTGGAGGCTGTGACTCTCGTTCTTCATTTGAGTCGCTACAGAATGAAAACAGAAGTTATTTTTCTTTCTTTCTTTCTTTTTTTTTAGGGGTATAAATGACCATGGCAGATGGCAGATTGGGGCTCCCGCTGATAGTCCCTAGACTTACCTGAAAGCCTGGACAATGACAGTGCCAAAGAGTATGAAGAGGGCTGAGAAGATGAGGGACAGCAGCGGCATCATCTCTCGCCTGAAAACAAAGGCACAGTCGCTGTCTCAGGAGGAAAGTCCCAGACCAAAAGCCTTTCACCAGGAAATACAATCACAGGACCGGCTGTTTCTGGGGTGGGGGGAGGGGGAGACTGCCTTCTGGAAGGTGGCTTTAGACTATGTCTAAAACATTCTGCAGGAGATGAAGAACTTAAATTGTACACAGGGAAGGACTTTCTGCCACCGAGGTATCTATTGGTGGCTACAGAGTCTGTTCAGTGATGTCAGTCTACCTGACTCTTCTGGGGCCAGAATGAGCAATGTGACTCAGATAGAATAGAGGGTATCGGGGGCTGGAGAGATGGCTCAGAGGTTAAGAGCATTGACTGCTCTTCCAGAGGTTATGAGTTCAATTCCCAGTAACCATATGGTGGTTCACAACCATCTACAAAGAGATCCAATGCCCTCTTGTGGTGTGCAGGCAAACATACAGGCAGAACACTATATATGATAAATAATAATAAATAAATGATAAATAAATCTTAAAAAAAAAAGAACAGGGGGTGTCACAGTGAGCTTCAGTTGTCAACCTGACATAAACTAGAGTCACCTGGAAAGAGGGAACCTCAGCAGGAGAGCTGCCTCCATTAGGCTGGACTGTGGGCGTGCCTTGAATACTAATTGACAGGGGAGGGCCCAGCCCGCAGTGGGTGGTGCCACCCACGGGCAAGCAGACCTGGGCAGTGTAAGAAAAATAGCTGAGCAAGCCAGTAAGCAGTGTTCCTTTGTGGTCTCAGCTTTAGATCCTGCCTTCGCTCATAAGCCAAAATAAGCTGTTTTCTCCCCAAGTTTGTTTGGGTCATGGATGGACATATCTGTGAATGTACACACTGGGCTCTACGTGTCAGGCCCTGCGCTGAGTGGCAGACATGCCGTGAAGAGAAGACCAATATCAGTTCTGCTGACAGAGAGGACAGCTGGGGTGGTCCTTCCTCCCCAGCAAGAGGTACCAGTCAGTAAATACTAAAAAGGAAACTGGGGCTGGAGAGATGGCTCAGTGGTTAAGAGCACTGGCTGCTCTTCCTGAGGTCCTAAGTTCAATTCCCAGCAACCACATGGTGGCTCACAACCATCTATAATGAGATCTGGTGCCCTCTTCTGGCATGTGGGCATACATGGAAGCAGAATGTTGCATACATAATATATAAATAAATAAAAGGAAAAGGAAACTGTCACTGGGAACCCCAGAGGCTCCTACCAGTTACTGTGGAGTAGGCTCTCCCACCAGTCCGAGAGGGCATCAGAAGCAGAGTAGAGCCAGCGGAGAAGAAACACCTGCCAGAGAAGAAACAGGCAGTGGTCAGGACCTGGCCCAGAGGGAGGCCCCACACTTCCACAACATAGTGCTTCTTTGGATCCCTGCTCTGTCCACCCTGTCCCTCCTGATGGCCCATCTTTCCCAACTGAGATGCTCACAGGGGCAAGTTCATCGGCCAGGTCAGGAAGGACAGCTTCAGAGGAGAGAAAGGCCGGATCTTTCCGAAGCTGGTCAAGATAACCCAAAAGGATGAACTTGTCGCTCTCACTGCCCGTCCAGGGGTCTTCCAGGGTTTTAAATACCACCCTTCCCGCTGTGTTTCGCCTCTCCAAGATGGACACCTGGGAGAAAAGGAGAAGAACAATTAGGATAGAATGATACCAGAAATCCCAACCCCCGGGAGGCTGAGGCAGGAGGGTCGAGAATTTAGCTCAGTCTGGACTTACACACCTAGATCTTATACATTAAAAAAAAACCAAAAAAAACCTGTAAGCTGCACTTGCCAGTGTTTTTTTTTTTTCTGTTTGTTTGTTTGTTTTTTCCAAGGCGGGGTTTCTCTTGTGTAGCCCTGTCAGTTCTGGAAATCATTCTGTAGAACAGGCTGGCCTTGAACTCAGAGTTCTGCCTGCCTCTGCCTCTTGAGTGCTGTGGTTAAAGGCATGAGCCTGTACTTTTTTCCAGAGATGTACAAAAGGGTTTCACAAGGTCAGAACTTAAGCAAAAATGCAAATACTGATATGTTTATGGTATTTGTTTTTTTATAATTTATTTAAATTTATTTTATGTACACTGTTATGAAGGTGTCAGAATCCCTGGAACTGGATTAATAGACAGTTCTGGGCTGTTTTGTGGGTATTGGGAATTGAACCTGGGTCCTCTGGAAGAGCAGTCAGTGTTCTTAACTGCTGAGCCATCTGTCCAGCCCTGTGTTTACAGTAATTTGTAAGAGACCCTACGCTCTGACAAGAGGCACCATTACTTTTCGAATTCACTATGCTCTTGTGAAGAAGCCCCTTGACTTGCTTGTCTCTATCTCACCAGCATCCCCGACTAAACTGCAGCAGGCAGGGAGCCCAGGGCCTTGTGCACGCCAGCTGGCACTTTACCAACTGAACCACATCCTTAGTGCAGTAATTAATATTGTTTGAGATGTTTGAGATGAGCTCTCATTATGTTGCCTAGGTCGGCCTCAATTTCCCAGGCTCAAGATATCTCAAACTTTGGTCTTCTTACAATAGTTTAATTAATTTTTTTTTTTTTTTTTTTTGGTTTTTCGAGACAGGGTTTCTCTGTGGCTTTGGAGCCTGTCCTGGAACTAGCTCTTGTAGACCAGGCTGGTCTTGAACTCACAGAGATCCGCCTGCCTCTGCCTCCCAAGTGCTGGGATTAAAGGCGTGCGCCACCACCGCCCGGCTAATTTTTGCTTGTTTAGAAAATTTATTCATGGGACTGGAGAGATGGCTCAGCAGTTAAGAGCACTGGCTGTTCTTCCAGAGGTCTTGAGTTCAATTCCCAGAAACCACATGGTGGCTCACAACCATCTGTGCTGAGAGCTGGTGCCCTCTTCTGTTCTATAGCATACATGCAGACAGAACACTGTATTCATAATAAATAATCTTTAAAAAAAAAATCTATTCATAGAATGGGAGAGGTGGCCTTCCCCAGGGAAGAACACACCAATTGGTTGTGCAGTGCCCAACAGTCAACCCTGAAAACATAATATAAAGGTAGTATTATGTAAACTGGTCATATTTAGGAATATATGTATATACAAATATAGTGCAATAGCAACCCAATTTTTAAAAAGGCCATGGATTTGAAGCAGAGTGGCAAGGGGTATATGAAAGGGTTTGGAGGGAGGAAAAGGAAGGGAGAAATGTAATTAAATAAGCTCAAAAATAGTATTAAAATATATTTATTATTTTTATGTGTATATGTATGTGCCTGTATCAGTTTATGTGTACCATGTGCGTTCAGGAACCCTCAGAGACCAGAAGAACACACCAGATCCCCTGAACTGGAATTACAGGTAATTGTGAGCCTCCATGTGGGTGCTGGAAATAGAACCCAGGTCTTCTCTGAGAACAGCCAGTATTCTTTTTTTATTTTAAGAAAGACTTTATTATTAATTATGTATGCAGGGTTCTTCCTGCATGTATGCCTTCAGGTCAGAAGAAAGCACCAGATCTCATTACTGATGGTTGTGAGCCACCACGTGGTTGCTGGGAATTGAACTCAGGACCTCTGGAAAAACAGTCAGTGCTCTTAATTTCTGAGCCATCTCTCCAGCTCCAGTCAGTATTCTTATCCATGGACCTACCTCCCAGTCTAATTTTTGCTTGTTTTATTTTTTAAATTTTTTTGAGACAGGATCTCAAATTTTGTTATCCTGCCTCTACCTCCTGAGTGCTAGGATTACAGGCATATCCCCGGTGCACCTGGCAAGAGTAATGGTTCTTAAGGTGACTTTCCAAAGCCTCTGTCAAAATTCTAAACCTTTTTTCTTTCAACAGATTTTGTAGGGCAGCATCTGACACAACGTTACAGTTAAGGAGCCTTGGCTTTGCAGAGAGCATTTCTATGACAACCGAATGACAACAGAGAAGGTGGTCATTTCTTTCCTTTCCGGGTGCTGGGATGAAACCCAGGCTCTCGCACATTTCAGGCAAACACTCTATCACCAAACTCCAATCCTCACTCCAGAAAGAACCGTAGGCTTCTGGGATGTGTGTGTGTGTGATGATGCCAGCAGAGCATGTGAGGACGGAGAGGTTTCCAAGCATCTAGCAGGGGCCTGAGAGTTGGACAAGGGGCCTCTAGAGTTCTACACTTCCACACCTGATCCTAGGAAAAGTTGTTGGAAAAGGCTGACACACCTCAACCTTCCCTCATGGCAAGTGGCCGAGATGGCTCAGCTGGGATGGCGCCAGACCAGAGGAAGGCTGCTTTCCAGGAAGGACTGGGGCCCAAATGGGGATGTGGCTAAGTGAAAGATGAAGGTTTGATTAAGACTCCAGTCTGGTCTCAGAGGTTTCCAGATGTTTGCACTCTGTATTCAGCACTCCCAAGACAGGAGGGATGTGGGTGAGGGTTGGGGGGCCCTGGCTTACCCCTGACTGTCCTTGGAACATCTCGCTGTCTGGCAGCAATGTGCTGGCAAACTCCTGCTGCCGGCTGCTATAGACATGCACGAACCGCACCGTGTCTTGAGTGTTTGCCAATGCGAATGACAGGAAGGCTTCAAAGGGTTTGCTTGGCTTGCTAGCCTCGGCAGTCAGCAAAACCACACAGTACCTGCAAAGGAACAAGAGAGAAGGTCCTAGAACCAATCTCCGGTCAGGGTCAGGCCTGGCAAGGGCTGCTAAGGAAAGAGGAGACCTGTCTATGTGAGGAAGTTTTCAGAAGCCATATGTCCTGTTCTCCTCTCCCATGAAGGGCTGGCTGAATCTATCTTAGGGCAGAGGTGACCAAACTTCCTTCTGAAGGGGCTGCCTCTGCAACGTTCTGATGGGAGCCTAGCGTTCATTTATTCATTCTCCGAATATTTACTGAGCTTGCAGGCAACATCCCTACCTTGTTCTAGTGGGGAAAACAGACACCAGACACATGGACACACACATAATGAGCACTGGTAAGTGCAGTGAGAAAAAGAGGACAGAAGAGGCTGGTATGGGGTGGAAGTCACGCTCATGCAGACCAGGAAATGCCACCTGATGTTTGAGCAGACTTGAATGAAGTGCTGTGGGAGAGGAAAAGAGGGTGGAGCAACCTGATGGGGCCTGGGTTTGGAGAGATTTATGGTAGATGTGTGGAGAACAGAGAGAAGAATAAGGGAACGGATGGGAGCAGAAACCCTATGGGACATGTGGGAGCCTGCTCAAGAGTGGCCATGATAAAATAATGAGATGCCAGGCAGATGAAAATGTATGTGTCTGGGGGCGTGTGGATCAATTCTCTCCTTCCGTCACATGATCTCAGAGAGCAAACCCAGGTGGTCAGGCTTGACAGTCAGTGCCTGTACCTGCAGAGTCATCCCGCTGGTCCTCCAGATATCTGCTAGATAGGGTGGCCCATGCTACTATTTCAGCATGGGTACCCTGGACTAAGGCACCTCACCCATCATAGTTTAACTGCCCTGCAGGAAGACACCACTGCTCCCTCCCACTTCAGCGAGAAGGAAAGCCCAGAGTTCGTACTTCCTCTGTCGGTGAGACCGCTTCACAGGGCAGAGTTCATGGAAGAGCCTCTGGCTGGTGAGCCGGGCTGCCAGCAGGTACTTGTTCTGGGCGATGAAGTCCTCAATGACCTGCTTCTTCAGCCCTCGAGCCTGGAGAAACACCAACAGGCACTCAGTCTTCACACTGCCAATGGGCTTTACTCACAAGCTATGAAGACCCTGCCTACGGCAACATCACCAGGCAAGAAACGTGTGGAGATGATGGATAACTCAGGTGGAGGTGATGATACAGTTAGGTCATGCTCAGGGGAAAATCAAGAGGTTTCTACTATGTGACTGCATACCATTTACGTCAACAGCTCGGAGGAGTCAATCATTTGAAAATTTTTTTTTTTTTTTTTTTTTTGGTTTTTCGAGACAGGGTTTCTCTGTGGCTTTAGAGCCTGTTCTGGAACTAACTCTGTAGACCAGGCTGGTCTCGAACTCACAGAGATCCGCCTGCCTCTGCCTCCCGAGTGCTGGGATTAAAGGTGTGCGCCACCACACCTGGCCTTTGAATTTTACACTAATATATTTCCATTTAGGATCTGTATCAAACTTAACAATTCAAAATAAATCCTAGGACTAAGGAGGTGGCTCAGTGGTAGAATACTGGTCAAATGTGCACAAATATGTACCTCAAGATAGACAAAATGAAACAAAATACCCAAACAGTGACAGCTCTTATTCTTTTTTTGAGACAGGGTCTTACTATCCACCTTGGCTGGCCTGGAATTTGCTATATAGACAAATGGCCTCCAAGTCACAAAGATCTGTCTGCCTCTGGGCTAGAATTAAATCAATGTGCCGCTCTGCCCATCCCCCACTCCCCACCCAGTTATGTAGCTGAGGATAACCGTGGACTGCTGATGCTCTCATCTACCTTCCTAGTGCTGGGATCTCAGGCACACACTTTGTGTGGTGCCAGGACAGATGACGTGGGGCTTTGTGTGCTTTAGGAAAGCGATCCCACTCAGTGACGTCCCAGCCCTCTGCACACTTACTAAGAATGAAGAGGCAGACCACAAAACTGCACACTGATCACTCTGTCGTGTGGTTTAGAAGACAGACATGACACAGGAGCAGCGAAACCGCCACCAGCCTCAGGTGACCACAGTGTACCTATCAAACGCTAACGACACATTTGCAAAGCTGCCGGATGATACAAAGTCAGTCCTGAGAACCAACTGTGTTCCTTCTATCAGCAGAGAGAAAGTGTAACAGATGCTGTCTCACAAGGATGAAGAAGGGTGAACTGACAGGTAGATTCTGGGTCAGTGAGAGGGCTCAGTGGGTAAGGGGGTTTACTGCCAAGCCTTACGAACTGAGTTTGATTCCCCAAACCCACAGGGTGGAAGGAAAGAACTGACTTCCACAAGCTGTCCTATGACCTCCACACATACATGAGTATGAACAGATACACAAAAATAAATAAATATAAATTTAAAAAAGGTTTTAATTCTCAAAAACCAACCACTCACTGACACACTCACAACCTTCCATGCTGTATCTGTTGCCCTCCTACCTCTTTAAAGAATTTTGAGATGGGTGTTAAGTAACTCAGGCTGGCATGGAATTCCCTAGGTGAGGATGTCCTTGAACTTCCTTCCTTTTGCTTCTACCTCCTGAGTGCTGGGATCACAGGCCGGCACTACCACGCCTGGCCTCTACAGTGCTGGGGTCCGATCTGGGGCTCTGTGTCTGCTAGGCAAGCACCTAACAAGCTACCTAAGCTACTGCAACAGCACCCTTCTACTGCCGCCTACGTTAGCTCTGAATTCTCATTTTCTCCGCCTCCAAAGTGCTGAGATTTTAAACACTTCCATCCAGCCCAGCTTTCTCCTGTCTTTCCTAAGCTGTCCCTGTCCACCTGTGTAAGGGTCAGCTCCGTCAGTCTTTGCTATAGACAGCTCTAATTCAGCATACCTAAGATGAACTCATTCTCTCCGGTCCCTATCAGCCATTTCCCATCTGGGTCTGCCCCACAGACGAACCTTCCTGATTTCCAGTGTGGCACACTGCTATTCTACAAGACTGGAGATCGCCTTTAGGTCTATCCACCCCGACTGAAGCACGTTAGGCACAGTCTAACAGCTCCGGATGCCCAGCCAGCACCACATTCACCACACAGCAGGCAAGAGAGAATGTGTGCTGAGCAAATAAAACATCCTCTTTTAAGGTGGGCGGTGATGGCACACGCCTTTAATCCAGCACTTGGGAAGCAGAGGCAGGAGGATCTCTGTAAGTTCGAAGCCAACCTGGTCTACAAGAGCTAGTTCCAGGACAAGCTCCAAAACTACAGAGAAACCCTGTCGCGAAAAACAAAAAAAACAAACAAACAAACAAACAAACAAAAAAAAAACAACAAACTCCCCCAAACCAACAAACACCTTTTTTCTCAAACCAGCATTCTCCTGCCTCAGCCTTCAGAGCACTGCAATTTCAGGTATATGCCATTTGAGATAAAATGATTTTTTTTTAAATCCAAACATCACTGTGTCACATAAAATAACCAGCAAAGGGCTGGAGAGATGGCTCAGAGGTTAAGAGCATTGTCTGCTCTTCCAAAGGTCCTGAGTTCAATTCCCGGCAACCACATGGTGGCTCACAACCATCTGTAATGGGGTCTGGTGCCCTCTTCTGGCCTGCAGGCATACACACAGACAGAATATTGTATACATAATAAATAAATAAATATTTAAAAACAAAACAAAACAAAACAAAAAAACCAAAATAACCAGCAAAATTCAGTACATCAGTACAATGAAATGGCAAATGAGTTCCTCCTTTTCTCTGCTGCTTTGTTCAATTTTGTCTTTCTCTGATTTATTCCTGAGTGCAGTGCCTGGGTGTGCCTGAGCACGTGCAGAGGTCAAAGGATGACCTCTAGGAGTTAGTTTTCCCCTTCCACCACAGGGGACCCAGGGGAGAACTCAGGGGGCCAAACTAGGCAGGAAACACTTCCACCCACCACTTCCCTTTCCCTCCTCTTTCTTTGAGACAAAGTCTCATTGTAGCTCAGGCTAGCCTCAGACTTATTAAGTAGTTGAGAATGATCCTTCTCTGCTGGGACTATAAAGCTTGTTCACACTAGGCTGAGGTGCGATGAAGGCGGTCTTGACAGGAGGGGGTTCTCACATACCTGGATGACATCAGCAGGCTTGTTGATGTGCTCTTTAAAGATCAGCACGGCAGGGGCATAGACATTGATGTTGTACTGCCTGGTCATGTCTTCCACACCTCTCAAGCCCATGTACACGTAACCGAATGACACATAATCTTTGTACGCAAAAGCCGTCAACTGTGAGGGCACAGGAGAGGAAGGGAATAAGTGGACAGTGAGGCATCCAGCTTCTAGAGCAAGTGGGCTCTGGGTATGTCAATGGTGGGGGTGAGCTGTCAGCACATGGATCCCCGCGAGGTCTTTCTCAGCCTCAAACATTCACTTCAGGTATTTATTCTATGCACAAAAACCGAGCAAAGATAAACACAACTAATTTCCTCAAGAGATAAAACAAAATAATCATTATGCTGAAATTTTGCCTGTGTGTGTGTGTCTATAAACTACCACAAGCTGAGCAGCCTTATCTGAAACACTTGTGACCAGAAATGGTCCAGACTTATCCAGTTTGAAATATTAGCATATCCACAATGAAGTATTCTTGGGGATAGCACCAAACTTAAACATAAAACAGTCTGTATGCTCCACACATCTTACCCACCCAGCATGAAGGTAATTGTGGGCTTTTGTTTTGACTATGACCTGCAACACGAGGTCAGGGGTGGGTGACATCGAGTTGATGTTCAAGAGTTTCTGATTTGGGATTCTTAAATTAGAGATGCTCCATATGTAATTATACAAAAGACAAGCAGGCAACGGGCTACGATTCCCGGACAGGAACACGAGGTAGGGGAGTACCTTGTACATCAGTGGCACCGCCGGTGTCTGGCCGAACAGGAGGGCGTGAGGCTTATTCTCCTGCTGCCAGCCAGAGAGGAATCGCACGTAATTTTTATTTGTAACCTTAAATTGGAAATAGAAGGTTAGTTGCCATATTTAATTTTTAAAAAAAGATTTATTTTTCTTTTGTATATAAATGTTTGCCTATATATATGTATGTGTACCACACACAGATCTGGTGCTCACAAAGGTCAGAAGTGGAAATCAAATCCCCTGGAACCAGAGTTCCAATGGGTGTTAGCTGCCATGTGGATGCTAGGAACCGAATCCAGGTCCTCTGGAAGAGTAGCCAGTGCTCTTAACTGCTGAGGCAATTATATGGCCCCAATACTTAATTCTTAACAACTGTATAATAATGCTGTCAGGAGACCAATTAAATATGTATAAAGAGGTTGTTTATTTAAAAAATGCAGATAACTAATCATCTTGTCTTTTTGAGACAGGGTCTATGTAGCCCCGGCTGTCCTAGAACATGCTATGTAGACCACACTGGCCTCAAACTTACAGAGATCTGCCTGTCTTTGTCACTATTGTTTTGTCTTAATTAGACAAAACCACTAGAAGAATGGAGATATAGCTACCATTTGTTTATAAACTCTTACAGATTACAATAACCACACTGAGTGACAGAATACTGACCATATCATAATCACTTCTGGAGTTGGTTCCTTTTCTATTTGTTTTGGGAGGAGTACTGAGGATTGAACCTACAGCCTCCGCAGGCTAGGTGAGTGCTCTACCATTCAGCTATACCCGATTCTTGTCTTTGTTTCATTACAGGGTGACTTGGTTCTTCTACCATTGGGGATTGAACCCAGGGCATTACCATCAGCCCTTCAGAGTTGTACTCCTACAGAAGGTATGCAGCACAGGCCCTGTAAAAATGGCTAGAGAGAGATTCTTGCAGCTCTAGAAGAGGACCCAAGTCTCAAATAATAACAACAACAACAAAATTACACTTAATTACCTTGTGTACATGTAGGTACATGAGCTATGCATGCATGTGTTGGTCAGAGGACAACCTGCAGGAGAGGGTTCTCTCCTTCACCATGTGGGTCCTCAGGCATCAACTCAGGTTGTCAGACTTGCAGGGAGCACCTTTGCCTTCTGAGCTGGCTCTGGCTCTCACTGAGATTTTACTTTTTGTTTTGTTTTTTTTCTCTATGCAGAAAACTTGTCCTGGAACTCGCTATGTAGACCAAACTAATCTCAAACTCAGAGTTGCTATATAGACCATGATGGCCTCAAACTCAGAGCCACCTGCCTCTGCTTCCCAAGTGCTGGGATTAAAGGTGCAAGACACCACCACTGGTTCCTCAGCAGCTTCTAAAGTTCCAGAAGTATTACTTGGTTTAATGAGTCTGGTAGTTTTGGTAGCTGTGATCCTTAAATATATAAAAACCAAATGTAATTCATCTTTTCTCAATGAAATCTGGTTTGAGTATTTTTACAGAACAAATACACACACATGAACAAATGCATGATCCATAAATCTTAATCACGCGATCTAACTGTGTTGTTGTTTAGGAAACATGACCCTGGCATGAGATCAGGCTCCTGGGATAACACTTGTGAGCTGGTTGTTAATAGAGTGACCTTTCTTCGGCTCTGTAGCCCTGCTTCAGTCTCCCAGGTTTTATCATTATGATTAGGAAACAGTAAATGCCTGGCTGTCCAGAGTGAAGACTGGGAGGTTCCGGCTGGTAGCCCGTTCTCAGAGGACACTCACCTTCTCCACCAAGTTCCCTGGAAGAAGACTCTCCACGAACTGCCGTAGGTTCTCATGAACCACTGCATTGTGGAAGAAGGAGATTTTCCCATTGATGATTCCTAGGATGGAGGGGGTGCTGTGTGCTCCCAGGTGATGGGCCAGGCGTCTTTCATAGCCAGCATGGACGACACCAATCCCCACACCTGAAAAGCATGGAAGAGCTCCATGAAGTGTTGCTGAGAAGAATCCTTTATAGTGGGAAGTGAAACCCAATTGGGTTGGAGTAGGTAATTTTCTAATAGCTTGTTTAGCATTCTTTCACCGCAATCTGGTAATATTTACAAACAGTTGCAAACCAGAACATCTTTTAAGTCTATTTTTTCTAATTTTGGGAACAGGTCATGAGAAAATGCTTTAAAAGAAAAAAAGAGGGCCAGAGAGATGGATCAGGGAATAAAGGAACTTGCTGCCAAGCCTGAGGTCCATCCCTGGAACCCACAAGATAAAAGGAGAATTGACTCTGGCAGGTTGCTCTCTGACCTTTGAACACTTTTGGCACATACACACGCACACACACATGCATGCACACTTACTAAGTAAATGTAAGAGAGAGAAGAATTGGTACACCATGTTCCTACCCATATACAAACATGTGTGAACAAGCTAAGGGGCTGATGACTCAGCTACAGTGTCCCACCCAGCGCCATGGCCTATGACTTATCAACAGAAGAAGTGCACATCTTACTGCTGGGAAGACATTTTCCTTTTATACACATTACTTAACCGCCTCCACAGTGCTGTCTCTGACCTCCACATCCTTGCTGTTGCATGTGTACCCCCTCCAACACAATTAGGAACGATTTAAGAAATACAGATTTTTGGGCTGGAGAGATGGCTCAGAGGTTAAGAGCATTGCCTGCTCTTCCAAATTCCAAAGGTCCTGAGTTCAATTCCCGGCAACCACATGGTGGCTCACAACCATCTGTAATGAGGTCTGGTGCCCTCTTCTGGGCTGCAGACATACACACAGACAGACTATTGTATACATAATAAATAAATAAATATTAAAAAAAAAAGAAATACAGATTCTTGGGCTGGGGAGATGGTTCAGAAGTTAAGAGCAGCCGGGCGGTGGTGGCGCACGCCTTTAATCCCAGCACTCGGGAGGCAGAGGCAGGCGGATCTCTGTGAGTTCGAGACCAGCCTGGTCTACAAGAGCTAGTTCCAGGACAGGCTCCAAAACCACATAGAGGGCTGGAGAGATGGCTCAGTGGTTAAGAGCACTGCCTGCTCTTCCAAAGGTCCTGAGTTCAGTTCCCGGCAACCACATGGTGGCTAACAACCATCTGTAAAGAGGTCTGGTGCCCTCTTCCGGACTGCAAGCATACACACAGACAGAATATTGTATACATGATAAATAAATAAAATAAATATTTAAAAAAAAAACCACATAGAAACCCTGCCTCGAAAAAACCAAAAAAAAAAAAAAAAAGAAGTTAAGAGCACTGGCTGCATTGGGAACTAGGTTCAATTCCCAGCATCCACATGGTGATTCATAGCTGTCTATTACTCCAGTTCCAGAGGACCAGACACCCTCTCTGGCCTCCTCAGACACCAGGTATACATGTGGTGCATAGATGTACACACTAGGCTGTGTGTGATGGCACACACCTTTAATCCCAGCACTGAGTCTGAGGCCAGCCTGGTCTACATGTCAAGTTCCATGCCAGCCACGACTATAGAGAGAGACCCTGCATCTCAGTCACTATTCGGTTGCTGTGAAGAGACACCACGACACAGCAACTCCTATACAAGGAAAGTATTTAAATAACCGGGGCTAGCTTACAGTACAGAGGTTTAGTTCACTGTAGTCATGGCAGGGAGCACGGCAGCATGCAAGCAGACATGGTACTGGAGAAGCAGTTGAGAGTTTTACATTTGGATCCCCAGGCAGCAGGAAGAGAGCCCCTGGGCTGGAGTTGGCCTTTTGAAATCTCTACCCACAAGTGACACACTTCATCCAACAAGGTCACGCCTATTCCAGCAAGGCTACTCCTATTCCAGCAAGGCCACTCCTAATAATCCTTCTCGAGTATTGTCACTCCTGATGACTAAGTATTCAAATATATAAGCCTATGGTGGCATTCTTTTTTTTGAAACAGTGTTTCTTTGTGTAGCCTTAGCTGTGTTAGTACTAGCTCTGTAGACCATACTGGCCTCAAACTTGCAGAGTTCCGCCTGCCTCTGCTTCCCGAGCGCTAGGATTAATGGCGTGCACCACCATTGTCTGTCAATGTGTGACGTTCTTATTCAAACCTTGACAACCTTTTTCAAATAAATAAAAAATAAAACCCAGATATACATGCAGGAAAAATACCTATTAATATAAGATAATAATTTGAAAGAATTCTAAGAATACAATTTTTTTTCTTTTTTTGAGACATGGCCTTACTATGTAGCCTTAGCTGGCCTAAAATTTTTATGTAGAGCAGGATGGCCTCAAATTGACCTCCCTGTCTCTGCCTCCTGAATGCTGGAACTAAAGGTGTGTGTCACCAGCATGGCTACAAATTCTTTATCAAGTGAAAGAAGGTGCCAAGAGATGGCTTGGTGGGTAATAAAGCTTGCCACATAAGCCTAGTGACGAGTTCAGATCCGTAGCACCTAGGGAAAGTACTGGAAGCAAGACCCCCATGGGCCAGCTATCCTGGAGCACAGCATGGTGGGACCAAGAGAGACCTTGCCTTAAAACAAGGTGTGGAGCAAGAACTGATTTCCAGAATTTGTTCTCTGCCCACTCCACACATGCTCTGGCATTTCACATACACAAGTTAGACACAAATACACCTACAAAATAAGAAAAGACAACCAAACAGGCGAATAGCAATAATAAGGTTTATGCGGGGTAATCTTTTTCACCTAACACTTGTTTCGCTTAACACCTGTCTTCTCTTGTTCTTTCATTTAACCATATTATCTGAAGGACCAGCTACTCTTTTTTTTTTTTTTAAGTTTTTCAAGACAGGGTTTCTCTGTAGCTTTGGAGCCTGTCCTGGAACTAGCTCTTGTAGACCAGGCTGGCCTCGAACTCACAGAGATCTGCCTGCCTCTGCCTCCCGAGTGCTGGGATTAAAGGCATGCGCCTCCATCGCCTGGCTAGGGCCAGCTACTCTTTTTTTTTAAATTATTTATTTATTATGCATACAATATTCTGTCTGTGTACATGTCTGCAGGCCAGAAGAGGGCACCAGACCTCTTTACAGATGGTTGTGAGCCACCATGTGGTTGCTGGGAATTGAACTCAGGACCTTTGGAAGAGCAGGCAATGCTCTTAACCACTGAGCCATCTCTCTAGCCCGGGCCAGCTACTCTTAAGTGCAAGATTAACAGGCAGAAAGGAGACATTTTTGGGGTGTCTGGGAGACTTGAGTGTCAAACACCTGAAACCAAACTGGTCTCCTCCCACAGAGTTCCACCACTGCCTCCACCACTGCAAACATGGCAGCTCCATTTCTCCCACCACACAGCCACCCTTGTCATCCCTTACACCCACATCGAATCTTCCAGCCAGCTTCCTGGGTCTCTCTTTAGAAGATGCCAAGGCAGTATTCCTCTACCCCCTCTTTCCACCTCAGTTTGTAACCGAGGCTGACCCGAACACCCTATCTTCTTGCCTCTGGCTCCTCAGGTGCAATGGATCACAGGTGTGCACCACAGCACATAGCTTCCTCATCCCTCTTGGTTGGCAGCTACAATGGCCTCCAAAGTGGTCTTTCCTGTTCTTAACATAATCACCAGATTGTTCCTTTTACGTGAATCACACCATGCCTCTGTCTAAACCCTGCAAAGACCTACTCCCTCTACTTGGAATCAAACCACGGTCTACAAAAGGACAATGGACTCATGATATGGTCCCAGGTCCCATCTCCTTGTTCTTAGCTTGCTCCAGCCTAGACTAATCAAGGATGCTACAGTTTTGGGGTCTTGGCCCTGGCCCTGGCCCAATGGTGTCTCTATAGCTAACACCTTCATTGACTTCAAGTCCTTCTCAGAAGGTTTACATCAGCTTATATTAAAGCTGTGTTGTGTCCGTGTGTCGTCCCCCACCCCTTCCAGCATTCCTTGAATCCCACTCACTTTCTCTTTCTCCATAGCTTACTGTTTCCAGCACAGTGGTTCCAGGTGACTGCATCCAGGGTCCTCAGCATACTGAATGTTATGATCTGGGGCCTGGCCTGTCACCTGGGTACCCTGTCCCTTTAAGAGACAAGCCCCGCACACCCCCTGCAAGCAGGACCTGCCTAGACCTTGGGCCCCTGTGGGACAGGCTGTGGGACCCCACACCGTATCTTAAAATAGAATAACATTCGTTGAGTGACTCGCCCAGGCTCTCTTGGTGTTCCCTCCAGTCCATGGGCGGGCCGGCTGAGGACACATTCTCTGCCTGCTCCATCGCTGCAAATGGTAAGGTTCCCTTCCCCAAGTCAGCTTTTGCTCACATTCACCTCTGGTTGCTTCCCATAGCTAAAAACGTGACCAGACCACTCAGAGTGATCCTCGCGCTGTTCAGATTTTTTTGTTTTCTCTTTTCGGGCCACTTAAGAGTGGTCCTTTCACACTGTTCAAATTTTTTGTCTTTTTTTTTTCCCTTTTCGGACCTCTCATAAGTGATCCTCATCACTGTAAGGACTGTTCGGAGCAGTCCTAGCCTTTGGTTCCTGAGCTTATGGGCCGGAAATTAGTTTGGCTTTATTGTCAGCCCATGCGCTAGGGTGGAGACATTCAGCTAGTTGCCCTTTCTAATGAGAGACTTGGATACTACGTAGATAAAGCTTTAAATCAATCAGGCAAAGGACAGTGGTGGGCCAGCAAGATGGTTGAGTAATAAAGGCGCTTGCTATGTAACACTGCCAACTTGAGTTGAGTCCTCAGGGTCCACATAAAGGTAGAAAGAGAGAACTGACTGTTCAAAGTTGTCCTTTGACCTCCTTATGAGCACCACGGCACCAGCCTTCTCCCCTGCTGCCCAAATAAACAACAACAACAACAACAATAACAGTAATAATAATAAAAAGAGTCTGGCATGGTGGTGTATGCCTTTAGGAAATCAGAGATTGGAGACATGGTTTGGTGGGTAAGAGTGTTGATGCTCTTGCAGAGGACCTGGGCTTGATTCCCAGCACCCACATGAAGGCTCACAACCTTCTGTAACTGAAGTTCCAGGGGCTCTGACACCTTCTTCTGGTCTCCTCAGGGACCAGGCATCCAAGCAGGGAACAGAAATATGTACAGGCAAAACATTCATACAAATTTAAAAAATAAAAAGAGTGGCCAGGCGGTGGTGGCACGCGCCTTTAATTCCAGCACTCGGGAGGCAGAGGCAGGTGGATCTCTGTGAGTTTGAGGCCAGCCTGGTCTACGAGAACTAGCTCCAGGATAGGCTCCAAAGCTTCAGAGAAACCCTGTCTTAAAAAAAAAAAAACAAATAAATAAATAAAAAGAAAAGTAGCTTCTACATCTCCCTTTCCATAAACATCCTTCAAAAATCAATCATTCTGGACTTGGGAAAAGAAAGTACACCAATGGTTCCCTTTCTCCAACAGCCCACCAAATTTAAGAATGGTGGGCGGGGAGATGGCTCTGGGGTTAAGGGCACTGGCTGCTCTTGCAGAGGACCTGGCTTCAGTTCCCAGTGCACACAGGGCAGCTCACAACGACCTCTGGCTCCAGTTCCAGGAGATTTAACACCCTCTTCTGGTCTCCATGTTCACTGTGTGCATGTAATGCACACACATACATGTGGGTGAACACTCATACATACAAAACACAGAAGTCTTAAAAAGAAAAGAAAAGCATGACAAGCGTCACCTCCTGTATAAACGTATCCTAATAAGGAAACGACTTACCCAGTCCTTCCAATTCCTGGACCACTTCTTTCCAGACAGGCTCGATATGGATACAGCTAAAGCACCAATCCGAGGTAATCTTAATGAGGTAGGGTTTCTTGAAGCTATCGGGAACCACTTCATTCACGTAGTGTGAAAAGTGCAACAGGTACTTCTCATCGATGGAGTCCCGCCGCTCCGAATTGAAAGGGAAGTGGAAAAACGACTCATCGAAATAAAAGTTCTCATGGAAGTGGCGGAAGCGATACTCGCGCTGCTGCTTCTGGTAGCCCTGGTTCTCACCAGCGTCACCATAGTGGTCGTAGTTCGTCCTCTTCTCCTCATTGGAGAGAATCTATAAGCAAGAAGATGACAAGGAGTCTAAAGGAGGAAGTGGTTTATCAAAGTACTTTCCTTTCTCTTCTCTTCTTTCAGGACTGAGGCACTTGGCAAACCCTTTACGCTGAGCCACACCCCAGCCCCACGTGACTTCTCTATAAGCAGCCTGAAAGACAGAAGAAGTACATTTCTAATAAATGTATAACAGGGATGCTGGGTTCAACCTCCAGCAAGGAGGCACGGGAGGGAAGGAGAGAGGAGATTATGACCTTACCATCCCTAGAATCCATATGGCTGGAGAGCCAACTCATGCAAGCTTTCCTCTGAGTACTACATGAATGCTGTGACACATGTAAGCTCACAAAATACAAACCACACACACATAAAACCTCCGAATAGAAACATCAGAACCTCAAATTTCATTTGTTGAGCTCTCCACACTCATGCTGATATTAAGGCCGCTAATCTCAGTAAGTACTAGTAAAGAAGTAACAAATAAGACCCGACAATGATGTCACCAGGATCCATCACAGAATATTACCCTGGCTGTATCCTTGCAGTTAAAGTCATCTGGACCAAGGTATGGTATGCTTGACAACTAAAAGGTAACCAAAGAGCAGAGCCCAGGGCCTCATGCATGAACCGACTTCAGCTTTTTGCATTTACGCTTATCTAATGCCTGCCAGGACACAGGTGTGGAGGTCAGAGGGCAGCTTGCAGGAGTCAGTTCTTTCTTTCCAGCACTGGGGTCCTGGGGATTGAACACAGGTCTTTGGGCTTGGTAGCAGGTATCCTTACCCACCGAGCCATTTTACCACTGACTTTGTTTTACTGAAACCTAACTTTGAAGACTCCAATCTGCTAATGTTTTAGGATGATGAGTCACTCACTATACAGCCTAAGCACTACTGGCTGGAGCACATTACCCAACAAATCAGGTGGCCTGAGACTCACTGTTTACATGTATTCTAGGCCACGTTATTTAAGGTGACATGTTGGAGACTTACCAAAAATCATGTATTTTAAAGTTATTTGTAACCTTGTGTAACCAGGCAAACTGGTGTGTGACTCTGCAATCACAGCAGACATCTATCCTGAGTAATTGCACAATTCTAATTAAAGCTTTCAAAGTGGGTCAGGTTTTCCAGGGGCTGAAATGTTCAGGCACCTGCTTCAACATGGTGGTGGTGGGCGGGGGACAAAGCCACTTTCTCTATCATGAGGAGACCGGATCAGGTGTGGGGAACGTGCCCACCTGTGTTCCTTTTGTTTCGTTCTGTGTATGTGTTTGCATTTCTGTTTGCATGTGTGTGCACACATGGGCTGAGGAAGGCCAAAGCTATGCCCTTCTCTGCCATACTCACTCAGACAGAGTCTCTCAACTGAACCCAGAGCTCTCAGCACAGGCGAGCCTAGCTGGCCAGCTGCCCTGGGGATCCTTTCTCAGCCTTCTGAGCACTAAAACTGCAGATGGCCTGCTAAGCCCATCCAGGCCTTTGTGTGGGTTCTGCAGATGCAAACTTTGGACCTCCTGCTTACATGGTTGAGATGCTGAGCCATCTCCCCAGTCCCTCCACCCCATTTTTAGGTACTAATGGAGGCAATGGAGTGTCTGACACGGTACCTCATAGGCCTTGCTGATCTGAATGAACTTGTCCTCGGCACCAGGGTCTTTGTTTTTGTCAGGATGCCTGAAACACAGACGGCAGACAGTGAGAACTGTTCACACACGATCATTTTATCACCTTACATACACAGCTCATCACTAGCGAGGGAAGGTGGTTTGCTTAGCACTGCTTCCTAACGTAGAAACAATCAGCTGCTTCACATGAGCATAAAAAAATGCAACTTTAACTCAGGCAATTTTCTCTTAAGATGCTCCAGCTGGGCACACTTTCAAAGCGCCAGAGAGCCCCGCAGCATGCTCCCGAGGAGACACATCTGCACCCTCATCTTCATCCCTCAGCACTGTGACAGCAGGGATCACAGGCCTGTTCGACCACACCCAGCCCCATTTATTCTTTGCTGCTGTTTTGCGACAGGGTCCCTCTATGTAGCCCTAGCAGTCCTGGAACTCTCTTGGTGGACCAAGCTGACCTCAAACTCACTGAGATCACCTGCTTCTGCTCCCCCACCCCCGCAAAGTACTGGAATTAAGGGCGTGAGCCACCACGCCTGGACCCATTCACTCTTTATATAATCACATCCTCTAGTCTTAAGAAATTTCTTCTAGCAAACATTCTGAGAAGAAAAACAACTCACAGCGAAGTGGAAAAGGCTGAGAACACATCAAAAGTACTGAATAAATCATCTACAATTCAATCAGCTTATTCGAGCAGGAATGTGAGTGCTTTATACCCCATATTCTTCTTTTTCCTTTCCTTCCTTCCTTCCTTCCTTCCTTTCTTTTTCTTATTTCGGAACAAGGGTTTCTCTGTGAAACAGTCCTGGCTGTCCTGGAACTCACTCTGTAGATCAGGCTAGCCTCAAACTCAGAGAGATCCACCTGTCTCTGCCTCCTGAGTGCTGGAATTAAAGGTGTGTGCTGCCAATGCCAGCTCAAGTGACTGGAATTTGGATACCACTCTGCCCTTACCCACTGAGTCCTTGCATAATACTGAGGTTAAAAAGTCAATGCAAGGTAGGCACACCGGAAACAGCAGGACTGAAGGGGATGGGATGGGGACTCCAAAGCATGTTTCTGGTTGACCAGAATAAAAGGCTTTTAATGCTCAGACTCTGGTTCGAGGATAAGTGGACAGAGCTGTGCGAGCCTGCAAATAATGACTTGACATGAGGAGACTCAAGGAACTATGAGGAGCTGTCCAGGACAGGAAGGGGAGGAGGGGCTTTGCATGAGGCCGAGGCAGGGTCGGAGGCAGCTGGACAGGACAGGTTAACTGAGACCCTCAGAAGGCAGTCTGCACTGATAGAGTGCTTTCCTGAAGGCGGGGGACCTCTCAAAGTTGCAAGTACTTGGAGCAGGAAAGTTCAGCCTGAGGGGAGCACTGTCCACTGTTGAGTTCAGGGAGTGAGACAGACTCACGAGCTGCCTCACGCCAGGCAAACTTAACGTTTCATAGTGAAGACAGTACTGCACATGGGCTCAAGCGACATCAGCATGACCTCTAAAGGAATAAAATGACGATGGGAAGAAGTAATTTCGGCTAAGAATGAGGCAGATTTGATGCGCCTTGGCTGAGCGAACCATGTTCTGCCAATCTGCTTTTCCTGGGGGCCTTGGTACTCTGCTAACACGGATGGCAAATAAAAGTACTCATGATAATACAATTCTTGGGTGAGAATATGGTTTTCCTGACAGAAAAAAGTCATTTTACATGGTTTCACCAAGCAAGTAACAATTTTTGTGAGTAAAGCACCTGGCAAAATATAGTCGACTGCTAACCACTTCCCCTGCCTAGGATCCTTCTGGAAGTCAAATGGGGCCATAAGGGCACTTTTGGTGTTGCTATGAAACCATTTCCCTCTTCCTCAAGTTATTCTGGAGTGAAGTGGGGCCATGACACCACTTTCAGTGTTTCTATGAAACCATCTAGAGGGGACACAGAATAAAGTGAGAAAACACTGCCAGGGCCCAAACGACGGAGAACAGGAGGACGGTACAAACACGCAGGTAAAATACGATTTCAATGCACAGAGCCAGCACTGTTCATTTGTACGGCCATGAATTATTCCAGGAGACTCCAGCAGGAAGAAGGGACACAACACCTTTTACAGCACAAGGCATTCTTGCAGGAGGTCCCACATCCTTAGGCCACCATTCTGTCCAGCCAAGGCTAGACATCCCATCCAGAGGCTGCTATTTCTGAAATAACCGCGGGTTGTCAATTTTGCTTTAAGTACAGCGAGGCATGGCCCTGAAATATTACTAAAAGCCAGTTTGGCAGAGAATTGCTGGAAAGAGGCCATGCATTAGTGGACAACGCGCTTTACTCTCAGCATCCAATTCTAGAGTCCTCACGATATGAATATAGTCCCAAATACATGTTCAGAACATTATAAACGACCTTTGACCTTTACCACAACTAGTTTAAAATTAAGCTAAATCTGTTTAGTGAGGGAAAATGGTGCCAGCCAGAGCCAGGCCTGATTACAGACTCATCTGCTTCGGGCAGCTTTGTGGCTGCCCAACTGGACACTCCTTGCCGCCAAAGCTCTAACGTGCCCAACTTTACTCATGTACAGATGGGCAAGTGATCACAAAGTCAAAGGCAATACAGGCTTACCAACTCTGAGCTTTGACCTTTCCATTTGTCTATGGGGTTCAAACACCTCTTTCACGGGCTAATCAAATGGGGGCCATGAGACACAGAACCCGGAGGTGACCATGCAGTAGGTGCTCAGAAACACCATGGCTGTCACTCTCTCTGCAACTGCTTAGCATTTGTGACTCTTGGGCTGGGCTGAAGCTGTCCTCAGAGAGGTTTGCCTCAGAAAGTTTAACACTTAGCCTGGTCTACAAGAGCTAGTTCCAGGACAGGCTCCAAAACCACAGAGAAACCCTGTCTCGAAAAAACCAAAAAAAAAAAAAAAAAAAAAGAAAGTTTAACACTTATTGCTCCTCTGCTAATGATAATCCTGAAAACAACAGATAAAACTGATAGTTCTCATGAGTACACATAACACTCGAGAGGCAGGGGATCCCTGTGAGTTCAGGGCCAGCCTGGTCTACACAGCAAGTTCTAGGCCAGACAGGCTATATAGAAAGATCCCTGTCTCCCCACCCCCCTAAAAAAGTCTGATAGCTCTCTTTAAGATTTTATTTTTTTGCCGGGTGATGGTGGCGTACGCCTTTAATCCCAGCACTCGGGAGGCAGAGGCAGGCGGATCTCTGTGAGTTCGAGACCAGCCTGGTCTACAGAGCTAGTTCCAGGACAGGCTCCAAAGCCACAGAGAAACCCTGACTCGAAAAACCAAAAAAAAAAAAAAAAAAAAAAGATTTTATTTTTTTTTAAAGTAATTACACTTGGTTCTCGAATCTCCTCTTAAAATTGGAGGCCAAAGTACTTATTCTAAACTTTTCTATAGCTTAGAGATTTAGAGAACAGAACTGTATAATGTTTCCTGTAGCACTTATACCTATTAAGAACTGCTTTATGGAGCTGGAGGGATGGCTCAGTGGTTAAGAGCACTTGCTGCTCTCACAGAGGCAGAGGACCTGGGTTCAGTTCCTGCACCCACATCAGCAACTCACAGCTCCAGGTACTTGGCAGCATCTTCTGATATATACACAGAATTCAAAATAATATTTTTAAAAAAAGGAGAGACCGGGGGCTGGAGAGATGGTTCAGTGGTTAAGAGCATTGCCTGCTCTTCCATAGGTCCTGAGTTCAATTCCCAGCAACCACATGGTGGCTCACAACCATCTGTAATGAGGTATGGTGCCCTTTTCTGGCCTGCAGGCAGACACACAGACAGAATATTGTATACATAATAAATAAATAAAATATAAAAAAAGAAGACATTTAAAAAAAAAAAGGAGAGACCTTGTCTCAGAAAAACCAAACCAAACCAAAAAATTACTATAAATATCACATGACAGGAAGGGCAGCGCATGGCTGCTGATCACATCACTGTTGGTTCCTTCTCTTTCCTGATTCATTTGTTCTAGTGGACTTGAACTCAGAGTGGGTGAGGCTCCTGCCTCTGCCTCCCAAGTGCTGGGATCATAAGTGTAGGGTACCATGTCCAGTTTGATTACTTTTTTTTTTCCTCAAGAGGAAGGAAGGGTTTGTTTCACTTCTTCCACAGAACTCAGCACAGGAACTCAAGCAGGGCAGGAACATGGAGGCAAGAGTTGATGCAGAGGCCATCTAGAAGTGCTGTTTAGTGGCTTGCTCATTCTGCTTCTAACAGAACCCAGAACTATCAGCTCAAGGGTTGCCCCAACTATTTTTTTTTTAAATCAAAGTTACTTCTTTCTTTCTTGTTTTGTTTTTTTTTCTTTTTTCTTTTTTTTTTTTTTTCTGAGACAGGGTTACGTAGCCCTGGCTGTCCTGGAACTCACTCTGTAGACCAAGCTGGCCTCGAACTCACAAAGATCTGCCTGTCTCTACCCCTAAGAGCTGGGATTAACGTAGTGCACCACTATCCCTGGTTTCAAAGTTACATCTTACTTTAACATTACATAATATCCTAACAGTACCTAAGACAATGCTCTAAGCCATAACATTCTTGAAGGGTGTGTGTCAAAGTAAGCACAAGCTTTGTGATTACTAGCACTGACAGAACATGGGTCGCTAGCTGAACACCAACACTCTAGACAACTACGTCTGCTGAACATAGACACAGACAAACCACCTGCTGACTGCTTAGCATATGTTAAACTTCCGTTCTTGATTTCACATACCATTCCCGGGCGAGCTTCTTATACGCCTTTTTAATGTCAGCCTGACTGGCGGTGCGGCTGACCCCCAGGACTCGGTATGGGTCAAAATCCAATGCGGACAGACCCTGCAGGGTCAGAAAGAGAACTATCCAGAACCGCCAGGAAACCTCCATCTCTCTTTCTTCCCAGAGCTGAAATGATTAAGAGGCAGCTGTAAGTTCCAGAGACAGAAACCTGGACGGCCTTGCTTTTTTTTAGGTGAGGAGATAAAGATAATGGTAAGAATTTAAAAAGACTTAAAAAATGGGACGGTGTCGATCTAGCTGACCAGATCTTAAAAACAAACAAACAAACAAAAAACCCAGAAACAAGCTGAGCAGTGGTGGCCACACACCTTTAATCCTAGCACCCAGGAGGCAGAGACAGGGAGATATCTGAGCTGAAGGCTAGTCTGGTCTACAGAGAGAGTTCCAGGATAGTCAGGAACGTATTGAGAAACCCTCTCTTGAAAAACAAAACAAAACTGAAAATGAATGAGCTAAAATAAGTAGCAACTGGGAGAATATATTAAGGATAACCAAGAAACTACATCTCAAATGCACAATTTCATCTATTCTGACAATGAAGTTAAAATTAATGGCTTCAGAGTAGCTCACTGAGTAAATAAACTCATAAATTCATCATGCGATTCATCATGTACTAAATTACAGTCTGGGATCATTGTGGCATTTCTGGGCACTAAATAAAATGAATGTAAAACATCTTAAAAATAACTGAGCTCAGTAATGTTCAGTAAGACTGCTATTATTTTTTCACCATGTTCATTTAAACAAGAAAATGAGAAGTTGTTCTTTAATCCGGTTAGCAATTGACCATGGAAACTTCAGATATGAAAAAGTGGTTAAGAAAACATTTAGTTTACTGCTTAAAGACAACGAACAGGAAAGACCTGAATAGGTGTGACTTTGAAATGTTTAAACTCTAACCCAGCTGAGGGGTTGAGTTCTATGTGGGTTTTCGAATAACCTTGGTTAATGAGATGGTGTGGTACTGGGAACACATACAGGCTATGATCTTTTATACCATACACTGTTTTCATGGATCCCATTGATCTTGACCTCACAGTGTTAAGGTTCAGGAGGGTGGATTTTGACAAATGCAAGTTGGGGGGGAGGGGGGTCTTCACAGACAGCGGGTCGCTGTTTAGAACTGCACCCATGCTAAGTAAAATCGACAAGCAGGCCAGTTTTTCCCTTAGAACAACCTGTTCTGAGTTCACCTGGCTTTGGGATTAGACTGGGGGTGCTGTCCATCACCACTCTAGGACCTAAACCTGTGTTCTTGCTGATAGGGTAGGATTGAACACTAGCACCTAGAAGGATATTCACGGGCGAGGGTCGGGAAGAGTAAAGTGGGTAAGGCCTGGGTGCGGTGGGGAAGTTCTTTGGCTGACATTCTCCAGCTCCAGGGGGGCTGGCCTCAGTGCAGGGGACGCACTGGCCAACAGGTAGCCATCGGTGTCCCCCAAAGGCAGGAGGCGGCGGCTCCCTGGTGGTCCTCGCAGGACCAAGCTTGCCTCGGGTGCCAGCTCGGGTCGCGACCTTCCGGGAGGCGGCCCCCTCCCGCGCCGCCCCGGTTCCTGTCGGCTCCCCGGTCCCCCAGGGCCCAGCGCGGGCTGAGGACGCGGAGGAGCTGACGGGAGATCACCGAGCCCTGTCGGGCTCCGCCGCGTCCGCGCGTCACGCCGGGAAGGAGTTACCGGGAAAGGGCACCGGCCCAACCGGCCGCAGGATCCGTGCTCCAGTGAATCCGCCGGGGCCGGCGCTTCCAGTCCACACCGGAGCACCTGGGAGGAGAAAGAGGCGGGGCTCAGGCTCGGGCGGTCACGTGACAGTTAAAGCCATCGCACTCCGAATGCGCTCATAAGACCATGTTTAGGCCGCGCACTAGGCCAGTTTTTTGGCCCCTGTCCTTCACTGTAGGCACGTGGATGTGGCGTGGTTGCTATAGGAACGGAGCGCGCTCTCCGGCAGGGTCCGAAGGCTCGATCTTGACCAGCGAGGCCAGAACGTGCCTTCTAGCGAGGCGGAGTCGCTATGCATCACGGGATGCCAAGAAGACCTCCGGGAACCGGGGAGGGGTTTCCACTGGTGGCCAGAAGGTGGCCTACGTCTAGCAACCGTTGCTAGGACGGGGACGCAGTCGCTGGTCCCAGTTCACTTTAACCCTATTCATAGAATCCTAGAGCGTCAGAGTTTGAACCGACCTTAGGGATGCTTTCTAGTCTATCTCTCCATGCACTGAGACTCAGTGCGGACCAAAGACTTGCCCAAATTCTGTTTATCAACGCAATAATGTTTTAGAATGGGACTTAAGCAAGCCCTGGGAAAGGGGTCTGGTGAATAAGGTTGACAATTTTTTTGAGCCAGCCACCGAAGTCTCTTGGGGATTTATTTTCTATTTCATGCCTCGTGTTGAGATCTTATGTAATTGTTTGCTTTTATCACTTCATCTTGCGTGCTAGTTTTGTTGTTTGTTTTTGAGACAGGGTCTCATTGTGTTTCCTTGATTGATCTGGAACTCGCCAAGTGGACCAGGTAGGCCTCCAGTTTACAGAGAAGCTTGTGCTTCCTGAGTGCTGGGATTAAAGGTGTGCACTACCATGCCAGCTATATCCTGTTTATTTATTCCACATCGTCTGTCGCTGGCTCTTCCAGGAATGTCAGCTTCCATAGGAAGGGTCTCTTACCTGGCTTGTTCAGCGCTATAACACTGTTTGAACAGACGTTGGCATGCACAAGCTACCAATGAATATTTGAATATTTGCAAAATAAGTGGAAAAAAAAGTAAAGCTAAAACCTACTCCACCTCCACACCCCCTGTCCATAAGTGAAACTCAATGATAGAGTTCTACTTGCATTTCGTGCCCAAGGTTTTGCTGCTCAAGTGACCTATAAGAAGTTGATTATTTCGGGTTGAGCTCCTGCACTAGCCCCCAACAGACCAATATGGAGTTATTCATGCTAGGCTTTTTGTTGCTGTTGTTTTCCCTTCGGGAATGTGGCAGGGATAAACAACACAAATAACGTAAGGAGTATAAAGTGGCAAGCACAATGCTCAAATTACTTTTGATACGTGAAATGAATGGGACGAAACTGGAAGAAAAGAGGACTAGATTCCTGTTTCTCTGAAGGAGGCTGTAGGGAGGGAAGGAGGGGAGAGGGAGATGGAAGTCTGTGTGGGCTTCACTGTGTGAGTCACGATAGTCCAAAGCGACACCGGGAGGCAAGGAGGTTTTATTAGCCGCAAGGATGGGGCTTTACAGAAAAGCCACCAGCAGCAAGGGTCATGAATAATGTGGGCCAGACCTCTACACATGGCTTTCTTTTCTTCTTGCCAGTAAGTAGGTGACCTTTTTGAGTGTCTGTAGACGTAGGGTCATTGTGAATTTTGGTAGAGCAATCGCTACGTGCAAGGGGGCAGAGGGAAGATCCCACAACTGCTTTGACGAAAGGCGCAAGGCATCAAAACCGCAGAACCTAGAACCCTAGGGGAGTCCTGGGGGCGTGGCAGGAACGCGGAGGGGGGTGGGTGGGAGGGAGGCGGGATGAAAAGTCACGTGGGGGTGGACAAAGGGGGCGGAGCAATGTTACGTTGGTGTCTGATAGAGGCGGGGCCGGGGAGCAGGAACCGGAGCTGAGGGCAAAACTGTACACGACCCTAGCGCCTCAAGGAGAAAAAGATGGGGGGTGGGGCCTGAGTGCGGAACCAGGGGAGGAACTGAGCGCGGAATGGGGGCGGATCCAAGGGGCGGGAGGGCGGGCCTAGGGGCGGGGCGAAGGAGCACGTAGGGCTCGGGTGCAGGTATAGGTTAGTAGGGACGTCGACGTAGGGGCGAGTCTTAGGGTAGGAGCAATATTGTATGGGGCGGGTCTTAAGATGTGAGGTAAGTGTCGGGGCGGGGTTAAGGGGGCGTGGCGAAGGTGTCGGGGCGGGGCTCCAGGGGCGGGGCGGGGTCGAGAGCTCGTAGGAGGGAGGGGGGAAATGGGGCAGCCTGTGGAGGTGGGGCTGAGAGGGTGGATGGGGTGCTGTGAGGTGGCTAGGGAGGCGGAGCCGAGTGTGCGCGGGATCGGCTTTGGGGCAGGGCGGAGTGTTGAGGCCGAGTTGACTGCAGGCTCGCAGGGCCTCCTCGGGGCGGGATCCCTTGCTAGGGTGGTATGGGGGCGGGGCGTGGGTGCCGGGGCGGAACCCGAGGGCCGGAAGCGGACGGAACCCGGGGTCCCGCAAGCAGCCCGCCATGGACGAAGCGGACCGCCAGCTCCTGCGGCGATGTCGGGTGCGCCTGGTTGGCGAGCTGCAGGTCGCCGAGCTCTGGGATGCTCTGCTTAGTCGAGAGCTCTTCACGCGGGACATGATCGAGGATATCCAGGTGCGCCCCGCCTCCTTGCGTTCCCAGCTTTTCCCGCGGCGCAGGTGGGGGCTCGAAGGCTGTGAAGATATTCGCTGACGGCGCGGTCCCCGAACTCCTCCCCTCCTCTCCCCGCCTTGCATCCTGCGCAATCATGGGAAACCATGGCGTGGCACCCCTATCTGGACTTCTGGAGTCCAGAAGAATAAATAGAAAAACCCTAAGCACTTCTTGCGGAGTGTTTGCTAAAGCGACTGTAACCTACACTATGTTAGTATTCGTCTTTCTCTCGAGGAAGTAGGCGTGTATTTTTTAGACTCTACCATTAGCGTCCTAGGCACCCACTTTAGCCTTGCACTGGCTCCTTGTACCAGTCATTTACACTCTTTGAGCCTCAGTTTCCTGGACTGTGAAATGGAATAGTGGTCATCCTAGAGCAAGTGAGATAACAGAGGTGAAGTGTACAGCACCCGGACGCAGCATGCCTTGTCTGTTTTGGTCAGGCCTTTATGTATCAAGTGCATGCTGTATAAAGGATTTTTGAGGAAAAAGGGATTTGATGTAGGTAGCATAGAGGAATAAAACCAAACATTTGATCTTAAAAAAAAAAAAACACTTGCAAAGGCATGCGGATCTCTGAGTTCGTGGCCAGCCTAGGTCTACAGAGTGAGTTCCAGGAGAGCCAGGGCTTCATAGAGAAACCGTGTCTCGAAAAACTAAGAAAAAAATATACTTTAGCACTTTGTCCCAATTGACCCCGTCACCACAGGTCTGAAAAGGGAATATTTCTTTCTGAGAGGCTATGAATGGCAGGCTCTTTCTTGGGGACTGCCTAGAAGGCTCTCTCCAGCATCTGTATTATCATCCAGGAACCTGGTCTTGTCCAGTGAAGGAGAAATAGAAAACGGTGGACCAGACTCATGTGATTAACTACCAACTAATAGTAAAACCAGTCTGGCAGTGATGGTGAAGGCCTTTAGTCCCAGTACTCCAGGAGGCAGAGGCAGGCAGATCTCTGTGAGTTCAAGGCCAGCCTGGTCTACAAGACCTAGTTCCAGGACAGGCTCCAAAGCTACAGAGAAACCCTGACTTGAAAATAAACAAATAAATAAATAAAATCAGTATTAGGAGCAACTTCTGTTAAGAACACTGCTGATTAAGAGAAGTGGTTTGAAGGGAAAGTCCCAGCCTTCAAGGCACATTAAGAGGGACCATAGGCTGAACTGCCCAGGGAGGCCCCAGCAGCTTTTCATCGTGTTCCTTTCTCCAGCTAAGTGTGATCAGAGCTGTAAGTATCCTGGCCTAGTGTCAGCTGTGACAGACTGAAAGGAAAGGCTGGTTCCAGGGGTGGTGGCACACACCTGGAATCCCAGCACTCAGGAGGTAGAGACTGGAGGATCAGGTGTTCAAGGCCATCCTTGGCTACCTATGCCTGGCTACATGAGGTCCAGTCTTCAGAAACCAAGAGCAAGGGCTGGATAGCTGCCTCAGTGGTTAAGAACATTTTTGCAGAGTACATAGGTTCAGTTTTCAGCACCCGCATGTCAGCTCAACTGTCTGTAACTCCAGTTCCAGGGGATCTGACTCCCCCTTCCAGCCTCCTCAGGCACCTGGCACACAATTGGTGCACGTGCGCACACATACGTGTACACACACACGTGTACACACACACATTCCCAAATATTTAAAGGAAAACCAAAGCAAGAGCAGGAGAGTCTGAAGCTCACGGAAGTCGAAAGCCAGTCTTGGCTACTTGAGAACTTTTCCCTCCCCCAAACCAAAATGAAAGCTTCCTGCCCCCATTCCAAACAAAACCTCTTTCCTCCAAAAAGGAGAGGCTGGGAATCTTGATTTCTGCATTTAATTCCCTCACTTACTTAAATGTTAGCAACAAATTTAGAAGATTTTGGGGCTGGAGAGATGGCTCAGCAGTTAAGAGCACTGACTGCTCTTCCAGAGGACCTGGGTTCAATTCCCAGCACCCACATAACAGCTCACAGCTGTCTATAACTCCAGTTCCAGGAGACCTGACACCCTCACACAGACATGCTTGCAGGCAAAACACCAATGCAATGAAATAGATAATTAAAAACAAATTTAGAAAAATTTATGTACCTTGTGCAAGCCGCTGGCCACCGTTTTCCTCCTTTTAGTGGGACTAATTAGCACTCAGCACAGTGCTGGACACACAGTAGGTGTCTTTGAAGCACTGCAATGACTAGACTAGCAAAGGCTGCAGAGGGACATGCGACATGCTTTCAATGCACTGCTGAGTGAGTTTCTGCCCACCTGCCCCAGCCTTAACGCTAGAGGAGAAGTGGGAGACAAAGTGGGAGCCAATGAATGTCCCTGGATAATGAGTGTCTGTCTGGTTTTTCTATCCAAACAGCAGGCAGGCTCTGGGTCTCGGCGGGATCAGGCCAGGCAGCTGGTCACCGATCTTGAGACCCGAGGGAGGCAGGCCCTTCCTCTCTTCATCTCCTGCTTAGAGGACACAGGCCAAGACACCCTGGCTTCATTCTTGCGAACTAGCCGGCAAGCAGCCAAGCAGGATCCAGAGGCTGTTAAACCCCTAGACCACCTGGTGCCTGTGGTCCTGGGACCAATCGGACTCACACCAAAGGAGCAGAGAGTAGTGAAGCTGGACTCATCTCAGCCTGCCCAGGGAAACCTCACACCCGTGGTGCTGGGGCCAGAAGAACTCTGGCCTGCTCGCCTCAGACCAGAGGTTCTCAGACCGGAAACTCCCAGGCCAGTGGACATTGGTTCTGACAGAAGCCATGATGTCTGTGAGTACTGAGAGAATGGTTGGTGGGTAGGTGTGATACGGTTATTGGGGTGTGACTCTGGGTACAAATTGGTGGATTGAGAGTCAGAATTTTAGTATGTATCTTTTTTTTGTGTAAATTAACCCATTTATAAGAGGCTAGGGAGGTCACAACAGTAGCACTTCTGCTGGTCTTTCAGTTCCTTTGGTCTTCTGACGGCAGAAGTGAAGCAGGCCCAGGCCCACCAGCCAGTTTTTATGCAGGAACCACAGTGCCAGAGGCCAACGGCGCGTCTCTTCATCTTGTTCTTGCCACAGAACGAGGAAGTGTACTTGGTGTATATGCCGTCTAATTTCAATTTTCTTCACCGTTTTCCAGAGGGAGGCATTATAGCGGGTCCCATATTTCCCAACGATCCCGACTTTCTTGGTGCATGTAGTCATGTCTCTGGAACCTAAGCTCAGGCCCCGAGAGCTCTAGTATTGTCCTAATGAGTGCTCATAGGAGATGAGTGGAATATTCCAATCAGTCTCTAGGAGATGCAATTTTGACAGCCCATCTTTAGAGCAAGAGTTTGTTGTGGCTACTCTTTGTTTCTCCGAGTGTTTCCAGAAGGAGCTGTTGCCAGGGTTTGCCTTTGGTTCTGGTGGATGACTGAAAGTACCCACGCCTGGCAGGAGGTGTAGGGAGGCTGTGAGGACATAGACATATACATATTGCATGATGTATACGCCGACCTCCCTGCAACCCCGCAAGGCGGATACCTTTAGATTCAGCCCTGTAAGCAAGGAAACAGTGGTGCAGGAAAGCGAAATAATTTGCCAGAGATGACAAGATGACAGTTCGCAGGGAAATGCATACATCCAGGATGGAAGGTTTCTTCCTGCATGTGTGTGCACACAGCTTGCCACCACCCACACCATCACATTACAGGATGTTTTGGTATCCTAGGAGACCTTGTCTCCAGTCAGTACCCACTTCTGCAGCTGAGGAAATTGCCATTCTGGTTTCATCGACATCTGTCCCTTTTGCTTGTCCTTGTATATCAGTGAAAATGAAATTGTATCTTAGGAGCTCTGTTGAGTCCACATCTCTTGCCCATCTTATCTGCATTTCATTTGTGGTGGTGTGCAGGCCTACAGTTCGTTCTTCATTGCTAGGTGGCAGTAGTTCCTGTTCTGAATTACCTGAAGTCATTTATTCTGTGTGTGTGCGTGTGTGTGTGCACCTGAGTGTTTTATGTGTACTACATGAGAGTAGAATCTCACAGAAGTAGATCCCCTGGAACTAAGAGTTTCAGGTGGTTGTGAACCACTATATGGATAATGAGAACTGTATCCAGGACCCGTAAGAGCAGATATTTTGGTTTTTTGATACAGGGTTTCTCTATGTGGCCCTAGCTTTCCTAGAACTTGCTCTGTAGACCAGGCTAACTTTGCACTCACAGAGATCCACTTGCTTCTGCCTCCCGAGTGCTAGGATTAAAGGTGTGCCCCACCACTGCCCAGCAGGTTATTCTTCCTTTAAGATCATATTTTTTTTTTCAAAATATTTATTTATTATGTATACAATATTCTGTCTGTGTGTATGCCTGCAGGCCAGAAGAGGGCACCAGACCTCATTCCAGATGGTTGTGAGCCACCATGTGGTTGCCGGGAATTGAACTCAGGACCTTTGGAAGAGCAGGCAATGCTCTTAACCACTGAGCCATCTCTCCAGCCCCCTAAGATCATATTTTTATTCTATAGTTAAAAGTTATGTGTACTTATATGTGGGTATGTGCACATGAATGCAGTGCCATTAGAGTCCAGAAGAGGGCATCAGATTCCCTCGTCCTGGAGTTCCAGACTAATCAGTAATCAGGGCAGGAATACAAGGCATGAACTTGGAGCAGGAACTCGTACAGATTATTTGTTATTTTATATATATATATATATATATATATATATATAAAATGAATATATATAATATAATATATATAATATAATATGAATATATATATATATATGAATGAATGTTTTGCATGCATGTATGTGCACTGCATGCATACGTGATGCCCACAGAGGCCATACTAGGGTGCCAGATTCTTTGGAACTGGAGTTAAGGATGAATGTGAACTGCTATGTGTTTGCTGGGATCCGAACCTGGATCCTTCACAAGAGCAACCATTACTCTTATCCGCTGAACCGTCTCTCTATCCTACCCCTCCTCCCTTACTCCTTTTATGTAGGAGTGGAATTATGTGGTCTGTGTTTCAGTGGCTGGCTTGTTTGTTTTTAACATAGACTCCTGCTCTCTGGGCGTTGTGTGTATCACTAGTTGGCTTCTCTTTAGGGTGGCCCCCTCCCCCACCAGTGGCTGAATCACAGTTTGAGGCTTTTGAGTAAGACCTTAGTGAACGTTCTTGGGCTCTTTTCAAGGGTGGAAGTATGTGTGTGTTTATGTCGTTGGGACACGTTTCCATGGTGGCTGTGTCCTTGACTTCTATTCCAAAGTCCTGCTGTGAGAGCTGTCTTCACAGTTCCTTGGGCCTTTCCCAGCGGAACCCCAACACCCACATTTCTTCTTCCCTGTTTTTCAGGTGCTCCAGAGAAGATCAAGGGTCGTGCAGATATGGTAAGTCCTCATGTGGTTAGAGTTTCTTTTCCCCACGCCTTCCCTGTGGCTGAGCTAGGAGCTGAGGAACCCTGCCTGGCTGGGGAAGTCTGGTTACAGTCACCACACTCCGGGGCTCCTGACGCCAGCTGGAGCACTCTGTCCCACCCACCCTGCCTGTCTGCCCCTGTAAAATCAAAGTTCAAAGCTAAAGAAGGGCTGCATCCTCTGGGTGACTCCAGCCAAGTCACTGAGACTGTCCTTGCCATCTACACACTCCTAGGTGCTGCTGTAGTTCTTCATGTTGGGAACAAGGCAACTTACTATGCAGAGCCTGCGCTGGGGAGAGAAAAGGCAGGCAGAGGAATATTGAGATAGAGAGGTCAGACCCATGGACGGTCATGGAAGAGGAAGTTCAAGTGTAAACAGTGGTAGCGCTTCTTGTCCTGACTGCACAGTCCCAAATAATCACACAGAAACTTATATTAATTGAAAACTGTTTGGCCTGCAGTTCAGGCTTCTTACTAACTAGCTCTTACATCTAAACTAACCCATTTCAGCATGCAGGCATACATGCAAGCAGAACACTGTATGCATAGTAAATAAATAAATGTTAAAAAAAAAACTGTATAGGGCTGGAGAGATGGCTCAGTGGTTAAGAGCATTGTCTGTTCTTCCAAAGGTCCTGAGTTCAATTCCCAGCAACCACATGGTGGCTCACAACCATCTGTAGTGAGGTCTGGTGCCCTCTTCTGGCCTGCAGACATACACACAGACAGAATATTGTATACATAATAAATAAATATTAAAAAAACTGTATAAAATAAATATTAAAAAATATACATAACTGGTCATTCTCTTATATATACATTATAATTCCAACTAATAGCTTACCATAGTATGTTAAGAAGGATTTTCTGATATCACTTGAATTAGGGGAAGATTTTAAAGAAATATTTCTGTTGCAGAAAAATGATATAAATGTATTTGGAATATTTTTACAAATTGTTTTCTAGTTATTACATGAAAGATAAGTAAGCATATACTAATAAAGATGTAAATAAAGTCTTAGTAGTACTAGCAACCACCGTCCTATTGCAAAAAATTATATAAATGTATTTGGAATATTTTTACAAATTGTTTCCTAGTTATTACATGAAAGATAAGTAAGCATACACTAATGAAGATGTAAATAAAGTCGTAGTAGTACTAGCTACCACTGCCCAGCCCACATTAACCCATTTGTATTAATCTATGTATTGCCACATGGCCCTGGCTTTTACCAGTCTACTGGCATGTTGATTCCTGGGTGGCTGCTTGGGTCACTCCCTGCTCCGCCCCTCCTCATCTGAGTCCTGAGTTTGATTGTTCCACCTAACCATATCCTGCCTGGCTATTGGTCAAACAGCTTTTATTATTAACCAATGAGAACAACATATATTCATAGCATATGGAAGGCTTATCCCACAGCATTCAAGGGTCTGAACCTGGGGTAAAAGCTGTTTTAGATTAGAGGGCAGGCCCTGGCCAGAGACTGCTGTGACAGAACCAACCATATACCACTCATGGCGCCCTGGGTCAGTGCCACCAAGTTGCACGGTGTTTAAAGTCCCTTTGGGGCGAATGTGTCTGGGTTTTGTTTTGTTTTGCTATTTTTAAGGAATTATTATTGTGTGAGTGTGTGTTCCACCTACATGTTATGTCTGTGTATCACATATGTGCAGTGCCCACAGAAGCCAGAAGAGGGTGTCACATCCCCTGGAACCAGAGTTACAGTCTTGAGCTACCATGTAGCACCAGGAATTGAACCCAGTCCTCTACAAGAGCAGCCAGTGCTCTTAAGTGCTGAGCCATCTCTCCAGCCCCCTATTTTTGTATTTTTGAGACAAGGGTTTATTATTTAGCTCAAGAGGTTCTAGAACTCAATATAAAGCCCCCATTCACTCAGAACTTGTGGCAATCTTCCTCCTCAACCTCTCTGGTGTTGGGATTGCATATGTTTTATTGGTTTTATTTTTGTTTTTTTTTTTTTTTGGATTTTTCGAGACAGGGTTTCTCTCTAGCTCTTGTAGACCAGGCTGGCCTCGAACTCACAGAGATCCACCTGCCTCCGCCTCCCGAGTGCTGGGATTAAAGGCGTGCGCCACCACCGCCCGGCTTATTTTTGTTTTTTTTTGAGTTTGTTTTGTTCCGTTAAGACAGAGTCTCTTTGCAGACCAGGCTGACCTTGAACACAGAGATCTCCCTGCCTCTGCCTCTCAAATGCTGGCATTAAAGATGTGTGCCTGGCTGGGATTATGTATAGGAGCCACCTACCTGGGTTATGATTTTTTCCATCCCTGAATTGTAAGATGGCATTCAGTTCTCTCTGGTATGCAGGGACTCACCTGGTACTTGTCCAGCTGGCCCTGGGGGTTACAGAGCTCACTGATGCCCTTTGCCGGCTCTCCAGACTCAACCATATAAGTGGAGAACCAGGGGTCGTGACCTCTCCTTTGGAGTGCACTGAGACAACCCCCTCCATGATATTGAAAACTCATTGTGCAGGCATACATCCTGGCTGCGGACCCCTGTGGCCACTGCCTCATCATCAACAATGTGAACTTCCACCCTTCCTCGGGGCTCAGCACGCGCACTGGCTCCCACGTGGACTGTGAGAAGCTTCAGCACCGCTTCCGCTGGCTGCATTTCATGGTGGAGGTGAAGAATGACCTGACTGCCAAGGTAAATCACTGTCCCCTGAGGGACATTCTCCAGACAAGCCTCTCCGTCCATGGGGCTGTGGGAAGTGCCATGGTCAACGTAGCATCAGACTTAAGAGAAAGAGAGTCTGCGACCTGGCTTTCTCTGTGCCTACCCCTTAACCTCTTACGCCTCAGTTTCCCTGTTTAGAAGCAAGAGTAACTGTTCTCATAGACTTGCCGTGGGGATTAAATGGTCGGTGACCAAGCATAGCATCTTTTCCTTCAAATGGTACCCATCTGCTGACTGTGTCCATCACAACTTCTATAATTGGGAGCAGAGTGCTGTGTCATGGCCTCAGGCCGGACCCTGCAGGTCCCATCTTACCTGCTGTCTTCCCTTATAGAAAATGGTTGCGGCTTTGGTGGAGATGGCACAACGGGACCACCGCGCCCTGGACTGCTTTGTGGTGGTCATCCTCTCTCATGGGTGCCAGGTAGGAAGCTTCTCTTGATCCTTGACAGGCCCTGCAGTAGCCCTGCTCTGTCTCTGTCAGTAGGTGTCCCCTCCTAGGGCCTTCTGAATATTGACCTAGCCACACAAAACCTTGGGAGAGGCATCTGGATTTCTTCTTTTTGTAACCAGGGTGCCTTGTCCTCTAGGCCAGCCACCTGCAGTTCCCAGGTGCCGTCTATGGCACAGATGGATGTGCCGTGTCCATCGAGAAAATTGTGAACATCTTCAATGGGACTGGCTGCCCTAGCCTGGGAGGGAAGCCGAAGTTGTTCTTCATCCAGGCCTGTGGTGGCGGTAAGTGACATTCAGCACAGATAAGGAGCCATTGCCTGCTGCCTCCCTCACTAGATGCTCACTGTGTCCAGCGGGTTCTCCACACACAGTAGTGGATAGCAGGACTTCCACCTAGATGCTGCAAGCCCAGCATCATCTAAGGAGTTCAGCACAGTGACATCACAGGTTCATGTGACCTGGATGACTTCAGCCCCAGAATTTCTGTAAAAGCAGATAAAGTGGGGCAGGGAGATAGCTCCATCTGTAAAATGCTTGCTGTAGAAAGAGACTGCTCGTTCGTTCCTGGTCACTCAGACCCAAATAATCACACAGAAACTACGTTAATTACAACACTGCTTGGCCAATAGCTTAGGCATATTTCTAGCTAGCTTTTACATCTTGAAATTAACCCATTTCTATTAATCTATGTGTGGCCATGAGGGTGTGGCCTACCAGTAAGGTTTTCCAGCATCTTTCTCCTTCAGCAGCTACATGGCATCTCTTTGACTCCACCTACTTTCTCTCTTTATTTCTGTTCAGATTTCCCACCTAGCTTTACTCTGCTAAGCTATTGGCCAAAACAGCTTTATTCATTAGTAACATAAAAAATAAAATAATGGGGGCTGGAAAGATAGCTCAGTGATTAAGAGCATTTCCTGCTCTTCCAAAGGTCCTGAGTTCAATTCCCAGCAACAACATGGTGGCTCACAACCATCTGTAATGAGGTCTGGTGCCCTCTTCTGGCCTGCAGGCATACATGCAGACAGAATATTGTATACATAATAAATAAATAAGTATAAAAAAGACTGTCTTATCCTCAGCATTTAAAAAATAAAATAAAATAAATGAAAGCAACATATATACAGAAGAATATCCCACATCAGCCTGCCATGAAAACGGGGCGCTCTTGAGTCTGAGCCCCAGCACCCACGGAAAAGCCAGACACAGCAGTGCCCACCTGTAATTCTAGTGCAGGAGGTGGGCACAGGAGGACTCTTGGGCTTGCTGGGAAGCGGGTGGGAAGTGATTGAGGAGGACATTGATATTGTCCTCTGGTTCCCACATGCATGTGCTCAGAAGTGCACTCAAACACACATACACATGTATACACACGTACACATGAACACTCACATCTGCAAACAAAAATGAATACCAGTCTTTTAGTGTGTTAGACTAGATAATGACAACTAGGAACTCTGGCTATTCTGTCCCAGGGCCTCCCTTCCCACACTCCCCCCACCCTACCTCAGGGCCCAGGGTCACCTCATGCTGCTAGGGTTCTTTCTTTAGAATATGGACAACATGGAGGGAGAAGCAGCGCTGGGCTCCTGGGTCATGGCGATGCCCTCTTGTTTACACTTTTCCTGATCCAATGTGCTTTGTGATGATGCTCCAACTTGGACCCCTGAAAGACAGAGGGATCTAGGAACAGAGCTGAGTGGGATGCCAGCTTCCGGGACAGCCACAGTTTTTACTTCTCCCAATCTCACTGGTTTCAGTAGCAAGTAGGGTTTTGGTCCCACATACGTGAATGGTCTTACTCTTCAGACTTTTATTTATTTTATTTTCTTTTGAGACAGGGTTTCTTTGTATAGCCCTGGCTTTTCTGGAACTCACGCTGTAGACCAGGCTAGCCTCGAACTCACAGAGCTCCTCCTGCCTCTGTGTCCCAAGTGCTAAGATTAAAGGTGTGCACCACTGGCATCTAGCGACTTTTTTATTTTTATTTTTATTTTTTAAGTCTTATGTATGTGGGTATTTTGCATGTATGTATGTCTGTGCACCACAAGTGTGCAGAAGTCGGTGGAGGCCAGAAGGGGGCATGAGATCCCGGAGCTGCAGTTAGAGGTGGTTGTAAGCTGCCATATGGACCACAGCGGGGCCCTCTGCAAGAGCAGCCAGTGCTACCACCAACCGAGCCATCCCTTCAGCCCCCAACTCCTCTTTCTCTCGGCTACAATGTACTGTCATTGCCTCCAGGAAGTCTTCCCTAACTGCCCCCCTTCCTTGGCAAGGTAAATCCCAGCACTTGGGAGGCAGAGGCAGGCAGATCTCTGTGAGTTCCAGACTAGGCCAGTCTACATAGTGAGTTCCAGAGCAGCCAGAGCTACATAGAGAGACCAAAAATGGTTTCAGGCTAGCCTGGGCTACATAAGATCCTATCTACCCTTCCTTTGTCTAGCTGTGTTCCCACCAGGAAGTATGACTTGCTGTTTAATGCTCTTGCCACCTGGTGGTGCCATGTCACCTAAGAATGGAAACATTCTTGTCCCTAGCCTGGCTGGATGTCCTGTTCACACACCTGCAAATGAGGCCCGGGATTTTGGTGACTCTACTGTTGCTGTTTTCAAATTTAGCATTCTAATTTAAGAGGCATCATGTCAGCTCCCGTTCGTTAGGAGGTAGCACAGAACCAGGCTTGAGAAAGTTCCCCAGAGCCGGTAACTGGTGTGGTGTTGTCTGTGTGACACCATTGACCACAGCAGCTGAGGGCTTTCGTGCTGAGGGGACCTTCTGCCTCCTGCTGTATGATATACGGGGGATCAGTCCCTTTATGGGTACAGTGTGTAACAGAGATGTGACTGGTGTCCCTCTCTGACTTGATCTTTCCTCTTTCCCATGTCAGTTTCCCGACAACAGCCCTTTGGGTGATGGCCTTCAGCTCACACTACGCAGGGGTTTCCATAGTGGGCCATGGGCTGCACCTGAATTAATTCCTTAGGAAATTGTGGGTTTAGGAGGTAAGCATGCTAACACTGATTTGATTACCTGTGACTGGTTTTCTTTATTTGGGGTATATGTTTGCTGCAAAGTTGCAGTTAAAGGTTTTAATATGGTGTAAATTTAAATCTCTTTGGCACACACACATAAAACTTTGTATGTTCACACTTATGCATGTTTGTGGAGATCAGAGGGAACTTGGAGTCAGTTCTCGTCAGGGCTTCCTGTATCCATGAAGGCACTGGACCTGTGTGGTCCAGGCTTGGCAGCAAATGCATGTCCTTACTGAGCCATCTTGTCGTCCCCCTGTTTGGTATAGTTTGAATTTCCTCTTTGGGAAACCATAAAATGATTAGGGTAGTTAAAAAAAGACAAACGGTTGGGCCTGCTAGCACAGACCTGTAATCTCAGCTATCTGGGAAGCCTAAACAGGGCGAGCAGAAGTCAAGGCCAGGGCCTGGAGAGATGTATCCATAGTTAAGAGCATATACTTTTGCAGAGAGGACCCAGTTCAGTTCCCAGCAACCGCATTGGGCAGCTTCCTGTAACTGCAGCTCCAGGTGATCTACCCTCTAGTGGCCACTGTGGGCACTGCACTCATGTGCACATACCTCCACACACAATGAACAATAAATACTCTGCCAGGCGCGGTGGCTTATGCCTCTTATCCCAGCACTGGGGAGGCAGAGGCAGGTGGATCTTTGAGTCCAAGGCCTGCCTGGTCTGCATAGTGAGTTCCTGGATAGCCAGGGCTGCATAGCGAGACCCTGTCTGGAAATAAGGTAGGTGTGCTCCACCATGTCCAGCTTCGATTTCCTTCCAGTGTTGGCAGAACTCAGGACCAGGCCTTTCCCTTCTCAGGAGAAGCACCTCTTGCTATAGTGCTTCTACGGTGTAGTGACGTTGGGTGTCTATTTTTGCTTATTGCAGAGCAGAAAGACCACGGCTTTGTGGTGGCCTGTACTTCCTCTCAAGGCAAGGCCTCTGACAGTGACTCTGAGCCAGATGCTGTCCCATACCAGGAAGGCCCAAGGACCTGTGACCAGCTGGATGCCGTGTCAAGTTTGCCCACTCCCAGTGACATCCTTGTATCCTATTCCACCTTCCCAGGTGAGCTAGCTCATTTATCCTATCCCACCTTCCCAGGGATGCCCCCACCCCTAGCCCCGGAGGCAGGAGGCAGCTATGTCCTGAAGTCTTGTTTCTGCTGGGTACAGCCTGCGGGGCCTTGGCAAGTCACTTCCTTTCTCCTGAGCCCCTTCTTAGGGTGAAGCAGGCAAGGCTTCAGAACAGTGATCCTTTTGGGGTTGCTGCAGAGTAAACAAGGGATGGGGCTGGCACTTCCTTCAGCACAGTGTTGGCTGTGTGGTGGTAAGGGGGCAATTGGGTGCATCCTTTGACCTTGAGACCCCCGACTTCCCAGAACCTTGATTTTCTTGGGAGAAGATGGGAGCCACAGCTACTCAGGGAGCCATGGGGATAGGGCCTCCCTTGCCACCTGACTGTGAGCTACAGTGTGGATCTGGCTGTGGCCTGCATACCCTGCCATCGAATGTGCCTCTCTGCTGGGTGACAGAGTTCGGTCTTCTCCTGCAGGTTTTGTCTCCTGGAGAGACAAGAAGAGTGGCTCCTGGTACATTGAGACCCTGGACGGCGTCCTGGGGCAGTGGGCTCGCTCTGAAGACCTGCAGTCCCTCCTCCTCAGGGTGAGTCCTTCTTCCTGAGGGGCGCAGAGGCCTGGAGAGCAGGGCAGCAGGCCCTGGCTGAGAGTCGGGGAGCACTTTGCCTCTCAAGTGAGGAACGTGAGCATGGTGATGACGTTCGTCCTGTTGGCGAAGTGCTATCTTCCCCTGCTTCCTTGGAGATGGGTGCCCAGGCTGACACCTGGTTCCCAGGTGACGGAGTGTCCTAAGTGCCAGGTGGGGTGGCTCAGTGGCAAGAGCATGGTACCCTGAAGCCTGACCACGTGCCTCTCCCTTAACCCTGTGGCAGTCCCCAACATGCTCTCTTTAGATAGAGTCACATGTAGCTCAGGCTGGCCTAGAACTTGCTGTGTAGTGAGCAATGAACTTGAACTTGTGATCCTCCTGCCTCTACTTCCCGAGTGCTGGGATTAACAGCTGTGCACCACCACACCCAGTTGTTATGGGTGAAATCCAGAATGTCATGCATGCTAGACAAGTAACCTCCCAACTGAGCTCCATCTAGAGCCCAATGTCATTGACTCTTGACCATCAAGCACTGTGATTCTGTCCTAGAGTGTCCCCTTCCTGGAGGCCTAATTGTTGGGACCCACCAACTTGTCGAGCAATACCTGAAACAGGGTGAGAATTAAGAAAGAAAAAAGAAGATAGATTCTGGAGGGTTCTCAGTGAATGTTGGAGTAGCCTCGAATTTATTACTCATAGCCCTTTTATACCCAAAGCAAAAAGGGGAGGGCAAGACTTCCTCCCCTTGGTTCAAGGAACAAACAAGTGTAATCACCTCTTTAATTCTCCAAACATCTAGTAACCATGCCTTTGCTCAAACACCCTGTTATTTGGCCTTGACAAGCTTGAACTCTCTGACCTTGACTCAAGATGGAAATAGAGTCACTGCGGGCTCCCACACTCAAGGAGAATGAATGCACAGGGAAGGGGCTTGGCGGGGCCTTGCTCTGCAGCAGCCAGCCAACTCGGGGCACTCGCTCCCTTCTTTTGGGTCACCAACCAGCTCCCAGATCATAACATGGAGACTTCTTATTAGTTCTGAATACTCGACCCAGCCTAGGCTAGCTCTTTTAACTTAAGTTAACCTGTTTCTCTTTATCTGCCTTTTGCCTCGGAGCTTTTTATTTTCTTTCCATCAGCGTACCTTACTTTCACTGCTTCTCGTGCCTGCTGGCTGACTCTTCCTCCTCTTCCTCCCTCATTCTCTTCTCTTCTCCCTATTTATTTTCTCTGCCCGCCGGGCCCACCTCTCCCTCCCCTGCCTAGCTTTGCCAGGTCAGCTTTTTATTAGCTCAGTCAGGTGCCTTAGGCAGGCAAGGTGAAACAAATGGAACACATCTTTACATAGTTAAAGAGATGCGGCAGGAACACATGGACCACATCTCTGCCCAGTTAAATAATGCTCCAAACAACGAGGACCCTGTGGGTTTTCACTGCTCTGCTCAGGTACACACTCCGGGGGGATAGGAGTCACTTCTGATCCTGAGTGGGGCCCTACAGGGCAGGGGGAGCTGAGCAGCACACGCTTCTGGGTCCCGTCCTCCCCTCCCTCCCCTGTTCTACACCCCTCCCGACCCCTCCACCGCCATCTTTCTTACCCCTAGCCTTTCAGTCTGATTGGAATTGTGAGTTTTGTATTGGAAAACTTGAGTTTTCCATTCTTTTCCAGTAGCTGTGTTGTTTGTTCTATAAGCCACCCAGGAGGCCTTCTGATGGCCCCGCCCCTTCAGTGCCCTCCCCCTTAATTATGGCCTCAGACAAGGGCACTGAACTCATAGATTCCCCCTGTGGTTCTGTTTTGCAGGTTGCCAATGCTGTTTCTGAGAAAGGAATTTATAAGCAGATTCCTGGCTGTTTTAACTTCCTCCGGAAGAAACTGTTTTTCAGGACTTAATGAGGCTGGGGCTGCTCATTGCCTCATTGTTCTTCCCTAAACCTTCATACCCTGGAGGTGGCTGAGACCAGGACTGTCCTGCAAAGCCAGGGTTTTGGAACTGGGACAGGCCGCTCTTTCCCCTTGTGTGGCAGACAGGCTCCTAGCAGCTTCCAGGTTGGTGAGAGACGCAGAGTGGTGGAGGGAGAGTGTGCTGTGGATGCCATCTGTGACCCCAGGCCCTCTCTAGAGCAGGGCTTCTCTGCCGCTGAACGGCTGACGTGTGGGGGGTGTAATCCTGTCATGGGATTATCCTGTGTATTACAGGGTGTTTTGCACCATCTCTGGTCTCTACCTGCCAGTTGCCAGGAGACCCTTCCTGAGTTCTGCTAACCAGAAATGTCTTCAGACATTGTCACATGTGCCCTAGGGGACATAACAGCCCCCACTGGAGGACCACTGTCCACAGCGGTCTGGGGCTCAGACCCGCAGTCCAGCGGGCCAGTGTGAACACCTGGATCTCTGAGTCTCACTGAAGTTTCCAGAAGGGTTCGTTCTTCCTTTATTGTATCATTTATTCTTAAAAAATAAATCTTAGGCCAAAGGTCTTCCTCTTGCCTGTGTCGTCCCCACTCCTATTGTCTGTTCTTCCCTACAAAGGAGACTTTGGTTTTTTTCCTGAGCGTTTCTCCATGTCTTCTAAGTTCCCTGCCCAAGTCCAGGAGGTGACTTGAGGGGAGCCTGGAGTCTCCATGAAAAGTCTCCTGTCTGAAGGACCATGATTACCCTTCTGGAGACACCTGGACAGAGCTCGGCTATCCTGAGTCCCCACCGCTATCTCCCAGTGTCTTCCTTGCCAAGTGAACCTGTCCCCTGATGGCAGTGACGTGCAATGGTGAAATGCTGGCCTTCCCTGGAGAAGGTGCTGCCCCTGGGGTCTGTATAGCTATCCTGACTTTGACTTAGTTTCCTTTCTTTCTGATAGTCTTTGCTCTGTGAACATCCACTTGAGCTCACATGGTAGGGTTTATCTCTGAGCTGGGTTCTGTGTAGCGCATCCCTGATGCCTCCTGAGCACTGGATTATAGCATGCCCCATCGCACCACGCTCCTCCAGGGCTTTGTTTTCCAGGCCCTGATGCTAGGACGTCTGGTTAATAAGACAGATCATACCAGGATGTGATTCATAGAGTCACTTTATTACTGCTTTCCATGTGACTGCATTTCCAAGGTGACAGCCCCAGAGCCATCTTCCCTTAGTTCTTTTCAATCACCTGCAGGACACACAGGAGAAGGTGAGGTTAGCCTGATGGCTGACTCTCAGGGAGTCATGGCTTTCCCAACCTGTAAAGAGGGATCTTCACCTGGAGTCCTGCTGGGGCCTCAGGACCAGAGGCCATGCATCTCTAATGAGTGCATGACAAATGTACAGATTGGTGTGGCTTTGGGTGCAATCTGTTTCTTTGTTTTTCTGAGACTGGGTCTCACTGTGTAGCTCTGGCTGTTGTGGAAGTCCTTCTGTGGACCAGAGTGGCCTTGAACTCACAGAGCTGCCTGCCTCTCTCTGCCTCCCCAGTGCTGGGATTAAAGGTGTGCAGCACTACACCGGGCTAATTGTTTCCAAGACCAATTAGCGGATCAAATACTTTTTTGGATGTGTCTGGTTTTGGTGCTGGGATGGAATTTGGGGTCTCAGACCTACGCTACCATGGAGCTGCACAATAGCCCTTGGGGCTTTTTTTTTTTTTTTTTTTTTTGAGATGAGGTTTCTCATAGCCCACAATGGCTTCAAAGTTGCTTTGTAGCCAGGGATGCTCTTGAATTCCCAACCCTCTCACCTCCCCCTGTGCTGGGATTCCCTGTACATTCTAACATACAGTCTCCATACACAGTGGAGCTGCCGGTTGCTATAGCCCAGGCCCTCAGCAGAGTCCAAGACTTGCCCAAGGCTGCTCACTGCAGCAGTGCAGGCATTACAACGGAATGATGAAACATCCCTTGTTTGTTTGTTTGTTTGGTTTTGCTTTTTTTCTTCTTCAAGACAGGGTTTCTTTATGTAACAGCTCTGGTTGTCCTGGAACTCAATTTGTAGACCAAGCTGGACTTGAACTCACAGACATCTGCCTGCTTCTGCCTCCCAAATGTAGGCATTAAAGGTGTTTGCCACCATTCCAGGCTAAATGTTTTGATTATGTCTGGCAATACAGGTTTTTGTTTTGTTTTATATTTTTGTCTTATATGCATACAAAACCCAGAAGAGCACATGGCATGTAATTCACAGTGATTCCCTCTGTGGAATGGGAACACAGGTTAAAGTGAGATCTCCCCTGCTTACTTAATAACTCCTATATTCTTTTTATAAGCAATATTTTAAATAAAGAAATATATTCCTTTCAGAACAGAACAATAAAGCTGTGATTGCTCAAGCATCCAGGCTGACATTTTCCAATGGACAGCTGCTGAGAGGGTGAATGTCTCGGGCTGCCTGATCTCATTTGTGCCTTTCGTTGGCAGCTTGCTGGCCTTGGCTCATCACCTAAGGCTGTCTAGACAGGTGCTCCCAGCATCCTCAGGGTTGCAGCTGTTTGAGACTTAAGGCCGCATGTGCACACACAGTGCGGCCCTGGGCTGGGACCCTCTGAGGCTCCCATTGCTCCTCCAGGGCCAGCTGGCTCCTCAGCTCCCTACTCCTGCTGGCCGCCATCCCCAATCCCCGCCTTCCAACACTGACTGCTCTCCTGAGAACGCAAGGGCTCTGCTCAGGTGCCCAGCAAGGTTTGCTTTCCCTTTTTGATCTTCCTGACTGCCCCCACCCCCACCCACAGCCATCTGCCCAGCTCTGTCTGCCTGTGGCTGTGAACAGCAGGTGCTGGGACAACAAGTCATGCTTTAGGTCCCAAAGGTGCTGCCAGGCTCAGCTGCATAGTGACTGACGGCAGCAGCTGGGGCCACAAAAGATCCCAGGATCTGCCCGAGACAAAACCCATTAGCATCTTTCTGCCCAGTCATTGAGGCTCCTTTGAAATGCTCTAAACTGAGTTTAGATTTCCCTCTGCCAAAACTTAGACAAGTCTCCCCAGTTCACAATCAAAACAAACCAAAATGGAAAAAACCCTCTTGATTTTCTGGTTTTTCTCCTCTAACTTACTTAAAAAAGAAGCATGTATTTGTGCATGTGTGTGCATGTGTGTGTATGTGTGTATGTGCGTATGTACCACAGCACAAGTATGGAAATTGAAATACAACTTGGTGGGAGTCTTGTTTTTTCTCCTACTATGAGGGTCCTGGGCTTTGAATTTAGGCCGTCAGTCAAATTTCTCACCAAGAGCCTTTATCTCCTTGATCCATTTCTGAGCTCTTTAACAATCTTTTTTGGATGCTCTGGGGCTAAGTCTAGTGTGGGCCGACCAGAACCAGCACACAGATGACTGAGAAGCTGGCAAGGACGAGTGGGCAAGCCTGGAAGCAGCCTCAGGCTGGCTTGGACAGCACCCTCTCCCCGTGTGCATGGCTGCCAGTTCATATCTGGTTTTCTAACAATCCAATTCAATTTAAGGTTCCCTGCAGACTGAACTGGAGGTAATGAGACAATGACAACTTCCCTACTTTATGGACTCTGTCACAAGTACCACCATCCTTGCTGTTCCTGCTGAGAAGTCCGTTTAGTTCAAATCCCATTCTACAGGAAAACAAACCAAAGGGGAGGCTACGGAGGAGTGAATTAAAATACACCCTGTGGGCAGAACCCTTCCCTCCCTGGCATCCCTCCCCAGACTCCCTCTCCCTCCATCCTTTGAGCATGCCAGTTCCCCACTGTTCTGGCTGCTCCCCCCAACTGCTGCCTGTGTCCTCAGCTGCTCTGGCTGGCCAGCTTGTCTCAGGGATCCTCCCGTCTCTGCCTCCCCAGCACTGGGATTACAAGCATGGGCTACCATACCATGCTTGGCTTTTTACAGGGATTCTGGGTATTGAACTCAGGTCTTGGTACTCAAAAGGCTTGCACTGTACTGCCTACATTCCCCCTACTATTCTTTTAATAGTTTGTGCTTGTTATAGTAAAAAGGAAATTGGGCTTCCAGGAAAGGACTCGGTCCCATTTGCCTGGAAGTGGCCCAACATAGGACTGAATAGTCCAAAGGGGGCAGATAGGGACAGTTGGTCATCTTGTGGGGATGGGGGAGCACTCTTCAGGGGAACTAAGTGCTGACAACTAAGGCTGTCGGGGTCTCAAACCTTTGGGTGTGGACTTTGTAAACATATATGACCACTGACTGCATTGGAGGGTGAAGGCTGGACCTGTATACCCATAAGAAGAAATGAGATAACACTTGCTGGTCCTGGGAAGCCCCGCAGGCCTCATGGCAGACTGCGGGCTTGGGGCTGGTGGTGCTTACCGTGTTGATCCAATCAATGAAGTTGGAGACCCTGGTGAAGACGGATGGCTTGCGGGGGTAGTTGCAGCCCAGAGAGGAGCCAAAGCTCACGATGCCGTGCACCTGCCACTTGCCGTTAGATGCCTGGCAGTTCAGTGGTCCGCCGGAGTCCCCCTAGGAAGCCAGAGTTGGGTGTGAATGGAGGATGCCCAAGGGGGCAGGGTTCTTAGTATATTCGTGTTGATCACCATCCTCTGAGGCCAGCCAGATCCCAGGTTGTGGTACCTTGTCTACGGGAGCTGGCATATCTTTATTTGGGGATCAGCCTCACAATTGGCTCTCCTGCTTCAGCCCCATAAATGCTGGCATTACAGGTGTGGATTATGATTCCGGCTTGGCTCACATTTTTCCTCCCAGACAGGTTCTTTCCATGTAGTCCAGGCTGAGCTAAAAGGTGCAGCAATCCCCCTGCCTCACCCTCCCTAGTGCTGGGACGATAGATACATGCCCCAAGCTGCACCTAGGCACTTTCTGTGCCTCTTGTCTTTTCAAGCCTGTGAGGCCAGTCTGAGTTTCTCAGGTTCACTGGAGAAGGCAACTGAGTATTAGAGGCTCAGACTTGCCCGAAGGAGACCATGGAGTGAGGGGTCTGCGCAGGCCAGGCACTGACTGTAGGTGTGAGGATCCCTTCCCCCTCAGAAGAATATGCCTATAACAAGACCTTCGGTTTGTGCCACAGTCTCTAAGAAGACTTCTATAGCAGCTACCCAAGGGGCCACCTTGGGCCATTACAGTGGGATGACAGTAGAGACCTGGATGAGATCCAAGGAAACACTCAAGACTTCCTAGCTGTTAGGCAAAGACAGGGTGATGGAGCTTAAACCATCTTTCCTGGGGACTGAGAACAAAGGTCAGGTTCTGAAATGGTCCAGAACCGTTTGCAAGGCTCCTGCCCTAGGAGGGAGGGAGAAGATGGACCCTAGGATACCCCCAACATTTCACCCACCCCACCCCCCACCCCCACCACTGCCACATCCCGGCCATGTTTGGTTGTAGACTGGGCCACCTGGTGGTGGATACTCACATTGCAGCTGGAGGTCACACCATCACCGCCAGCGCACACCATGCTTTGCTTCACGGTGCTTCCCCACCAGGTAGACTTGGAGCAGGTGGCGTAGTCCACAACCAGCAGGCGGCCCTGCTGCAGGACGTCAGGAGTGGCCCCGTTGGCTGAATGAGACCAGAGAGAAGGTGAGAGTGGGCAGAGACTCCGAGTAAAAAGGAGGCAGTGGGGTTGTCGGTTAAATGCTCGCCATGAAAGCCCGAGGGCCTGAGTTCGGATCCCCAGTGCTCACGGACAGAGTCAAGTGTGGCCGTGGGGGTGGGGACGGAGTCAGGAGGGTCCCTGGAGCTTGCCAGCCATACATACGGTACAGGGGTGGGATGGGTGGGTAAGCATCACCGCCTAGATTTCTGTTCGCCCCTTTCTTTCTGGTCCATGGATCTTTCTCCCACTCACAAGGTTGCAGTGGAGGTGGCCATGTTAGTTTGCACTGTGCCCTCAATTGGCTTGTATGCTGGCTATTGGTGATTGGTTCTGGGGTCAGCACCTGACTCGAGCTAAAGCCAATGGGCTCCTTTCTCGGAGGCTGTGGCATAAAGAGATGGAAGCCAGAGAGCTGTGGGCTGTGGATGCCTTTTTTTTTTTTTTTTTTTTTTTTTTTTTAGACGCGGAGAAGAACGAGGCAGAAAAGACTCTCTGAAAGAGAGCTTATGTTTTGTTTTTGTTTTTCAAGACAGGGTTTCTCTGTGTAGCTTTAGAGCCTGTCCTGGAACACACTCTATAGATCAGACTGGCCTCAAACGCACAGAGATCTGCCTGTCTCTACCTCCCGATCACTGGGATTAAAGGCGTGCGCCACCATCGCCTGGCAAGTTTATGGTTCTTACAGGCTTCAGACTCCTTGTTCTGGAATGTTCCTGACACCTAATTGGTTCCGTTTCTCTTACTTAACTAAGACAGGGAGCCATCTGGAGCCTTCTAGCTGGGAAAGAAAATTCTGTCGTGAAGGTAATTTTCCTCATGACCCCACATCACTGCCACAGTTGGCCAGGATAAAGTTCATTTTCATTCTCTCTCTCTCTTCCTAAAGCTGTGACCCTTTAATACAGTTCCTCATGTAGTGACCCCCAACCATAACATTATTTTCATCTCTAATTCATAACCGTAATTTTGCTACTGTTATGAATCGTAATGTAAATATCTGTTATGCATGATATCTGCTATGTGACCCCCCCTGAAAGGGACTGTGACCCACAGGTTGAGAACTGCCGCTTTAGGGCCATCCCTCTTTTGAGTCGGGGTCTATCATTAGCTTAGGGCTCCCAATGGGGAACCCCAGGGAGCTACCTGTTTCTACATTCCCAGAGCTGGCATAAGTACACACAACCACACCTGGCTTCTTAGCATGGCTTCTGAGGATGGAACTCAGGTCCCCATGTTTGCAAGGCAAGCGCTTTACCAGCTGAACTGTCCCCCAGCCCTCATCAGCGTCCTTCAACTGCATTTTACCAGGCTCTCCAAACAGGCTGTCCTCACAGCAGCATTTACTCCTGTTTGACAGGATGTGGAAGCCACGGGACTTAAGGGTCTTGCCCAAGACTGCTCTAATTAGCACGCAATTGACCCTTGGTTATCACTTTCCGGGGTCCAGAGCATTTCACAAACATCTTTGATCTTTGTCACACTTTCCACTTTACCAATGAGGAACTAGGCGGGTACAGCCAAGAAGCCTGAGCTACTTCCCTGCCTCTCCTTTGTTCCCTTGCTTGGTAGACGGGCTTCAGTCCTCTCTGCGGAGGAGAAAATGGCTGGGAAAGAGTCTTCCCTAGTCCCCGTTCCTATTGGCTTAGCTTGAGTCAGGTGCTCATTCTTGAACCAATCACCAGTGAGCAGGACACTTAACCAATCAAATCTGGCTCAGCTTTAGCCAGTGAGAAGAGGCTCTGCTGAGATCTGTGGGGACTTCACGGGTCTCCAGAAGCTCGAGGTCACAGAGACCGTGTTATTCTGAGCTATGGGGCCACACGAAATACACAGTGTGACCTGTACACCTCTCACCTCACCGTAGCGACAGCGACAGCTCACGCACAGGGGCTAGCGTGTCTTGAGTGTTTCTCTGGACTTTCTTCTGTCACCTGCTCTGCACCTCGTTAATCATGTACAGCTGCTACCCCACCTTCCCTCCCTCCTCCTACTGTCCTCTGCCCATTTTACAGATGAGGAAGCCACCAGAAAGGCTCAGTAATATGCCTGCATCACATAGCTGATAGTGGGAGAGCTGGGATTTGAACCAGGTGTCCGTTCCAGTCTCCGCCAGCCTGCCCCTCCAAGGCAGTCAAACACCCCAGTGACAGAGGTGACACCACCCCCTCTCCCTGCCAGGCCTTGGAGGTGCCTGCTTGCTTTCACTTACTCTGCAGCCTGCCCCAGCCTGTGACGTAGCAGGGGTAGTTATTGGCAAGAATGGTGCCAGCAGCTGGGAGGCAAGCAGTCTGGATCTTGCTAGTCAGGGTCACTGGGCTGGCCAGTTTGATCAGGGCAATGTCATACCTGGGTCAGAAGAAAGGTAGAACAAGGGTGTTGGCTATTCCTGCTTGCCTGTTTGCAACCATTGTCATTTTCCCATGTACCATCCCAGGCTGGGCCCCCACAGGCAGGGTAGCAGACTCTCCCGCAAGCCTTTGCTTCTCCTTCCTCTGGTAACTCCAGCATTCCCACATGGGCCCCAGCAGCTACGGGGGGTGGCTCCATCTCTAGGAGGAGGGAGCTCCTTCCCTTCCATACAGAAGGGGCAGAGGACGGGTGGGTTGACCCTTCTTGCTGCAACTACCAAGTCCATCCCTGAGAACGCCAGACGGGATAGAACATACCCGTTGGCAACGTTGTTAGCGTTCCACTTCTCATGGACCACAAGCTTGGAGACCTGAACAGTCACTGAGCCGGATTCCGCGGTGGAGAGGCTGTGTCGGCCCAGCACCACACGGTAGGTCTTGGAAGAGCTGTGAGGGGCAGAGAGACAAGACAGGTCAGTGACCACTTTTCCCTGGCCTCTGTGAACAAACACCCCATGAGTGTCCCCAGTGCAGAGCGCCGTGAAGGAAACAGTCCCCTGTTCAGAACCATTATTGGTACTCCCGAGAAGGGAGTTGCTGGCCTTTTCCCTCCTCTACATCCTCCTGGCCTAAGGCACTCAGTGTATGTCACCTATGGACAGAGGAACTCAACAACACTGAGGCATAGATTTGCACTTATGCGTCAGCCAGGCTAGCTGCGGTTCTCCAGGCTCCTTTATAGTACGCGGATCCGGGGATCCTTGCTCTAGGGCTGAGTGTCACTTGATGGTAGGGTGAGCAGCTGGGTGAGCAGGGAAAGGTGCTCAGTTACCTGATGCAGTGAGCAGCTGTTAGGACCCAGTTGTTGGCCACCAGGGTGCCTCCGCAGGTGTGGTACCATTTCCCCAAGGACTGGTACTGCAGGGAGACCTGGGGGGAAGCACAGGCGCATTTGTGGGAGGGGACTGGAGGAAGGCAAGGTGGGCAGGGCACTTCCCTCAGACCCCTGCTTTAGGGTCTATCCTCAGACCCAAACCATCAAGATAAAACATTTTCCTCCACAACAAACAGGGTCTATTGGGACATAGCCAAGAATGACCTAGAGCCCCTAATCCTCCTGCCTTCACCTCCTGGGTGCTGGGGCTGCAGGTGTGTGTCACCAAACCTAGTTACTATAAAAGCATTTTAATGCTTTATAGAAAAAAATAGCACAGAACTGTGGTTGTTCATGCCTATAATCTCAGCTCTGGGGATGTGTGGGCAGGAGGATCAAGGACAATCTGTACCAAGTTCCAGGATAACCTGGATTACTCGAAACCTTGTCTCAAAACAGCAACAAAAATGAACACAAATCCATGATAAACAAAATAAATTTAAAGAATCGCTAAATAGGACATGGAGGTGGATATGTAATCTCGGGGCTTTTGTATTTGCAGTCTGTTAGCATAACTTTCTCCACTTCCTACTGGTCTCTGCTTGATGCCACCTTCTCCATGAAGTTTCTATGACAACACCATCCAGAACAGTGCACACATGCACACGCGTGCTGTCCTGGCAAGTATTATGCCAAGTTGACACAAGCTAGCGCCATCTGGGAAGAGGAGGGAACCTCAATTGAGAAAGTGCCTCCATCAGATTTCCTATAGAGAAATTGATACGGGCATTTTCCTGATTGATACTTAGGGCCCAACCCACCATGGCAGGTGCCACCTCAGGGCAGCTGGTCCTGGGTTGTGCAAGAAAGCAGCATGAGCAAGCCATGAAGAGGAATCAGTAAGCAGCACCCTGGGTTAAATTCCCAGTACTGCCCCAAACCCAACAATGGTTGAGAAAGACACACGAGGGATGGGAGAGAGCTCAGGGAGGAACCCTGACAACTGGAGCTCAGTCCCATGCGGACCTGCACGGAAGGAGAGGACCGACTTCTGCAGGTTGTCTTCTGACATCCACGAGTGACATACATGAGTCCCTACTTGGCAAATAAATGCAATAAAAGAAACAAAATGAGGGGCCGGAGAGATGGAGCGGTTAAGAGCAGTGACTGCTCTTCCAGAGGTTCAGGTTCAATTCCCAGCATCCACATGGCGGCTCATAGCTCTTCTGTAACTCCAGTTCCAGGAACTCTCACTCAGACATACATGGGGCAAAACACAAATGCACATAAAAATAAAGTATAACTAAAAAATAAATAAAATGAAGAAAGATACTCGAAAGGATTCTGCTCCAATCTAAAATACACAAAATCTCCCTGTGGATAGAAACTTTTTTCTCATGGGCAGAAAAGCCAGGATTGAGCCATTGCTTTTGGTTTTGAAGGTGAGTTTATTGAGAATTAATGAAGTAGCTTCCTGCTGGTCAGTGGTGGCACATGCCTTTAATCCCAGCACTGGGGAGGCAGGGGCAGACGAATCTCTGTGAGTTTGAGGCCAGCCTTGTTTACAGAGTGAGTTCTAGGACAGGCTCCAAAGCTACAGAGAAACCCTGAAACCCTGTCTCAAAAAACAAGCAAGCAAAACCAAAAAAAAAAAAAAAAAAAAAACCTGAAAGAAAAGAAAGGAAGGAAAGAAGGAAGAAGGAAGGAAGGAAAGAAATAGCTTCCTGTAGCATGGAGGGGACCAAAAAAATCAGTTGCTTTAAAAAAATGCTTGAGATCTTACATATCCCAAGGTGGTCTCAAATTCTTTATATAACTGGAGGTGACCCTGAGCACCTCTCTTCCTGCCCTCACCTTCCAAATACTAGGATTATGTTCCTGCACCGCCATGCCCAAAGTTTTATGTGGCAATGCAGATCTAACCAGAGCTACCAAACACCAACTGAACTACATACTCTGAATCAAATTTGAATCTTGACTCTTCCCAAGTTAACAGGGTGGCTTTGGGCTGTTATGTGACCACTCAGAGTCCCAGTTCCTTTATCAGGAAAATAGGGACCACTTGGGCAGGGCTCTCAACAGCACTGATAATTCCCATAGAATAGTATTTAGATACTGTGCCCATTGCCGTGTGTCACACATCTTTCTGAGCTGAGCACAAGAGTCACTTCTCATCACTCCTGTGACCCCACAGGGCACCGTTTACTGCTTATCATGCCCATTTTACATGTGAGCAAAGGCAGCTGCGTGCAGCAATGCCAGCAGGACCGTGAACTATTTCTCATGTGACCTACGGAAAGAGCTTACCTATTCCACACGTACAAACAGCACTTAGGATGGGAGTGGTGGCACATGCCTTTAATTCCAGCGCTCAGGTGGATCTCTGAGTGTAAGGCCAATTTGGTCTACATTGTGAGTTCCAAGATAGCCAGAGCTACATGGTTAGACTCTATCTAAATAGATAATAAATAAATAAGCAGTTGAATATAAAAAGATAATGCTTGGGGCTGGAGAGATGGCTCAGAGGTTAAGAGCACTGGCTACTCTGCCAGAGGTCCTGAGTTCAATTCCCAGCAATCACATGGTGGCTCACAATCATCTGTAATGAGATCTGGTGCCCTCTTCTGGCCTGAAGGCATACATGCAGGCAGAACACTGTAAATAAATATTTTTTTAAAAAAGATAATGCTTACTGGTTTTTATTTTATGTGTATGAGTGTTTGCCTTTATGTATGTATATGCACCATGTGCTTTGTCTAGTGCCCTTTGAGGCCAGAAGAGGGCACTGGATGCCCTGGAACTGGAGTTCTAGATTGTTGTGAGCTGCTACGTGGGTGCTGGGAACTGAACTGGGGGCCTCTGAAAGAATAGCAAGTACTCTTCACTTTGGAGCCTTCTTTCCAGCTCCCCAGGAAAGCTATTTTAAAACAGACGTGCTTCTGACATTTAAAAAAATGTAGAACAGGGCTGGAGAGATGGCACAATGGTTAAGAGCACAGGCTGCTCTTCCGGAGGACCTGAGTTCAATTCCCAGCAACCACATGGTGGCTCCCAACCATCTCTAGTGGGATCTGATGCCCACTTCTGGCATAAAGGTGTACATGCAGTTAGAGCACTCATACATAAAATAAATAAATAAATCTTTTTTAAAATGTAAAATAGCCTGGACAATGGTGTCATGTGCCTTTAATCCCAGCATTTGGGAGGCAGAGGCAGGTGGATCTCTGTTGAAGGACAGCCTGGTCTACAGAGCGAGTTCCAGGACAGGCAGAGCTACACAGAGAAACCCAGACCCACAAAAACAATACATATAAAAACATGTGTTTGGTGTTGGGTATGGTTTTCTAAGTCAGGTCTTACAGACCTATGATCCCGTCTCGAAATAATCAACAGCAACAAAATTCTCTTCTACAGCCAACTTTTCAACTAAGTGCAAATTATGCCAGGTAAGAGATTTTTTTAAAAAAAAAATACCCATTTTAAAGGTCACACATGTCCTATGAAAGATCTAGTCATTTGTGCCTGTGCCAAATTTCAGTTTTGACAGCACTATGATTCTATCAGTGCAAGGAAACAGTTATTTTCATTGGTAACAGTGTAATTAAGAGTTAATTTGCATAAACAGCCCTGACTGGTCCATTCAAACAAAGAATATTTGCATAGGAGAGACGTCTACTGCCTCACAGAGTAACCCCATGCGCCAGCAAGCATTGCAAATGTGTGTCTCAGAGAAGTGGGCATCTGGCGGTTCCTTTTTGAAGTCTTCTGGAGAAGTTACCTTTCTCTCAACCTCCAAACTGGCTAAGGCTGCAGGAATGTATTGTATTGGTGAAATTGCCCAGATTGCCCTCGGTATTTCCGCCAGTCCTCATGTTTGCCTGAATATCAGACCCACCGGTGTGGTTGACTCACCTGCCAGGGCCAGCTGTTGGGTGTGGCCTCTTCACCTCCAACTACTCTGCTCACTTGTCGCTGGGCCTCAAAAGCGGGGTACCCGCAGCTGAGAACTGTGAAGAGAGAGGGTTGTACCAGTTGGGGATTGTGTGTGTGGACATATCCAAATCCCTGCGGGAAACCCTTGCTTTGGGGTGATCTAATAGGTCCACCAGTCGGTACTTCATCCCAGTTCCCAGCTTGTCTTTGAATTTGTCAGGCAACTGAAGTGGGCCTTAAATTTGTGATCCTCTTGTCTCAGCCTCCTGATGGCTGGGATTATAGGAGTGTGTCATCACACCCTGCCTCAAGCTTCCTATAACTGAGGGACCGACCCGAGAGGGGACAGCCACTCAAGACAAGTCGAGAGTGTCTGGTCCCAGTTTCACCAGACAGAAGTTACCTCCAGCCACCAATGCAGATAGCAGCAAGGTCCTGATCATGGTGCTTCCGTGATGTCTGTAGGTCTGGCCCTGGCTAAGCTTCGTTTTTATAAGTGGACTTATCAGCGGGAGAATCGGAAGGAGTGTGTGCAAGGTGGAGATTTTCCCAAAGTTCAGTGGAATAAAGGGCTGGAATCCAAATATTTCTTTTTCCATTTCCTTCCACCTATCATCATGGAAGTACACCGAGAAACATAGCAAAGATAGGTATGGAAGCCTGGTTTGGGCTGAGTATGCCAGCACACACCTGGAATCCCAGAACTGGGGAGGTGGAGGCAGGTTGATCAGGAGTTGAGATCATCCATGACTATATAGTGTACTTGAAGCCAGTCTGGGCTACACAAGGCTGTTTCACCAACGCCCCCCAACCTCCAAACACCAACACCAACAGAGATGTAGATTCTATTTGCTTTCAAGGGACTGTGCTGTATGTTAGGGGAGGAAGAATACTACTGCTTGATCTTGGAGTTGCATTTTCAAAAGGAAATATTAAACCACCCTAGGGAGCACACAGCATTGCAGGCCAGTGGTTCTCCAATGGGTTGGATTAACCACCGAGGACACTTGATGATGCCTGCAGACGTTTTTGGTTGTCATGGCTTGGGTCCAGGTACTACTGGCAGCTGAAGATAGAGAACAGAGAGGCTGCTGGGCATCCCGAAGGCACAGGACAATGAAGGACTTGTCATGCTCCAATCACCAAGTGTGCTGAGATTGCGAGTATGTTCATGTGAGTATGTTCATGTTCTGTAGGTACCCACAGAAAAAGAAGAGGGCATCAGATCCCCTGGACCTGGAACTATGATGTGGGTGCTGGGAACCAAACTATGGTCCTCTGCAAAAGTAGTATATGCTTTTAACTCCATCTCCAGACTCTGGAATTCAACTCCTAAGACCTGGACTCAAGTCCTTGCCAGTGACCTCAGAGGGCTATAGTTCAGACAAGTTGTCAGTCTTCTGGGCCTTAGTTTCTTAGTTAAGAAAGGATTCAGGCCCAGCTGGGTGTGGGGCACAGGTAAATCCCAGCACACAGGAGGCAGGAGGCAGAAGGAAGCAGATGTCTGAGTTCAAGGCTAGCTTTCTACAGGGTGAGCTCCAGGACAGCCAAGAAAACACAAAGAAGCCCTGTCTCAAAAAATAAAGCAAAGCAAAACAAAACAAAACAGAAACAAACTAACTAAAAACAAAAAAAGACAATTGAAAGATAGAAAGAAAGAAACTTTCTAAATCTAACACCAAGGTTGAGAGCATCCATTTATGGATACTGGTTGATAAACAATGATGTTTATTGTCTGGATTCAGTTGGAATCCATTGGTGCCAAATACTCAGCCTCTTGTAAAACTCTGCTAAAGATTTCAGTAACACAACGTCGGGCAGTGGTGGCACATGCCTTTAATCCCAGCCCTTGGGAGGCAGAGACAAGCAGCTTACTGTGAGTTTGAGGCCAGCCTTGAACAGAGAGAGAGAGGTCCAGGACAGGCTCCAAAGCTACAGAGAAACCCTGTCTTGAAAATCAAATCAAACAAACAAACAAAAAATATTTCAGTAATGTATCCAGTTTCTTCCCCCTTGTGATGCTTTCTGTACTGCTCAATAACTCTATAAAGAGAGTGAAACCCTTTGTGAGGGACAGACAGACACAGTCATCCAACAACAGACACACCGACACAGAACACACAGACACAGAAGAGACAGTCTCACACACAGGGACAAACAGACACAGGGACAGAGAGAGTTACAGAGCCTCCAGGCAGGCCCATATTCACACGCATACAGTCAACAGACAAAGGATAGAAGTCTCCAGGAGCATGAAGTAGAAAATTCAAATCTGGACTCACTCTTGGTTCAATGACTTCAAGGGGGAAGTGCTCTCATTTCTTTCCTTAATGCACAGTTACTGGGGACTCAGAGCTGATCACTAATGCGGGTAATCCATGCAAGCAACCACAGGGGCTGCAGATGTAGTTCAGGGGTGTTTGTTTATGTAGCGAAGCCCTGCAGAGCATTAGATCCCGGTGGCTCAGGCCTGTGATTCCAGGGCTCCTGTGGATGGAGGCAGGGGCATCAGGTGTTCATCTTCAGTTATGCAGCAACTTCAGCCTGGGCTACGGGAGACCCTATCTCAAAAAAGAAAGAAAGGAGGGAGAGAGGGAAGAAGGGAAGAAAGAAAGGAAGTGAGCAAGCCAGACGGCACAGTTCTGGGACTACTGTGTGGGTGGCAAACTCAGGGCAAAAGAGTCTGGCAAAGATGAGGGGTGTTGGGTGCAGAATCCTGTGTTCTGGTTCTAGTTCTACCCCTAATGCCCTGTAATCGGGAGGACCTTTTATTATGGTCATTAGGGTCGTGAAAGCAGCCATTTTATTTTTTTATTTTTTATTTTTATTTTTTTTGGTTTTTCGAGACAAGGTTTCTCTGTGGTTTTGGAGCCTGTCCTGGGACTAGCTCTTGTAAACCAGGCTGGTCTCGAACTCACAGAGATCCGCCTGCCTCTGCCTCCCAAGTGCTGGGATTAAAGGCGTGCGCCACCACCGCCCGGCTGAAAGCAGCCATTTTAGAAGTGTCAATTTTGCCTTAAAGTTCAAAGTGCAGGTGGCATTCTCCTCTGGGGGTTGGCTCTGATATCGAAATAGTTTTTCTCTGGTTAAAGCCATTGAACAAACAGCAGTTTGGCACAAACCATGAGCTCGCCATGGTGACCTTGGGCAACGAAGGCAGGTTTTTTCCTGAGGGGGGTTGTTTATCCACAAAATGGAAGAAAACACGTTCAGTTTCCGTCTGTTCAATGTGAGCCTGGGACTTGAACACGCTAGTCAGGCACCCGCTTCCTGAACTCTGTCTCCAGCCCCCATCCGTAACTGCTGAGCCATCTCTCCAGCCCCAAATCATTTCATGCCTGACAGCCAAGTACTCCACGAACTGAGCTGCGAGCCTCCTCCACCAGCTGTGTTTTTCTCTAGCGATGCTTGGCGTTTCACTGTAGGAGCCTTCAAAGTGTTGTTGGTCCCACGCCTTAGACACCATCCCCAGTTTTGACGACCAAAGATGTCTCAACCCACTGCCAGTTGTACCCCAGGAACAAGTCAAGTTGCTGCTCGGTTGTTTCCTTTCCATTTTGTGGTTGTAGCCTCAGATTGTTTCATGAGAATTTAAGGTAGTTCTTCCCAACAAGCGGATTGGGCTTGCCTCTGGTCACATGACCTCCCTAGGACCCAGGGCCTGCTAGAGAAAGGGATGTGGTTCGGGGACTGATGGGGCCTACAGCACATGCTCCATCCGTGGTCTTGGCAGGGAGGGCGTCCCCCAGACCACTTTCCCAGGACTAAGACTGGACTGTACAAGAATCCAACCCTGGCTTCTGTGCTGAGAGGGGACAGCAAGGTGCCACTGCAGCATCCATCTATCCCACACCCCACTGCTGCACTGTGGGATAGCCTGGCTGTCCAGTGAGCTCTAAACTGGTCTGTGTGACCTTGAGCTTCTCCAGGTGGAGCAGTCCTGCAGGTGGGACCTTCTCACCAGCTCTTGACTCCGTCAGAACAGCTACTCTGAGAAACCAGGTGGCTGGCTCCCTGGCTCTGGGCCTGGGCTCAGTGTGGGCGTTTCTGTGTGGGCATGCTGGTTGGAGGTTCTGGCCTGGCCTTGTCGCCGGGGCCAGCAATGCTGGAGCAGATGGGAAGCTCGGAACTCCCACCGGACCTCCGGTCTCTGGATTCGGCAACTGAAGCCAAACATCATCTGGGGTGAGATACTGGCTTGGCACTAGAGCATGCAGCATCTCACGGTTCCTTAGCAAACAATCTCAAAGTCATTGTTAATCCCTGACTCTGGCTGCCTATTTCCTTAGATTCTCAGAAGGGGAACTGTGTAAGCAGTGTGTGTTGTGTGTGTGTGTTATGTGTATGCATGTCTTTCTGTATGTATATGAGTTTGTTTAAGTGTGTGCATATGTGTGTATATGTGTATGAATCTCTATATGTGTATGTCTCTGTGTGTTTAAGTGGTCTTTGTATGTATGCATGTGTATATGTATCAGCATATATGTGTGTTTGTGTATTAATGTATATATGTATATGGATGTTTCTCTATGTATATGTATGTGTGTATTGATATATGTGTGTTTAAATACATGTGTTTTTTGTGTGTATGCATGTATATGTGTGTTTCTATGCATATCAATATATGTATGTATGTATGTTTCTTTGTGTGAGTGGGCATATGTGTATTTACTTATGTATGTATTTACGTATTATGAATACATGTGTGTTTATGCATATATGTGTATTAGTGTCTATATGCAAGTGTGAGTATATAAGTTATATGTTCTTGAATGTATATATATCAGTATGTACACTTGCATATGTCTATGTACATGTGTGTGTTTATGTGTCTGTATGTATCTGTGTTAGGTAAGTATGTATTTGTATGTGTCTCTGTGTGTATGCATGTTTGTGTTTAGTTGGTGTGTGCCTCTGTTTATGTGGGTGTGTGTATATGTATGTGCATGTGTGTAAGGCAAGGTCTCATCTAGCCCAGGCTGGCCTTAAACTCACTATGTAGGCTGGATAAGGTGGCTTAGTGGGTCAACACTTCTGTGTAAAGGTGGAAGGAGAGAATGAATCCTGAAAGTTGTCCTCTTCCACATGTGGCCTGTGTGCACCTCCCATATTGTATACACACAAGAGCAATTTAAAAAAATCACTAAGTAACCAAGAATCCAGTGGATACTTAGAGCACACACCTGCAATCCCAGATCCTGGGAGGTGTTCATTCAGTTTGTTCCTTTTTTTTCTCTTTCTTTCTTTCTTTCTTTTTTAAAGATTTATTTATTTATTATGTGTGAAGGCCAGAAGAGGGCACCAGATCTCATTACAGATGGTTGTAAACCCACCATGTGGTTGCTGGAAATTGAACTCAGGACCTTTGGAAGAGCAGGCTGTGCTCTTAACCACTGAGCCATCTCTCCAGCTCCCATTTCTCTTTCTTTCTTTTCTCTCTCTCTCTCTCTCTCTCTCTCTCTCTCTCTTTCTCTCTCTCTCTCTCTTTCTCTCTCTCTTTCTTTTTTTTGAGACAGTTTCTCTGTGAAACTGACTGTCCTGGAACGAGCTCTGTAGTCCAGGCTGTCCTCGAACTCACAGAGATTCGCCTGCCTCTGCCTCCTTAGTGTTGGGATTAAAGGCGTGTGCCACCACTGCCAGGCCTTTTTCTTTTTTTAGACAAGGATCTCACCCTGTATCCTAGAACCTGCCTAAGCCTCCCCAATGGTGTTATTATAGATATTCACTACCGTGCCTACCCAATGATCTGCCTACGTGTGTGTGTCTGTTTGTCTTTCCATCCGTCCGTCCATCCACCCACCTACTTACTCACCCATCTACCTACCTATCTTTGGAGATGGGGATCTCAGGTAGTCCAGGCTAGTCTATAACTTGCTCTATAGTTGAGGGTGACCTTGAACTCCTCCATTGCTCCACGAGGAGCAGTAATTCTTTTCCTCTGTCTCTCTAGACTCCTTGCTGCTCCCTGCCACCCACACTCCCTCCCTGGTAACTAGAACACTTCTGTGCTGAAGGGGTCTGTGTGGCTTTAGGCTCCTGGTGGAATAGTGTGCTATCCAGGGCACAGCTGTGCATTTGGACTTTAAATCTTGGTGCCCTGTTCCTAGTTGTATGACCCGAGGGTGGGGATTTAAGCCTCTCTGAGCCTGAGGTTCTCTTCTAGAAGGGATAGTGGTCAGGGTTCTCTGTGGCTGACATAAGCTGGTGGTGATGGTTCTCAGCGTGTGTGAGTCAGAGCGACTGCCACTCCTACCCACAGCAGCATCATGGGTAATGGCACAGGGCTCTCCAGCCAGAGCCAGTCACCCCTCAACCTGGTGTGAGTTCCTAGAAAGAAGCTGTGTCTGGATGACTGATCAGCCAGATGTGGAGACTTTAGAAGGTTGTAGGTCCAGAACACAGCTAAGTGTATCTTGTGTGGTCTTTAGCCTACTAAATATCCATTCCTCGCCCCAGCTCTGTGTCTAAACAAATACCCTGCTGCCACCTAGCCTTGGCACCCTGACAAACAGATAAAAACTATTCGGAGTATGTTAAGTTAACAAAATCCTACTTTTCTACCGTAAACGAAGGGCTGTTGAATAACAGTGAAGGCCTAAGGCAGAGTCCCCCATCTTGCTATAACCCACCTGTCTGACGTCACCACCAAAATGTTTGAACAGTGTCTTAATTTGTGGCTTTCTTTGTTCTGTTACTATAAAAAGATCTTGGAATTGCAATCTTGTTAGAACATGGTATTTGAGGAGACCCAAACCTACGTTCCTGGGTCATGGCCACTCCTATTTGGTTCCAAAATAAACCATGCATTTTATTCCTTTCAGGTGAATGCCGTTTCTTCATCAACACCATGAGGAAAATGGGGGATAAAGCTGGGGGTTATAGCGCACACTTTTAATCCCAACACTGGGAGGCAGAGGCAGGTGAATCTCTGTGAGTTCAAGTCCAGCCTGGTTCATAGTGAGTTTCAGGACATCTGGGGCTATATAATAGAGACCCTGTCTCAAAGCGCGGGGCGGGGGGGGGGGGGGCAGTAAAAACCCGAGTTCCAGTCCTCCTCACTTCCACCCACCAGTTTATGGCCTCTCAACCAAGTTGTCTAATATTGTTATCACCCAACTAGCCCCAGGGAGTCTTCATGACCTTCCTTTATCCCTGACTCTGACAGGTTCCTTCTGTCAGGCACAGTGGTGCCTGGTGTTACGTTGACTATGGTAACAGCCACCACACACCATGTTCATAGATTCTGAGGTTATGACATGAACTTTTCAGGGAAGATGATTTATTTAACCTAGACCTTGAATTTCAGGCACCATAAGCGGATTGGGGTCACCAAACCCTAAGTGTGACACTTTCTAAAGGGCTTTCTTCAGTAGATTGCATGAAGCAGTTACATTCACCCAAGTGCAAAGTAGACCTTAAAATGTGAAGTGTTTTTATTTTATTTTTATTTTTAATTTCGCATGCGTTGGTGTTTTGCCTGCATGTATGTCTGTGTGAGGGTGTCAAATCCCCTGGAACTGGAGTTACAGACAATTGTGAGCTGCGGAATTGAACTGGGTCCTCTGGAAGAGAAGCCAGTGCTCTTAATTGCTGAGTCATCTATCTCTCCAGCCCCAAGGCTGTGAGGTTTTTAAACTTGTGACGTGGGACTGAAGCTGGAGTCTGCTCATTCGGGGGAAACCCCTCTTAAGCCCAGAAAGCCACAGACACCTAGAACCCAGGAACCTGTCAGTCTCTACCGTACTCAGCCAATCCCGAGGCTGCACGAGTGGCCTGTTCACCCTATAGCTGGATTTCTTCTCCATCCCCTGCGCACTCAACCTCAGCACCAGCGCTGGCCACCTTCTTCTTCAGCACCTTGGCTCGTTTCTTTCCATGGTAGTCATCTGTGACCCCTTGGACAGCAGTTTCTCTGTAGAATTCCTCTGAAAGCTCCTCTGTATGTGTACAGCATGGGTGCAGGTGCCTGTGGGGTCCAGCAGAGGGCGCTGGATCCCCGAAGCTAAAATTACAGAAGGTGTGGACTGCAATAGGTGCTGGGAACTAGACCTGGGACCTCTGCAGGAGCAGCAAGTGTTCTTAGCCCCAGTCATCTCTCCAGGCTCTCCCTGTGTTTGGAGACAGGCGCTCACCTTGTCTCTGAGGCCGACTTGGAACTCAGTACTCCCCAGGCCTGTGGCTCCTGTTTAACATGGTGCTAGCTGACTGAGTGTATTTTTTCAAGATAGTCACCATGCTTTAGCAACAGTAGCTGCTGGGGTTCCCTTCTAGGCTCTCACTGTGGCTTTGCTCGGGAAGGGGACCCCCTCCCCTTTCCCCTTTCCCTGCTCTGCTTCCCCTTAGGAGTGTGTTGAGCTGCAAGAAACTGAGAGGTAGCCAGGCTGTGCAGGCTTGCCTTAATTCCAGCACCTGGAAGGTAGAAGGCAGGTGGATCTCTGTGAGTACCATGCCCCATTTTGGACTACATAGGAAGTTCCAGGCCAGCCAAGGCTATACAAAAGATCCCGTCTAAAGAGAAGAAAGAAAGAAATAGACCATTAATGACAGTGGCTAAAACAAATGCAGATTTTGTCGTAGTCACATGTTGGGGGGCATCTGTTGGGGTCCTGCCTCCATGGGGTTCACACACTCCAGGGTAGGGGCATGTGGATTGGAAAAATTACATAGGAACAACAGAGATATGAAAGAAACACAGAGACATAGGATAGAACCGTGAGGGCTATCCAGTGAATACTGGGTGTTTACTTTCCATATGCTTATATACTCCAATCCAAAAAGGGGGGAAGAAGGCAAAAAGACTGCTCTATCATGACACAAAGAGCAAACAGAACAATTACTTGCCTCAATACTTGAAATATCAAGTAACTGTATAATTACGTATTCTGTTGTTTAGGTAGGACATGTAAGGACCATACCTTAGACCAAGCATCCTGTAGGCAGCCACTCCCTGGGTCAAACCTCCTGTCATATCCTTGAAGGAGCAGGAATAGGCTTGAATTCCCTGACCTTTGGCTGATGTGGAGCAGATCCACCTCTATTGGCCATCTTAATATCCAAAACACTAAGTAACCACACCCTACATCTTGTTTGTAGCCTATTCTTAAGTCAGACCTCTTGTCAGTAACTTTGAAAGGTTGAGAGCAGACTTAAGCCTTCAGTCAAGGTGGAGTGGATCTGTGGACCCCCACAAGATTTATTTTCATTTTTTCACACAGCAACGAAATTTGAAGGGGAGTGGTTGCTGGCCTCAGCTCTGCAGCATCAGCTCAACAAAGCCTGAGCTGGTATTGCTGCAGTTCACACGGCCACAGGATGGCTGCCTCAGCTCCAGCCGTGGAGCCTGTATTCAAGGCATAACCTCAATGTGTGTTGGTTCCCCTTACAGGGACAATTTTCCTTCTCCTTACATTTGTGCTCCGATCCATGTACTTGGGAGCCAGATTAACAATGTCTGAATTCGAGCTCTCCCACTTTCTAGTTAAGCCATCCTGGAAGGCCACTAGATCATTCCGACCTTAGTTTTCTCATCTGCCAAAGGGGGTGTGTGTGATGACAGCCAGCCTCACTGGCCTGGGCTGGGGAGATAAGATGAATGTAAAACCCACAGAGCTCATCGAACACCAGATTATTCCATTTTTATGTTCTATTGGCCAAAACTGATCCCCCTAGTTCCCTAACTACAATGAACCTGGGGTCAGCAAGAGTTGAGCATGTATCACTGCTCACATAGAGACAGGCATGAAAGAAGGTTTCTGAGGATGCTCAGGTCAAGCAGCCAGCAATACTCTTAGGACACTTCCAATTTTAAGAACTAGCTTGGACCGGGCGGTGGTGGCACACGCCTTTAATCCCAGCACTCGGGAGGCAGAGGCAGGCGGATCTCTGTGAGTTCGAGACCAGCCTGGTCTACAAGAGCTAGTTCCAGGACAGGCTCCAAAACTACAGAGAAACCCTGTCTCAAAAAAAAAAAAAATCAGGTTGTGTGACTCCCAACCATAAAATCATTTGTTGTTACTTCATAATGGTAATTTTGCTACTGTTATGAATCATAATGTAAATATCTGATAGGTGAACCCCCTTCAAAGGGGTCACGGCTTTTGCAGAGGTTTGTGGAAGGAGTAGAAGTTTGGCTAGAGAAGTCACTGAGGTTGAGATCTCAGTGGGCTGTTTTATGGGAGCTCGGAAGATGAGAACATTGAGAGCAGCCAAAATGATGGAGGTCTGATTCGTGAAGTTGCAGAGAGAAATTTACAGACTCGATCAGGGCCATTTGTTATTTTTGAATTAAGATTCTCTAGGTCCAGAGGTAGTCGGATCTCTGAGTTCAGGGCCAGCCTGGTCTATAGAGTGAATTTCAAGATAGCCAGGGCTACACAGAGAAACCCTGTCTTGAAAAAGCAAAATGGCGGCGGGTGTGGGGGGGTGGATTTTCACGGTTCTGGTTTGCTGAGGCTGAAGAACCAGCTGCGATTAACAAGATACAGGGCTACTGAAGTGAAATCTTTGCTGTGCTGGGTCGCTTGACACTGGTCAGCTGGAGCTGAGAACTTAATGGTGATTAAGAGGAGGCCAGCATTGTTGAGGTAAAATCTCAGGAGCATGTTTCCTGAGAGTCAGCACACAGAAGCTGTATTCCAGACATAGCCGAGGTCGAACCTCTCATTGGCAGCCAGACTTGTAGGGTGAGAGTCACTCCATGGTGCTCGTTTTGAAGGTGTGAAGGGGCCATGGAGAGCAGCTAAGGCTTGGCACTGTGTGGCAGGGTTAGAGTCCTGATGTAGGAGGTCCTTCTGTATTTCTGTTGCTTTCATTGGTTAAATAAAGAGACTGCCTTGGCATTTTAATAGGGCAGAAAATTAGGTGGGCGGAGTAGACCAAACTGGATGCTGGGAGAAAGTAAACAGAGTCTGGCAGACGCCATGATTCTCTGACCCCAGATGGGTGTAAGCCACCACTTCATGGTGCTACACAGATTATTAGAAATGGGTTAATCGAGATGTGAGAATTAGCCAATAAGAGGCTGGAACTAATGGGCCAGGCAGTGTTTAAATGAATACAGTTTCCATGTAATTATTTCAGGTAAAGCTAGCCAGGCGGCCGGAAGCCGGGAGGCGGGAACAACGCCCACCGCTCCTTTTTACAGCAGAGTCCCTGAAGAGAGCTTAGGAGAGGCCATTGGTAGAGATGCAGTCTCAGCGGCAGGTGAAGGCCCAGGATTGAAGGGGTCCGGCAGAGAAGCTGAGACTTGGCACCATGAAGGGAGCCCAGGGAAGGCAAGTGGTGAAAGTGCAGCCCAGTTGCAGCAGAGACCCCAGCGTTTTGAAGATGCCCGACCGTGGGGTGACCACCAAGGACAGCAGTGGAGTGGAGTCAGCAGGAGCCTAGAAGACAAGCTGTGTGTGCTGCAGAGGGCGGAGCTGGAGAAGTGACCCCAAACCCTTTGGAAGAATCCAGAAGATGGTGAGTGGATCCCGGACACCGGGTACTGAGTTATTTATAATTGGAGTTTGGTTTTGCTTTGCTTTGATTGTATTTGATTGTGACCGTGCCCTGGTTCTTCCCTCTTGGGGTAAGAATGTATTTAGTTGGCATCAAATTTATTTTTGATTTTATAGGAGCCGATAGTTGAATTTTAAAGGGATTCTAAGTTTGTTTGTTTGTTTGTTTTGGTTTTTTGAGACAGGGTGTCTCTGTGTAGCTTTGGAGCCTGTCCTGGAACTTGCTCTGTGAACCAGTCTGTCCTTGAACTCACAGAGATCCACCTGCCTCTGCCTCCTGAGTTCTGGGATTAAAGGTGCGCACCACCACTGCCCAGCAAGATTCTAGGTTTTAAAAGAGACTTTGGAAATTAGGTAGACTGAATTTTAAAGTGTTTGAATTTGTAAAGATTGGGGTTTTTAATACTTGGAATATTTTACATTGTATTGTTCTTATTAATGTATCCTCTCAGGGATGAACAAGAAAGGAAAGGTTATGGCTTAACAGTGATGTGTCTGTGTGCCAGGTGGCTAGTGGTCAGTTGTGCTGGTTGGTTTTGTGTCAACTTGACACAAGTTAGAGTCACCAGAGAGGAGGTGGCCTCAACTTAGAAAACGTCTCCCTAAGATCGGGCCGTGGGTTATTTTCTTAATTAGTGATTGATGGGGAGGGTCCAGCCCATTATGGGTGGTGCCACCCCTAGGCTGTTGGTTCTGGGCTCTATAAGAAAGTAGGCTGAGAGCGAGCCATGGGAAGCAAGCCTGTAAGCAGGACCCCTCCATGGCCTCTGTATCAGCTCCTGCCCTCAGGTCCCTGCCCTGCCCAAGTTCCTGTCCTGCCTTCCTTTGAGGACGAACAGTGATGTGGAAGTGTAAGCCAAACACATCCTTCCTTCCCCAACTTGCTCCTTGTCATGGTGTTTCATCACAGAAATAGGAACCCTAAGACAAATGGCACACTTTCCGGCGCGTCCCAGGCCAGGGGACCCTCTGGTCAGGGGACGAAGGGGCAGGGATATCTCTCCCCAGACCCTGGCTACTCAGGTCTGGAGTCTCACCTGCCTCCTGAGAACACTCCTGTCCCTAGTCCACTGTGGCTCCCCCTTGGCTCACTGTGCCTGACACCTAGTCCAGCACTTTCTCTCTCTGGGCCTCAATTTCCCTCCCCATCTTATTCAGTGAAGGCTTTTCCTAGACTGGGTGGAAACCACTTGGGTCTAGGGTCTTCTCCTCCTGTGCCATTCTGGTTCAGGATTCATTAAACCCTTCTTCAACCAGACACCTCTGGCCAACAGCTGCTCCCGACTGTGCTGGGCAGGAGGAACCTGATGGGCGCTCGTCCCTAGGAATTAGTGGTTGTCTCTGAGATCCATCCATCTTCCTGTGACCTGGCCTTGAGGAGCCCTCTGCCTCTGCCAGCTGGAGGCCATAGGCTTTAATTCTGACCCCTCAAGCTACCTGCTTGCCTCCAACTGATGAGTGACACCTGCCTTTAACATCTCTATGGCTTGGTCTAGGGTGTATGTTTTCAGTGTGCAGAGACCCGGGAAACGCCGGAAGGCATTAACGAATGTACCCAGGAGTTCATGGAAGGAGCTTTATTGCTGCTGGGAGATGGGGCTCAAGGCTTCTGGAACCAGCTCTTCACAGTTGTATTTTCTGGTGGAAGAGAAGCCGTTATGAGTGACTCTGGGACTTGCTACCTTCTGGGGCAGAACAAGGCACTTCGGGGTAGTAGGTTCCCAGCAGGGACATGGCCAGGCCTGGTCTCTCCTCAAAGGCTCTGGGTCTCCCAGCTTTTCAGAGCATAGTCCATGTGGGCTTAGAACATATCCTATACCTATTGGGAGCCCTGCCCAGGATGCCTCTGTTCCTACACCCTCAAGCCTTTATGTGGCCACCTGCATGCCCCCTCTGTGACACCCCATTCCCATTCCTGACTCGAGGCCTACTCCAAGAAGGATTCAGCTAGGGTTTCTCAGCGAGTGGAAGAATGGAACTTGAATGTGGGCCAGTGAAGGAGAGTCTACAGGAGGAAGTGGGCTCAGGGGCACAGGGAGGGGCACAGGGGACACCTACCTCATTGATCCAGTCAATGTAGGCAGACACGCGGGTGAAGACCACTGGCTTCTTGGCTACGTTGCAGCCTTCAGAGGAGCCAAAGCTCACAATACCATGCTGCTGCCAGGACCCATCTCCTGTTGGGCAGTTCAGTGGGCCACCCGAGTCTCCCTGCAACAGAGCAGCAGGCCTCAGCTCCAGTTCTCCCTCAGGGCTGCCTTTGGCTGCTGGGGGGGGGGGGGATGTGAGCTGGGCCCTTAACCTCTCTATCTGTTATTTAGGCCTGAGACTAGCCGGAGGGATATCTACAGAGAAAGTGTCGGGACTGCCTGGACCTCATTCTGTGAGTCTCTGAAGTGTAAGCTAGCTCTTGGTTTGCTGTGGTCTGGGATGATGCCAACCTACTCTGCCTCAGTTTCCCTTATTGTTCAGGTCATTGTGTGTAAGCTTCTGTGAACTTGCCAGAGAGTCAAGGAGGCTGGGGACCCTGAAGAGGCTCGGGAAAGTAGGGAGGCTGGTGTGGGGAGAGGGTTATTTGTTTCAGAATGGACAGTCCCCCATTGTCCTGGATGTTTTGTGGTTCTGGTCATACTCCGAGATCCCGTCTCCCTGGACTGGCACCTCGGAGCCTTCAGGAACATGTATGAAACCTGAAGGGAAGCTACTTCATGCTGCTATAGACCCATTTAGTCTCTTGGCGGCTCTGTGTAGTGGTTTCTACGGCCTCTTTTTTTTTTTGATATGTGCATGTGTATGCATGTGTGCATGTATGTATATGTGTGTGTGTGAGGATGCAGGTATGCGTGCCAGTGTGCATGCAGATATATGTGTATGTGTGTGGAGCCAGAAGATGCCCTCGCATGCCATCCTCAGCTGTACTTCTTCTCTTTGGCCTGGAGCTGGCCAGCTGGCCTAGAGTCATTGTCCAGTGAGACCCAAGAGTTCTCGTATCTCCACCTCCTTGGCCCTGGGATTCAGCTGCACCACCACGCTTGGCATTTTTACAACGTGAGTTCTGGGGCTCGAACTCAGGTCTTTGTGCTTACAAGGCAACCGCTACCAACTGAATCACCTCCCCAGCCCCTGCCCCGTTTTCTTTCTCGTTTTCATTTATGTCGTGTGCATGTATACATGTCACAGGGCAGTGTGGAGATCAGAGGACAGCTGTGGCAGTCGGTCCTCTCCTTCTACCACGTGGGTTCTGGGGATCAAACTCAGGTCCCCTCTACCCTTTGAGCCACCTCTCCCCTGCTCCCCACTTTATAGAACACTTTGGCAGACCACCAAATTGCCGGCTCTGTTGGGGCTTGAAGTTGAGCCGCTCACGTCCAGCCCCCTGTCTGTTCCCATGCACTGGGGGTGAGCAGCGAGGAGTGGGCTGGAGTGGCAGCTTTCCCCTAGGCAGGCAGGGTCCCTCGGGGCGTGGCTTTCTGGAGGGAGGGGTTTGATTGGCTCCCTCTCACCCTGCTCTGCCCACCTCCCGGCCGCCCCCTGGTATGGTGCCAAGACACTCACGTTACAGGCTGAGATGACGCCGTCACCCCCAGCGCACACCATTGACTTGGTGACCATGGGGAACCACCAGCCCCACTGGGAGCACGTGGAGTGACTCACGATGGGCTGCAGGCCCTGCTGGAGCACATCAGCGATGGGACCATCGGCTGGGGAGAGAGCAGTCGTGCCAGGGAGTCAGCCTGTGCCCTCAGCCCAGCCATAGCTCTGGCCTCCAGCCAGCAGGAGACTGGGACTGGGCAAAGGCAGGCTTTGGTGTTAGTATTCAGGCGTCCGTACTGGCCTGCCCTTGGAGTTCTGACGGGCTACATTCTCAGTTGCAGCCACTAAGGGCGCCTCCTGGGCACAGTCACTGCGTTCCCCTTTTAAAAGGCCCTGCCCACCTCCCATCTCTCTCTCTCTCTCTCTCTCTCTCTCTCTCTCTCTCTCTCTCTCTCTCCTTCTCTGCCTATCTCTTTGTCTCCTCCCCTTGCCCATCTCTCTCTTCTCTTCTGCTGCTCCTGTCTCCAGAGACCAGTCTCCCCCCTCTCTGTCCCGCTTTTTATGTTTCCTTTCCATTAAAAAAAAACAAAAAACAGAAAACAACCTTCCACATGAGCTCTGTTACTTGGTGTCTTTCTCTCTTGATGCATTTTTTTTTAAAATTACGACATTTGATGCATGGAAGGCAGTGGGAACCGTGAGTGTGCCCTTCATCAGGATGGCACAAAACTTTGGGTTGCAGTCCCTTGGAGACCACGTGTCTTTAGTTTGGAGTCTGACTTTTACTCCCTTTCTGTTTTGCTGTGCTAGGGATCAAGCCCAAGGCTTTGAGTATGCTAGGCAAGCAGTCTACCATTGAGCCCTATACCCAGCCTTCTTTAAACTCTTAGTTTTGAGACAGGGTCTCTCTGAGTTGCTGGGGCTGGTCTCGAACTCACTCTGTACTGAGACAGGGTCTCCCTGAGTTACCCAGGTTGGTCTCAAACTCACTCTGTACTGAGGCAGGTTTACCTGTGATCCCTCTGCCTCAGTTAGGATCTTGAGGATTCAACTGTCATTTCCTTCCAGAACTCCATCTTAGCTGCATATATCTGAAGGTTCTCTTTGCCCATGATGTCCTTAAGAGCTAGCCTGTGCTTTCTCTAAGTTGTGCATAGCTTTAATTTCCATTTAACCATCTAGTTCAGCTGACATCTGCTTGGACATTGGCTGGCTGTGAGAACTAGCCTCCTACCCCTAAGAGGATGGTTTTAATTAGTTGGTTAGTTTATTTCTTATTTTGATATAGGTTCTCATGTAGCCTAGGCTAGCCTCAAACTCCCTATGTAGTGACCCTGAGCTCCTGATCCTCCAGCCTCTACCTTCTAAGTTCTGGATCACAGGCAGGCCTGCGTGATCAGGCCTGCCTTTTGTTTTTAGTTTACTTATGTGGCTGAGGCAATGAGCCACATTTCTCTTCAATGCTTGATGAGTTCTAGCCTAAATAATCCTCGTATCTCCCAACACGTTCACTTGTGACATGCTTGTCACATGATCTGGGCTGAGTAATTAATATTAACTTTCATTATCACAAAGGTTTAAAATCTATGGAACTATCAGGCAGAGAGAGAATGTGGGAGACAGGCTGATCTTGAGTGGCGCCTCTTCCAGGAAGCCTGGGGGGATGTCCCGGGGGCAGGCTGTACTCACTCCAGAGGCGACCCCAGCCAGTGACATAGCAGGGGTAGTCCTGAGGCAGTATGACACCCTCTTCTGGGAGGCAGGCCACCTTGATGGTGTCACTCAGCTCCACGGGGTTAGCCAGCTTGATGATGGCAATGTCATTCCTGGAATGCAAAGCGGAAGTTTGGCAAGTGTGTAGAAGGTGGTGCTGGGTGTCGAGCCTTGGTGGCCAGAGATTCCCCTGTAAAGACCTCCTAGCAGCTTATTAGCTGGTGGACACTCTGGAGGACAAATGACTGTGCGCGCGCGCACGCGCGCGCGCGCGTGTGTGTGTGTGTGTGTGTGCGCGCACGCGTGCATGGATGTCAGGTGTCCTGCTCTCTCACTCTCCACCTTATTCCCTGGGGACAGCCAGCTGCCCCTGGAGATCCCCATGTCTGCACCTCCCACAGCACTGGGGTTAGAGATTCTACCAGCCACATGCAGCTTCTCATGTGGGCGCCAGGGATCTGAACTCAGGTTCTCAAGCTCGCACAGCATGCTGTCTAATTTTATGTCATTTTGACCCAAGTTAGGGTCACCTGGGAAGAAGGGATCTTGATTGAGAAAAGCAATTTTTTTTTGTTTGTTTTTGGTTTTTCAAGACAGGGTTTGTCTGTAGCTTTGGAGCCTGTCCTGGAACTAGCTCTTGTTGAACTCACAGAGATCCACCTGCCTCTGCCTCCCAAGTGCTGGGATTAAAGGTGTGAGCCACTACTGCCCAGCAAGAAAAGCACTTTTCATAGGATTGGCCTATAGGCAGGCAAGTCTGTAGGGCATTCCTTAATTCATCTGATGAGAGAGGGCCCAGCTGACTGTGGCCCAGCACTCAGGAGGCAGAGGTGGGCAGATCTTGGAGTTCGAGGCCAGCCTGGTCTACAGAGCGAGTTCCAGGACAGCCAGGGCTGCACAGAGAAACCCTGTCTTGACTCCCGCTCTGCTTGAGTTCTTGCTCGAACTTCCTTCGGTGATGGACGGTTGCCTGGAAGTATGAAGCAAGCCCTTTCTTTCCCAGGATGCTTTCTCGTCATGGTATTTATTGCAGCAACAGAAATCTGGACTGAGACACCCAGCAGGTGCTCCTAGCCATGCAGCCACCTGCCCAGCTGTCCCTTCTAATGGGCACACCTGTCCCCTGGGGTGTGGCATCTTCCTCATGTGCCAGTTCATGACAGCGTAACAGAGTGGAAATGTTCAGAACTGTAGGTTATGACCCCCTGGAAAGTGAGCTGTAGCAAGCAATTGCAGGGGCATGTGCAGGTTTATTTAAACAGTCTCTGTTGCTGCAGGAAAATTGGTGACCCAGGCAGGCATGCACTGAACTATATGATTTGGGACATATTTCTTTTCTTTTCTTTTTTTTTTTTGGATTTTTGAGACAGGGCTTCTCTATATAGTGCTGACTATCATCTTTGAACTCTATGTGTAGACCAGGCTGACCTCGAACTCAGAGATCCACCTGCCTCTGCCTCTTGAGTGCTGGGATTAAGGATTTATGACACCATTGGTGACCTCACTGTTTTTGTTTGTTTGTTTTTTTGAGACAGGTTCTCCCCACGTAGCCCTGGCTGTCCTGGAATTCATTAAGCAGACCAAACTGCTGGCCTTGAACTCAGAGACCCACCTGCCTCTGCCGCCTCAGAACTGGGGCTAAAGGCTTGTATCACCAAACTCCACGTGGACTATATTTCCTAACCTCTTGGAGCTTTAGTTCCTTGTCTGTCGTGAGGCTTAGATGAAGGGCGGCACCTCACATGTCTGTCGCAGTCTGCGCATGTGCTGGGCACTCACTCACTCTGGGTGACACTTGGCTCAGCCTCTGGCTGGGTGAATTCTAGATGAGTTTGGTGGGGGTCTTGGAGATAGAGATCCCTTGTGTACTTAATCCTAATCTTTGATCACTGAGAAGGACTGAATGGGTGCCATCTTGTGACCCTGTGGTTTGGGCATGCCAAGTGCAGGGGTTGGACTCTGTGACTCCAGCTGCCCAGGGCTGGCACTCACCTCACAAAGATGGGGTTCCATTTCTCATGGACGTAGATGGTTTCCACATCTGCGTACACGGCACCTTCCTCATCTTCCACTGTCAGATTGTACTTCCCCAGGCCCACACGATAGGTTAAAGTATCGCTAGAAGGGGGAAAAGAGACGTCAAGTGGCTTCTGGCAGGGCCAACCAGAAACTGAGAGCCTTGGTGACCTGGTCCTCTTGCTGCAGCAGGGCTTTGTGGGAAAGGGAGTAGTTAGTGTCTGTATCCATCAACCCCATCGACCCCATGTAAGAGGAGAGAAGTATGGCCTTGCTGCCCCAAACTGGCAGGCTAGGAGAAGCCAAGTTGCCATTTCCTCTGGCTTCCACATGGCAGTAGCCACCTGAGTAACTCCTGCTTGACTCTGTCCTCCCTACAACAAGGCTCTCCTACTCTAGGATGGCAGGCCAGCGCCACCACACCTGGCTTTCCCTGACTGTTCCGCATCTCCTAAAACAGCGGCTAACTCACCTGTAGCCCTTTCCACAACTCTGCCTCTCTCCAATCAAACCATAGTCCTGGCAAACACACCCTCGCACCCTGACCCAGGCCTCACTCTCTGCTCCCAGCAGGAGGCTGCCCCGGTGTTTCCCAAGCTTCTGAGAGGTGCCTCCTTCAGGCAGGCTGTTCCTGGACTCTACAGATCAGCCATGGCCTCCCTTCCCTCCTTTTGTGTCCTTGCTCTTTCAGAGAGACCTTCTCCCAGACCCATCTCTCTTTCTTTCCTTCTCCCTTTTCTTTCTTTTTTTCCTCTCTCCTTTCCTCCTTCCCTCTTTTCCCTCACTCTCCACCCCCTTTCTTCTTTTTAGTTCAGGCTGGCCTCAAATGCAAGGATATCCCAGCCCAGGACAGCCTTTAACCTGGACTCTTTCTTCCTCTGCCTCTCAACTGATGGGATTACAGGTCCTGTCACACCTGGGGCGTCAGCTCACAGTTTTGTATATGCCAAGAAAGAGCTCCACCAACCAACCTACACCCCCAGCTCCCTTATTTTGCTATTTTAACTCCCTCCCTCCCTCCCTCCCTCCTTCCCTCCCTCCCTCCCTCCCTCCCTCCTTCCCTTCCTCCCTCCCTCCCTCCTTCCCTCCCTCTCTCCCTTCCTCCCTCCCTCCCACCCTCCCTTCCAGTTCTGGGTTATCTTCTTTTAAATTGAGCCCAAACCACCTGTGCCCTTCCCCTTTTCCAGCCTTCTTTGTGTTTGATAAGTTACATATTTTCTTGTTCATCTATTGCTCTACTTTCTGCTAGAACAGTGGAATAGAACATGCCGACAAAACAGCCCCGGAGGCTGGCTTTTGTTGCCTTTGCAGTTTCTTGGTGCATAGTAGGTGCACAGGAAATGTTTTCAACCAGCGAACAGAGCCCAGTGCCTGGAGCCTTAGCTACTCGGGTCTCGGGATGGCATCCCCGCTCACCTGATGCAGTGGGCAGCGGTGAGGACGTGTCTGTCGGTGATCAGAGAGCCCCCGCAGGTGTGCCTCCATACGCCGTCCCTGAGGTACTGCAGAGAGATCTGCAAAAGGGCCACACGTCAGTCCTCCAGGGATCCCCAGCCTTGTCCCTCCAACCTCTGTGGCTGTCTCAGGAAGTGCTTACCTGCCACGGCCAGCTATGGGGGACAGCATCCTCTCCTCCTACCACCCTGGTTGACAGGTTGGGTGGGTAGGTGGGATCCCCGCAGCTGGAGGCTGGGGAGAGAGGGGCGTGAAGGTAAGCAGACTGTTGTGTCGTGTCCCCCCGCCACAAGGGGCAGGTGGGAAGCTCAGGTGTGGTGGTGGCTCATATTCTACTCAGAGTCCCCCTAGCTGTCTGGGCCTCAGTGCCCCCCCCACCCTGTGTGTGTGTGTGTTGTGTAGAATAACACTAATCTGAGCATCTCCTGAGAATTAAACCACACAACACATTTAAAAAGCCACACAAACACTCGGGAGGCAGAGGCAGGTGGATCTCTGTGAGTTCGAGACCAGCCTAGTCTACAAGAGCTAGTTCCAGGACAGGCTCCAAAGCCACAGAGAAACCCTGTCTCGAAAAACAAACAAACAAACAAATAAAAAAAAAAAAGCCACACAGAAGGAAGAGGGATGCTTCCTATAGCGAAAGGAGCAGGCCTTTTGTGTGCAGTGTGCATGGGGGGAGCATTCAGTGGGGGCCACACGGAGCTCCACACTGTCATGTCTAGGAAGTCAGTGTGTGCTTGCTCTGAGGTGAGGAGATGGGGCTGGCATTCTGGCTGGCAGCCAGCACGTGAGCCCGAGCATCACTGGCCCTCTGTGCCCCCACTGTTGAATGGAGATATGGACAAACCTGATAGCTGTGTATGGTCCAGTTTGCTCCTGCATCTACAGAGCTCAGCTTGACACCTGACGTAGGGCTCTCACTTGCCAAAACCAAACCAAAGCCTATCGAACCCCTCAGTTTGTAATCTGGGAGAACGCCACCAAAGTGGGAGAGCAAAGGAACCCTAAGAGGGAGACACAGGTAGGAAAGGCAGGCCCAGTGGCCCCCTGGAGTGGACGCAGGGTGAAGCACCTCTGGGGGCCTTGCTCAGGCCTCCGGTCTAAGCCTCACTTCCTAGAGGGTGTTCTTTCCTTCTCCAGCACCTACTAGTTTGGAAGTGGCTTAACTGTCAGTAGCTGAACCCACACAGGACCCCAAAGTGCCTTTCTTGGGGAGCAGAGGACACCCCAAGGCCAGCTTGATCTTACAGTCCACTGGATGCAGCTTGTCCCCACTCCCAAGCTTACCGCAGGCTATGATGGCCGCGAGGACTGTAATTCCCAGCATGATGAGGCGCTCAGGACTGGCTGGTTTGGAGGCAGGCTGGACATTTATAGGCCTAAGTGTGTGTGGGGGGGTGAGGGCCCAGGAGTCAAGGCTGACCTCAGCCTGGGGACAAACCTGTTCTGACAAGGCCTTTTCCTGACCTTGGTAATTACTGTTTAATTTGGGCAGGAGTTGTGGTTGGCTAGAAGTATGGGGTTTCCAAGGTGGAATGAATCCACAGGGCCTCTGTCTGCCATCAGAATACTGGTCCAAACTCCAGGCTGTCTGCCTTTGTAGATGATTGTGACTCAATTTGTATATTTTCTGCAGATTTATTATTATCGCTATTATTATTATATTATTTTAAATGTAAAGATGATTTTTATGTGTGTGAATGTTTGCCTACATGTATAGCTGTACATCACATGTGTGCCTGGTGCCAGAGGAGGGCAGAAGAGGACATTAGGCCTCCTGCAACTGGAGTTGCAGACGGTTGTGAGCTGCTGTATGGTGCTGGGAACCAAACTTGGGTCCTCTGTGAAAGCAGCAAATGCTCTTAGCCACTGAGCCATCTCTGTTTCCTGCTGAATTTTTTTTTTTTTTTTGGTTTTTCGAGACTGGGTTTCTCTGTGGTTTTGGAGCCTGTCCTGGAACTAGCTCTTGTAGACCAGGCTGGTCTCGAACTCACAGAGATCCGCCTGCCTCTGCCTCCCAAGTGCTGGGATTAAAGGCGTGCGCCATCACCGCCCGGCTCCTGCTGATTTTTTTTAAAAAGAATTATTTATGGGGCTGGAGAGATGGCTCAGTGGTTAAGAGCACTGACTGTTCTTCCAGAGGTCCTGAGTTCAATTCCCAGCCACCACATGGTGACTCACCAACATCTGTAATGAGATCTGGGGTGCATGCATACATGCAGGCAGAAAGACTGTATACATAATAAATAAATAAATCATGTATACGGTATTCTACCTGCATGTATGCCTGCAGGCCAGAAGAGGGCACCAGTTCTCATTACAGATAGGTGTGAGCCATCATGTGGTGGCTGGGAATTGAACTCAGGTCTTCTGGAAGAGCAGCCAGTGCTCTTAACCACTAAGTCATCTCTCCAGGCCCTCCTGATGATCTTAAAGAAATCAAAAGCATTCTCTTGGGCCTCTCAAGGGCTTTGGCACTGCCCTTGGGCATCTTCAGTGTGCCTGTGAGCAGCCCTTTCTCAAGAGCAGCTGGTGGGGTGGGCAGCTGTTACTTTGGCCCTCTGGTCTCTAGCTCTGCTGCAGGGAGTGGCTAGAGGGAGGACTCCCTTAGCCTTGGCCCACACTGTGATACTGAGTGGGCTGACATTGCTATCATAGGGGGCTGGTGGATTTCCTGTGACTCTGGAATAGAGCTTGACTTGTCTCTTTACAGATGTGTTTGTGTTTTATTTGGTAAGCTATACATATAGAAAACATGAATGGGTTCATTCACGACCCCAAGATTCATTGAGCACTTGCTATGTGTGTGCCCTGTGCGCTGGAGGCAGCTCCCTGGCAGCCAGGGTGACGTGTCCCCTGGGGAAGACAGCAGATGAGCTCCATCCTAGGTGGGAGCTTGGTGGATGGGATGCAGTGAGGTCTCTGCTCTGCTCATCCCATGTTCAGGAGGAGCCGGAGAACTGGGGGTGCTGAAGGCATCAGGTCCCTCCACTGTTTCCCACCATATCCCTGATTCCCAGTCCCCGCTGTTGGCTCTCAGGAACCTAGGATCTCAGGGTCAGAGGCTGTAATGGAAAAGTAACCACGAAAGATATCTGACTGCGTGGGGGCTGTGACCTCCAGAGAAGGCTGTGAGGGAGGAGAGCCCGGGAAAGGGACAGGTGCTAGTGACAGGGGCCTGGATTCTCTGCCTCCTTCCACAAGCCTGGTGGCAGCTGTTGCCTCTTGAATGAGCTTCAGTAAGTGGGGGAGGCTGAAGGGCTGGTAAGGGTTTTCCTCCAATACCACAGGGCAAAACTGTGGCCTCAGAGAGAGTTTGGGGTTCGCGGAAAAGTTTCAGATCAGCGAGGTAGAGTGGTAAGTTCAATGTGGGGTTGGGTGTGGCGGTGCACACTTTTTAACCCCAGTACTCGGGAGACTGAGGCAGATAGAGCTCAGAGTTTAAGGCCAGCCTGGTCTATGCAGAGATTTCCAGGCTATCCAGGGTTACATGTTGAGACCCCGTGTCTTCAAAACAAAACCAAATCCAAATTCAGTGGAGGATCTGGGAAAGCAATGGAGATTTGGGTGGCTGGGACCTGGTAAAGAGGTGTAGTGAGAAGATGGGACCTTGGGAAGTTTTTCATTTGTTTGGATTAAAAAAAACTTTAAAATTACATTTATTTCCATGTGCATACATGTACACGCCATGGTGTACATGTGGAGGCCAGAGGACCACTTGGTGGAGTTGGTTCTCTCCTTCTGCAACGTGGGGCTCCATGGCTGGTTTACGCCCCTGATCCTCCTGCCTCTACCTCCCCAGTGCTGCCATGATAGGCCTGTGCCCTAGGGATGGTTTCTGGAGCAGTCCCTCATGGGAACGGGTCATTTGAGGCCTCCTCATTTCTCAGCGGGCTTTCTCTGTAGGGCTCTGCCATGGTTGGGGGTGGATGGGGTCTTGGCAGGCTAAGGCTGCAGTCCCCAACAGCTGAGGCTCAGTCAGCCTTTTGGGATTTGATTCTGAGGGCTCAGAGTTCACATTCGTCGCTAGTACAGTTGCAGTTTGAATGGAAGCTGGTCTCTTTCTGTCTCCTTCCCCCACCCGAGTCTGTCCCCCTAGCACATTGGTCTCAACCTGTGGGGTTGAGACCCCTCTGGGGGTCAAATAACCCTTTTGCAGAGGTTGCATATCAGATACCCTGCTATCATGTATTTACATTACGATTCATAACAGTAGCAGAATTAGTTCACACATACATCACAGTTAAAGGGTGGCAGCCTTAGGAAGGTTGAGAACCACTGCTCTGGCAAGTCAGGAAATCCCTAGTGCAAGGGGTACAGAGGACAAGAGCTCACAGATAAATGCCAGGAAACCCTGAATTGTTGAACAATTCTGGAAACAAAGCTTTCTTCTTTAAGGGAAAAACTGACAACTTTTTCCATCCAGGAGGTTGTGAGTGGTTGTGTTAATATCTGGTCATCTTTGCTATTCTATAAAGTCAGCCAAGACTGAGAAAGGGACAATGGGCCACCTGATGATGCAGTTCCATGCCTAGCCACATGGGGGCAGAAGAACGCAGATAAATCAGAAACGTCCCCCCACTCTGCTTAGGCTGTCTGACCACAAGTCTGCAAAGACCGGTCTACCTACAAGTTTGGCAATGGGGACCCGGATGCCACGGGCGCCACAGGGGCAGCTGCTGGTGCCACCACTGCAGCCTCTCCCCCACTCCAGGGACACTGAGCATGGTGGGTATCTGTACCATGGGGACTCACTGATTCTGAACCTCTCTCTGGAGGATTTTGTTAGTTTCTTTAGACAGGGTCTTGCAGTGTAGCCCAGGCCAACTCAGGCTTGAGAAGGCTGGGTTGAGGGGCATGCACCACATCTGGTCCTGGTCATCATTTGGGGTCAGGTGGCACACACGGGCCGTGGGCTAGCTCCAATTGGTCTGTGTGCCTGGCCTCCTTAGGCCTCCCTATTCTTTATATCTATATCTATTTAAAGACTTATTTATTTTATGTATATGAGTGCTTTATCTCCATATACACCTTTAAGGCGGTAGAGGGCATTGGATCTCACTAGAGATGGTTGTGAGCCACCATGTAGTTGCTGGGAATTGAACCTGGATCCTCTGGAAGAGCAGCCAGTGCTCTTAACCTCTCTCCAACCCACCCCCCATTCTTTTTTTTTAAAATTTATTTATTTATTAAGGATTTCTGCCTACTCCCCGCCACCGCCTCCCATTTCCCTCCCCCTCCCCCAATCAAGTCCCCTTCCCTGATCAGCCCAAAGAGCAATCAGGGTTCCCTGCCCTGTGGGAAGCCCAAGGACCACCCACCTCCATCCAGGTCTTGTAAGGTGAGCATCCAAACTGCCTAGGCTCCCCCAAAGCCAGTAAGTGCAGTAGGATCAAAAACCCACTGCCATTGTTCTTGAGTTCTCAGTAGTCCTCATTGTCCGCTATGTTCAGCTAGTCCGGATTTATCCCATGCTTTTTCAGACCTAGGCCAGCTGGCCTTGGTGAGTTCCCGATAGAACATCCCCATTGTCTCAGATTGTCTCAGTGTGTGGGTGCACCCCTCGAGGTCCTGAGTTCCTTGCTCGTGCTCCCTCTCCTTCTGCTCCTGATTTGGACCTTGAGATTTCTGTCCGGTGCTCCAATGTGGGTCTCTGTCTCTGTCTCCTTTCATCGCCTGATGAAGGTTAATATTCAGGAGGATGCCTATATGTTTGTCTTTGGATTCACCTTCTTATTTAGCTTCTCTAGGAACATGAATTATAAGCTCAATGTCCTTTATTTATGGCTAGAAACCAAATATGAGTGAGTACATCCCATGTTCCTCTTTTTGGGTCTGGCTTACTTCACTCAGGATAGTGTTTTCTATTTCTATCCATTTGTATGCAAAATTCAAGAAGTCCTTGTTTTTTACTGCTGAGTAATACTCTAATATGTATATATTCCATACTTTCTTCATCCATTCTTCCATTGAAGGGCATCTAGGTTGTTTCCAGGTTCTGGCTATTACAAACAATGCTGCTATGAACATAGTTGAGCATATACTTTTGTTGTATGATAGGGCCTCTCTTGGGTATATTCCCAAGATTGGTATTGCTGGATCCAGGGGTAGGTTGATCCCGAATTTCCTGAGAAACGCCACACTGCTTTCCAGAGTGGTTGCACAAGTTTGCATTCCCACCAGCAATGGGTGAGTGTACCCCTTTCTCCACAACCTCTCCAGCAAAGGCTATCATTGGAGTTTTTTATTTTAGCCATTCTGACAGGTGTAAGATGGTATCTTAAAGTTGTCTTGATTTGCATTTCCCTGATGGCTAAGGAAGTTGAGCATGACCTTAAGTGTCTTTTGGCCATTTGAAGTTCTTCTGTTGAGAATTCTCTGTTCAGCTCAGTGCCCCATTTTATAATTGGGTTGATTAGCCTTTTACGGTCTAGTTTCTTGAGTTCTTTATATATTTTGGAGATCAGACCTTTGTCAGTTGCGCCACCCCCCATTCTTTAAAAGGGTTTTAAAAGACAGTGCCCTTCAGTGAGTTTCTTTCAGGATGAAATGAGTTTAATATACGTTGTGCTTGTGATGGAGGAAGGTCATTGGTTAAAAAAATAAAGAAACTGCTTGGCTGGCCCTCATAGGTTAGAACATAGGTGGATGGAGTAAGCAGAACAGAATGCTGGGAGGAAGAGGAAGTGAGCTTAGAGAGACTCGACAGCTCTCCTCTCGGGAGCAGACGCCTCAGAGAGACGACACACGATTCAGCTCCGACCCAGGCTGGACGTAGGCTAGAATCTTCCCGGTAAGTGCACCTTGGGGTGCAACACAGATGATTAGAAATGGGCTAAATTAATATGTGAGAATTAGCCTAGAAGAGGCTAGATAGAAATAGGCCAAGCAGTGTTTAAATGAATACAGTTTATGTGTTGTTATTTCGGGCATAAGCTAGCAGGCGGCTGGGGTGCTGGGGATGCAGCTCCACCGCTCTTATCACTACATGCTTGGACTGGTAGTGTTTCAAAGGCGCTAAAGGCCCAACCTCACAGTCCTCCCCAGGCTCCTGACGTGACTGCCCAAATCCAGTTGACGTTTATCCTTGTCCCATCCTATGCCCTCTCCAGTGAGCCATCAAAAACCACACACACATAAGAATATAGACTTTTATCTCATTTTAGTTAAAAAAAATAATCGTACCACTGAATGAAGAAGTAGCTGTTTTCTTTTGGGAGGAGCGGGGGGGGGGGAGAGATGGTGAGAGGGAGGGCAAAAAAATAAAATGCAAAAAGCCAAAAGCAAAGGGAATTTATATCCATCTGTATAAACATATCCACTAAGGCAAACACAAGCCAGGGCCATAGCTGCTGGGCTGGGCTGGGCTCGGTCCCTCTGGTTCTCATGGGTGCTAAGGCCGAAAAAAATAAAACCTTTGCGAGTCCCACAGGGGGAACTGGGGACTCCTGGAGCTGTGGTAAAATAAAGTCATAGGCTTCCAAAAGCGGTGGCACACTGAACGCTGTAGAAACGCGGCCACTACGGCCGTTCACTTAGACTGGGTGACGTCACAGTTTCACCAATACAGCAACAGATACACATACACACACATACACACGTGAGCAAGCACATGGGAGCTACGGAGGAACGGCACACGCTTCACTATGGCCTGCCTGGCGATGGGTGGGCTTGGGGAACCCCCATGCGTTCTAGGGGTGGGCGTGACAGGCAGGCATTGTCACTGGTGACAAACGCAGGGAAGGATACGTGTGAAAGGGGGTGCCAGCCCTGTGCCCTTGTCCCAGTACACAAACACGTCAGGCACTCTGAGGCAGAGTGCTGAGGTCCCTAGGAAGGCCAATCCCTTGGCACCCCACCCCAGCCCCTTGGGACCCTCAGCTTGTTCTCGGGGTAGGGTGTCAGAAACGGACATAGCTGCCCCTCCCCACAGAGCCCTGTCGCTCATGTCCCCACGATATGCCTAGCAGAGTGCAGCCTGTGAGGTAGATTCAGTGGCCTTCACCCTGCCTGGGCCCCATTTTTTTATTAGCCTACAGTGTTAGGGCCTGGGTCTCTTCATCAAAATAGGAGACCCTCCACTTCTAGCCCCATTCATATCAGCCTAGAGGGCTAGGACCTGGATCTCTTCACCAAAACAGGAGTCCTTCCACACCCAGCAGAGAAGGGCCTGAAAGGGAGAGTCTTGGGGAGAGGACTGACTCTCTCTGCTGGTCCTTATTTAGGAAGGGGCCATCAAGGCCCAGGGCGGGCGGCCTATAGTTAAGGGTGGGTGGGTGGAGAAAGTAGCTGGTAGACAAGGCAGGGGCATGGTGAATGGGCTGGAACTGGGCTAGAGCAGGCAGCAGGGTGGCCAGACAGAGGATGCTGGTATCTGGTGTCACAGCCTCAGGGACAGCGGGAGGGAGCAGGGACTGGCCCAATCACTGGGGAGACTCCTCAATGAGATCCGTTCACGTACAGTTTAGGTTTTAGTAGTGGTCCTGGCACACACAGACCAGGACTCAGGCCTGTCTCCCACAGGTCTCCCGTGCCCATCCGTGCCCCCAGACTGCACACTGGGCAGGGCTGGGGCTCGGCCTCAGCCCTGGCTACTTGAAGGTGGACTGCAGTTCCTTGAAGGCCGCTTTCCGCTGTTTCACCTCCTCCGCCTGCTTCTTCCTTTCCTCTTGCTCGGCTTTGATCTCCTCCTCAAAGCGGCTGGACACATTGATGGCCTGGACCTGGGAGCAAGGGTGACAGGTCAGGGACGGGGTGTCCACAGCACCCCTGGGAGCTGCTCACCTTCTGTCCCAGGCTCCCCGACAGTGGCCCTCATGAGCCATGGTTCCTCCTCCATGCCTCAGTCTCTCTCCACACAGAACCCGGCACACACTGACTGACCCCAGGGGCTCGTGGGGGAAGGGTAAAATAATGCACTGATAGGGTATATAACTGGTAAAATGCTCGCCTAGCGTGACGGCCTGGGTTTGAGCTGTACTTAAAAAAAAAAAAAGGGGGGTGTGGTGCTGAACACCTGTGATCGCAGCACGGGTGAGACAGAAGCAGGAGGGTCAGAGTTCAAGGCCAGCCTGGGTGTGTGAGACCCTGTCCCTCAGAGGCGGAGAAAGAATGAGAGACAGAGAGAGACAGAATAGTCACTGGCAGAGCAGTGCCGGGCTCTGCAGGCAGGAATGGCGCACTTGATGTCCTGTCCTAAGGTGAGCATATAGGTCTGCTGATGGACCCTGACATCTCTATCAAAGGTTGAAAGAGGGGAGGCAGGGCAGCCTTGGGAAGCAGAGGTCTTAGTCTGGAAAAGAGGACTAAGGAAAGGTGGGGGGCCTGGGTGGGCAGGACTCAGGAGTCATTGGACCCAATGTGTCCCCCCATCTATGCATGTGTTGTACATACAGATATATGAGGTCTGAGGATCCCCTCACCCCTGCCCGGCTTCCTCCAGGGTAGGGCTGACAGGGCAGGGTGTCTAGGGAGCAATGCTGGCTGTCTCCCTCTTTAAGAGCCCCTAGCCCTGCACTCCCCACAAAGAGCTGGCTCAACTGGGACAGGGAGGGACTGAGCCAGTCCCTAGTCTGAGCCATGCCATTACATAGCTGGACCACGCGCACACCCTGGCTCCTCACCTTCGCCTCGAAGAAGTTCTTGGCACCCTTCACGCCCTCTGTGGAGACGTCGATCTCCGAGAGGCGGGCCAGGACGTGCAAGCCACTGTCTTCCTGCAACTCCCCTGCTGCTGCCTTGCGGAAGATCAGAAGGAACTGTGGAGGGGAGAAACGGAGTCAGGGGTCAGCAAGGTACGAGTGGAACAAAGTCCTGGGCCACACCCAAGCCTGGGCTCAAATCTCTGTAGAAAGGCAGAGCTATGTGCTCACCAGCAGGGCTGGGAGCCAGAGCTGGGTTTCAGTCCCTATCAGTCCCTATCTTCCTGGTGGATCTTGCCAGGACCTTGGGCTAAGGACCACACCCAGCTCCCACCCACAGCTTCAGCCTGCCTCTCCTGTTTGTCATCCACGGTTCCCCCGCATAAATCTGCACTGTATTCCATTCCCAAAGCCTGGGTGGGTGGGTGGGGGGCTCGCTCCCATTCTGCGGTTTGGAAGATGGTTCGTAGGTGGCAAAAGGCTTAAGTGCCGGATGGGAATGGATGCTCTGACCCCAACCCGTTCCCATGGCCACTCTGATGTTCTTCTCAGGCCTCTTGTCACCTCCAGCACCCTAAGAAGCCCGTGACACCTCCTCTCTCCCCGACCTCCTGCCAGCTGTAAGGGCCAGGGCTCCCTGAGCACCCGCCTCCCCAAACACGCAACCCCATGCTCTTCAGGACCTAGGACCACAGCCTTCACGCTTTGACCTTCATCCCTACTGCCAATCCCTAAATAGGCTGGCCCACAGCTTCTGCCTCAGAGAATGTGATGCTACCTCGCTTGGTAGCAGGCACCACTCCCTTTCCTCTGAGCCAAGCATGCGTCCCAGGTGCCTCCCCTTCTAGATCAGACTACGCAGCCTTTTCTACAACTCAGCTGGGCACATAGAAGTCATCCAAAATAGCTGGTTGTGGTGGCTTACATCTATAATGCCGGCACTTGGGAGGCGGAGGCAGGAGGACACCTGCCAAGAATGCCTTGCAAGCCTCACATAGCTATCAGGTATCCACAGTCTGTTGCTCAATGACAGTGCCATTCCATAGCAAAGGCCACCCAGTGCTCAGGTGTGGTAGGCTGGGGAGCAGTCTGCAGAGGACAAACTCACCTCCCGGAAGCTGAGTTTGCTGTCAAAGTCCTCATCCACCTCGTTGATCATGCTCTTCAGGCCCAGGTGAGTCTGGGGGGCCCCCAGTTTCTCCATCATGAGTTTCAGTTCCATCAGGTCGATGAAGCCATCCCTGCCGGCATCATACCTGTGGACACAGAGAGGCTTAAGGGTACCCGGATGTGCCTCACGTCTGACCATGTAGGGAGGCCACAAGCCTGGGATCCAGGAAGTGGTCGGTGTCTTCCTATTAGAGCTGGAAGGGACCTCACCACATGCTGAGGCAGCATCCTGTATTTGAAACAACGCTGATTCTCACACGAACCCGAGGCTTGAGGGAGGAAGCCACCGCCTCCCGTCCTGAGTGTGGGGTGAGCAGGAAGCAGGAAGAGCTTCGACCATGCCCGTGGATCCAGCTATCTGGTCCAGGAACCTCTACAGGCACTTGAGGGGTGTCTCAGGCTTACCCTCCAGGATCTGTGCCTCCAGTAAGGTGGTAGGCCCTTGTGAGCTGGGGCTGAGATGTTCTTTGCTCTGGGGGCTGCCCTGTGCACTGTCGAATGGTCACAGAAGGAGCCCTCCTGGGCCACGGCAGCCAAATGTCCTGCCAACACTGCCAACTGTCTCCTGTATGTGTGTGTGGGGTGGGCGGGCAGAGAGTGCAAAATAATTCCCAGTGGTCAGAGGATGGCGTGGAAGGTGGTCTCTTATTTTTTTAAACACAGTCTCACTATGCATCCCCGGTTGTCCTGAAAGTCGCTATGTAGCCCAGGCTGCCCTTGCACTTGTAGCAAGCCCCTGCCTCCCACATGTTGGGACGACAGGCAGGCGTGCGCCGTCATGCCCCACTATTTACTTTTCTGTGGTGCACGTTCCGCTCCACCACTAAAGCCACGTCCCTTCACATGGGACCAGTGACTCCTTTCACACCGTAACCTGCACACGGGGATCTGACGGATCTGACTTCCTGTTCCGGCTCATGCTAGGTTCCAGGGGAGAGAGTGAGAAGCACCTGATAGGTGCTCAAGCTGCTGAATTAAGCGACTCAGGAAGGAATCCAGAGCCAAGAGTCTCAGTGGCCTTCGTGGAGTCCCGTGCCAGGAGGGAGGCGAGGCAAGGCCATGGTCACAGCGGGGCAGCGGCCTTGGGTGTGTCCAGGAACGGGCTGTTCTGGGAGCCTGCAGGGAGTGGCGGGGGGGGGGGGGTTGCTGGGCAGCCTGGCACAGAACCAGTTGATAACGAGGCCTGTCCCTGCCTTTCCCTCCTTTCCTCTGCCACCAACAGCCTGGTGGAGACTGGGATGGGTGAGAACAGGGTCTAAGTGTCCCTTCCCTATGGCCACACTCCTTGTGTTGTGAGTGACCAGAGGTGGCCTCCAGCTCATTCCCTAACTGGTAAGGTGCTGCCCACACGTGAAGCAATGGCTTTGCTTGCAGGTCCATCGGGTCTTCCTGTCAGGGTGACTGTCTCCTGGGACAGGGCAGCATGCGGGGCTTTTCTGGTACCCGAGGCCGTCAGCTGGACAGATGGACAGATGACAACAGTCTGACACAAGGCACTCAGTTACAGACACTGAGTGCCTTCCCTCTTATCTATGGGCTTCCCTTTAGTGGGGGCAGACGCGATGGAGCCAGCCGCCAACCCCTTACCAGTTACATACAGCCACGCCCGACTTGAGACATCTAACGGCCCCCAGGAATTGAAAACTGTCTTTTGGGTAGGAGCTTTAGTGCTTACTTTAACACTTTTCATAACCAGAGGCTCAGAGAGGCTAACTGACCTGGCCAAGGTCGCACAGCAGTAAAGGAGCTGGGCTGGTATCCCAGGCCTGTTAGGCTGATGCACTTATCAATCTGTCTGTCTGTGCCCAGCCTCCTCCTGTGTCCTGCGGCCACGTGCAGAACAGTGTCTGCCGGGAACGCCAAGACGAGCATCCATATGAGGGGTATAAATAGTTCATGCCTGAGTGAGTCAGTAATGAAGCACAGAGAACACGGGACCATGGATTCCCTACAGAGTGAGAGGACTGGGCGGGGGACAGGCAGGCGAGATGGCCTTGAGGGCGGAGGGACTGCTGGGGGGGGGCAAGTGTGAGAGAGGATGTGGTGGGGTGGCAGTGAGGCAGTCAAGGGTGTCATGGCCTCCATCCACAGCAGGAAGGGTCGCAAGGTGACTGGGTACCCTTTCTGTCACCGCGAGATGTCTGCAGGTGGTGGAGGGCTGGGTACCTGCTGCGTGCCTTTGACAAGAGGAGTGCCCGATGAGGGGCTTGCCTTTCCCAGGACAAGACATAAGGATGCCTCTCCTCTGTGCCCCCTTGGCACTACAAAGCCCCCCAGTGAAGGGCACATCATAGTTCTGATGTCAGACAGCCTGGGCTCCCCCTCAGCACAACGCAGAATGTGTGTCCTTTGAGGGACATCTGGTACCATCCAGACCCATTCTTGGAGTCATGGGTTCTACTGAACAAACACCCACGAAGGTGCCTACAGCATCCAGCATCCTAAGAAGAAATGGTCGGACCTTGTCTTAGCCTCTTTCCCGAGGCTGTGTTAAAACAGCCTGACACAAAGCAGCTGGGAGGGAAAGGGGGCTTTTTTCTCCAATTCCAGGTTACAGCCACGAAGGCTGGGGAAGTCAAGGCAGGGGCTTGAAGCTACTGGTCCCATTGTACCCAGCAGGGCAGAGTGGGTGAACGCATGCTGGCACACTCACTGCTACTCAGCTTACTTTCCCTACTTGCCCTAGTTAGTGCTAATTGTCAACTTGACACAGCCTGGCGTCATCTGAGAAGGGAATCTCAATTAAGGGTTTGCCCATATCAGATTGGCCTGCAGGTCTATCTGGAGAGGATTGCCCTGGTGGCTAATTGAGGGCCCAGCCCATGTGGGCGGCGCCATTCCCTGGGCTGTGGTCCTGGGCTGTATTGGGAAGCTAGCTGAGCAGGGACCAGAGGAAGCGGCATTCTTCCATGGTTCCTGCTTCAAGTTCCTACTTGAGGTCTGTCCTGCTGTCTCCCAATGATGGTCTATGATATTGACGTGTAAGCCAAATAAATCCTCTTCTCCTCAAATTGCTTTTGGTCCAAGTACAGGAAGGAAATAATGCTGTTATGTAAATAAAACCCCAAACCTAGGGAGTGGTGAGGCCCAGTCCTACATTTGGTCTTCCCACATCATTAGCATAATACAGTCCCCTATAGACACGCCCATAGGCCAACCTAGACAATCCCTCCTTGAGGTCCCCTTTCAGGGGATTCTAAATTGTGGCAAGCTGACAAATTGAAATTAACCGTCAGGGGTCCTAAATGTCACTGGGCCGTAGTGGAGAAACCCAGATGTCATGGTGCCTCTTGGTTACCGGGAGAACTACCTAGGCTCACAGATGCCAAGCCCTCAGCAAAGAGTCCATTCAAGGGCAGCTACCTCTGCATGGTAGCTATCTATCACCGTGAGATTTCGTTATCTTGCCAAGGAACCACCACGTGCCAGGCACTTTATTTTCATATGCTTA